>NW_026692826.1:9257500-9592500 GCF_021218885.2 Marmota monax | reverse complement strand
CCCATCAGGCACCTTATGGTAAACCAAGAAGCAGAGGTGTCAGCCCTGGTCACCAACAACTTCATTCTAAACTCCAGGGGTTGTTGTGGAGGTTGAAATGATATTTATCCTAAACATAAATGTCCCTAGGGGTAAAAGAAAACAACTCCATACTTCTGCAAAACAGAGAGAATAGACAGTCCAATTGTAATATTTCCATACTTGCTTAAACAAGTACATAGGCTTGAAAGGAAAATGAAGGAGACTATGTTTAAACCACTCAGTTTGTAGGGGTGAAAGTTATAAGCCACTAGAGGGGAACATTTGTAGATTCTAAGTTAAATGAAAAAGTACCTGTATTTCAGATATTTCCCAGTGTTGTGCACTAGTTAATGCATGATTTAAAATAAAAGTAATTGTTGTTGCTTTGATAAACACATTATCCATAATTCATGTTGGCAAGATGAGTTCTAAAAGAGTTTATTAATTAATAAACCTGGAAAGGCTCCCAAACAAATTAGCAAATCTGGACCATCACCATCAGATGGCAAAATAGCTGCCTCATCACCTTCAGCTACAACACACACTGCTCCTCTTGTCCTGCTGCCCAGCTACCCTAGGGTCCTGAGGGGACAGCAGAGGGAGCTCAGGAGAGGTCGTGCACGGGGGGAACATCTGCAGTGAGCTGATTCTAGAACCCTCGCGAAGGCAGCGCCCCAGGCACAGGGTTCTGGAGGCGAATGCCTTATGGTGCCCTCAGAGCAGGGCCCTCACAGGGCCCTCTGTGACCTGGGTGAGTCCCCAGAGATTCCTGAGCTGGAAGGCAGAGGTCCTGGTGGCGAGGTTGGGGATGCAGAACCCTAGATGACTGTCCCCACCACCCTCCTTCAGGGCGATGCAATGTCACAGAAGGTACTGGGTCTTGTGGGAATGCATTAATTCCTATTAGGAGAGGTCTTTATAAAAGTTTGGGCCTGGCCCCTCCCAAGTCTGTTTCTTCTGGTCTGCCCATGTGACATCCATCTTCCTCTTGCACAAGGTCCTGTCATGATGCCAGCCCCCACCAAAGGCTGAACAGACGGGCTGCTCCATCTGTGATTTCAGCCTCCAAAGCTGTGATCAAAGTAAACCTCTTGTCTTTATAAAGTTCCAAGCATTGAGTAATCTGTTATAAAAACGCAAAACAGATGAGAATACCCTTGACGTTCCACAACATGCCTAATAAGAGTAGTGCTAACTATTTATTGAATAAATTAAGGGGTGAATTTTGGAATTCTACACACACACACATTTCATTTTATTTAGCATCATGTAAACATGGACCTATTTAGTATTTGTTTGGCATTGTAAGTGACATCCTCTGACTCACTCAGGAACAGTGGCATGTTGGTAAGAAGCAGCCAGCACACAGAGACACACAGGTTGATTTGACTGCCGTGTTTCAAGGCTGTGGTTGTGGAAGGGCAGAAGGACCCTGCAGCCAGTTTCCTCATACTCTCCACTCATTATTGGTGACAGAATAACATTTACATTAGAGCAAAACTGTCATATTTAAGCTGCTTCTTGTTTATAAAAATAAAGATATGGAATACTTACATTTGTAATAATAGCAAACTCCTCGCCTCACAACTGTGAGAAGAGTCAAGGCACTGTAATCAGGCAGAACCGTGATGGCAGTGGTGAATGGCTGAGGGGGTCTTAGGAGGAGGAAAGCAGAGCCCTTTGGTGAGAGGGACCATAGAAATGTGGGATCTGACTGGATTGTACCAGCTAGCTAAGTATCACAGGTCTTAAATTATTGGTGGGTTCAGATTCTAACTGTATGATAATTCCCAGCTACAATTCTACTATTCATAATGCACGATTTAAGGACCACAATATACAGTTTCTCTGTGTATAAACACATGGAGCCGTATATAGGCATGTGGCACAGTTAAGGATCAGCAATGATCAGTAGTTTTGATAGGGAGAAAAACAAAACATGCAAATACATAATTTTTTTCTCTTCTTTCCAGTTGCTTTTAAAATACATTTTGTGTGTAGAAGGAATATATTTTCCATCTTTGTATAAAAGTTTGAAGATCAAATTTCTCAGTTTCTAACCCTTGGTTTGTTCACCGTGGAAACGTGATGGGCATGAGGTGTGTTAGGGCCGCAGGTCGCACTAGGAGGGCTCTGGCAGCGGCTGCCTGTGCTCCTGCAGCTCTGGAGGCTGGTGGCCCCTGGGGCTGCAGAAGACACCGCGGGTCCCTCCTGGGGGCCTCTCTCAGCACACGTAGGCGTCCGGCCGGGGTCTAGAGTGAGTGTGCAGAGCACCAGCCGGAGATGTGCTGCCTTCCAGGACTCTGAGGAGAGCCCAGAAGGACCCTATGGAGCCTCTACACACTATAGGCTACAGGATGACACACCTACGTCTCCATGAGCAACACGGCTGATCAACTCACATGGCGCTGACACCGCGTCACCAAGTCCAGAGTCTCACGAGGAAATGCTGTGAGGAGCACGCACTTTTTAAAACTGTGTCCTGTTGACCTGACACCAGGAGAGCTCCATCCATCAGGGTGCCACTTCTCAAGGCCTTGGAGGCACTGTCACCAGCCCGTGTCCTCTGCTCCCCTCAGACTCCCTGCCATAGCTACGGGGCCAATGAGAATCCCATGGCGAGCGAGGAACCCTCACCTGCACCAGCCCAGGTGTGCACACCAGCTCGGGACGAGCAGGCTGCCGTAGATCCCAGCCGTCCTCCGTGCTGCCCGCGATGCTGATCACCTTCAGCTACAACACACATTGCTCCTGTTGTCCTGCTGCCCAGCTACCCTAGGGTCCTGAAGGGCAGCAGAGGGGGCTCGGGAAAGGTCGTGCACGGGGAGAACATCTGCGGTGAGCTGATTCTAGAACCCTGGAGCATCTTAGTTGTTTTGTTCTGTGGTTTATTCTGTTTCCAAGCCAAGAGTGTGTTGGGGCATGGATCACTGAAGGCTCAGCCCGCATCTACCTCGGCCAGTGGGAACCGAGCCAGAGCCGTGCCCCACCAGCACGTTGGTGTTCAGCTGAACGAGCAGCAGGATTCAGTGACCTCCAAGAGTGTGTGCAGGTCCAGGTGTCCTGACACATTGGAGGTGCCCTCACTGAGACGTCAAGGGCTCGCACACAGACAGCACTTATGGGCCACTTTAACACCGACCCTCTGCCTTGTGATCTCTGCTCTCAGAGTCATGCATCCAGCATTTGTCACCCAGCCTCCTTGGCTGACTCTGTGTGGCATGTGTTGATGTTTGGGACCTCTGGTGGCAACAGACGTGCACAGGAACCTGCCCCCATCGCCTTGCAGGAGGAAGGACACACTGTGTAGACTAGGGCTCACACCAAGGCTGAAAAAGTGTAGCACTGCACACCACCCCCAGTTCATGTGCAAGATGACAATGTCCTCTGCTTTTTCCCCAAAAGCTTTTAATACAAATTTCTCTGTTGGGCTGGGGTGGTGGCTCAGTGGTAGAGGGTTTGCTTAGCATCAGGAGCACACATGAGGCACTGGGTTCGAACCTCAGCACCACATAAAAATAAATTAATAAATAATAAAGATATTGTGTCCATCTACAACTAAAAGAGAAAAAAAAGAATATCTCTTAAGCAAGAAAAAACAGTGTTCTGTGTGAAAATGCTCTAACAACCCAGAATTCTGATAATCTCAGTAATACTTGCTGGGGGAAAAATGAAGATGTGTGTGTATATGTGTAAATGTGTGTGTATGCATAGGTGTGTGTTGTATGTGTGTGCATATGTATGTGTGGAGTGTGTGAGTGTATATGTTGTGCACATGTATGTGTGCAGTGTGTGAATGTGTATGTGTGTGCATATGCATGCACGTGTGTGTGAATATGTGAATGTGTGTACATGTGTGTGTGTATGTGTGTGTGTGTGTGCGTACAAGTGAGAAAATGCCATAAAGCCGTGTGAAGCTGCAGCTTGGATCCCTTGGCCTTGTGGAGTAGATGCATGTCAAAGCTGAAAGATAAAATATCTGCTAAAGAGTTTCCTGGCCTCCATCAGAAACCAAGAGTAAAAATGCTACAGAAATAAGTCACACGATCAGGGTCCAGCAGACAAGATGAAAATGGGCTCAGTCCAACCCCACACACCAGAACCGTCGTGCGTTGGATCTTTGGTGATTTGATGATGCTTTTTGTGGGATCCCAGGTTGACGTGAACACTAAGGACTGGCGGTGATCGGAGCCCTGGCCCCAGAGGCCAAGCTTGCCATGGTGGCCCTGCTCTCCACCCTCGCTGAGCCGGCTCCGGGTGCACAAAGGGGCCTCTGAACGTGCATTGTCCCAGTGTCCTGGCAGAGAGGTCAGGTGGGTGGTGAGAGCAGAAAGGAGACACTTTCTGCTGCCAGCGGGGTCCCGGGAGCAGTGAAAGGGAAAGCAACCCAGAAAGGTCAAGCCTGTCATTCACTAAGTGTCCAAAAGGGAAATTTTGATTTTTTTTTAAATAAAAGGTAATTTGATCCATCGTGGCTGAATGTTACATCAGAAGATGCTCCACTCTGGCGGCTCACACAATAGTGCTGCAAGAAACAATGCCCAGGACGCCCCCGGGTCTGGCTGGATATCGACTGCCATGAGGTAATCACCCTGGGACAATGAGGCCCTCTAATCAGGGCCTTGGCAGAAATACCACCCAGTCCTCCTGAGAGACACCAGTGACCCCGTGTTTACCTACGTGAGATCTCTTTATTCATATTCACCATCTCCAAGTGGTTCCAACAAAGGAACTTTCAAGTTCTTTGAGATCCGCCAGTCAGGACGCGCTGGGGTGGAGCAGGAGAGTGTTGGTGAGTTCGTGAAGGAGGTAGGAGTCGCGCTGGGGCAGGCAGAGTGACGCTGAAGTCAACCGGGTGAACAACCCCTTGGACCCCACTGCCACACCTCAGTGCCGTCTCAGAGCCACACACCTGCACTGGCCCTTTCCCTCCTGAGCCTGGAAGGCTGTTCTCGATGAGCACCGAGCGGGAGTCTTTCCCCCAGCTCCCCACCCAGGACCCAGTGCCGACCACGTTCCAGCCATGGTGGGTGTCGGGCCGTCTTTACCAGGTGGTGCCAGGGACTCTGGTTTAAGTTCCTCAGTCACCTGGCCGCCTGGCCTCGGGGCTGGGCTAAGCACCTGGGCTGCTGCTGGTCTGGCTTTCCCCTTGCAGAGGACTGATGGCAAGCCCCCTCCCGGCGTGGCACCCCTTCCTGATTGCTACCAGTCAATCACCTTAACCTAACTTAATGCTTTAATTAAAAAACCACTCGGTGGGTTCTGTGTACAAACAGGACTAAATTGCTACGTTTCCTGCAACCCAAAATAGAATTTTGACACTGACTCTACTTTTTTTGCTTATAGTCAAGTTTTTCTATGTGTAAGTGACTCAGAATCTGTTCCCCTCCCGCGAGTGCACCTGTCTGCTGTGAAGAGAGCTACTCACACATACCCAGTAAGACCAAGCCACAGACAGGAACGGCCTACTTCTGTGAGATATCCAAATATCACTAGTCCTTCTACTGGGTTTCTCTAATTGTGGATAAAATGCACAGGAGTTCTTATGGTCCATAGAAACCAAACATCGCTATCGTGTTAATTAACAAGATGACTCTAAACTTAAAGTCCCTCGGCCTGAACCTGTTTTGATCTTCAATATTTCTCTTTTCTTCTAGATTCTGGAAGTTGTGTCTTAACTTCATGAGGTTTGCTACTCCCACAATCACTCTAACTTAAGACGGCTTTGGGAGTGGGCGCTTCGGACCCTCCATCAAGCAGTGCTCCCTTTTCTGTCATGCTAGACATCTCCTGTACTCCCAGCCTTTCTGACCCTCTATTTTACCCAGGACTTCTTGGCCAGGGTTGCAGTCAGCTGTGACCAAAAGACCAACGTGAACAATTAGGGGAGGAAAAGTCTCTTTTAGTTCCTGATCTAATGGAACTAAAAGTTCCATGGTCCGCTGCCTCCATAGCTCTGGGTTGCAGGTGAGGAAGAGCATCATGGCAAACAGCAGAAAGTGGCTCAGAACATGACAACAGCAATCAGAGAGAGCTCGGCTCACCAGGGACAAAATGCAAACCCCAAAGGCACACCCTTGACCAGCCTCCTCCAGCCACACCCCACTGCCTACGGTTACCCCCAGGTCATCCTCACCCCAGGTCATCCCCACCCCAGGTCATCCCCACCCCAGGTCAGCCCCACCCCAGGTCATGCCCACTCCAGGTCATCCCCACCCCAGGTCATCCCCACCTGTGGATCAGCAGTCACCCCAGGTCATCCCCACCCCAGGTCATCCCCACCTGTGGATCAGCAGTCACCCCAGGTCATCCCCACCCCAGGTCATCCCCACCCCAGGTCAGCCCCACCCCAGGTCATGCCCACTCCAGGTCAGCCCCACCCCAGGTCATCCCCACCTGTGGATCAGCAGTCACCCCCAGGTCAGCCCCACCCCAGGTCATGCCCACCCGTGGATCAGCAATTAGGTGGCAGCTGTCACGGTCTCAGCGTCTCAGCACTCACCTCTGAGAATTCCCGGGCTGTTTCACAGGGGCTCCTGGACACACCTCAGGGATACCACAACACAGCCAGCTCTGTCCTAATCTTGGTGGTTGTTTTGTTGTCTTCCACATGTGGAGCTTGGTCATGAGGCTCAAACCTGCACACATAGATATTCTAGAGCCAACAAAGAAAGAAGCAGCAAGCAAACCCAGCCCCTCAAAAGCGTTTTTCTGTGGACTATGAAGAGTTCCAGCTCACGGGCATGTACCCACTCTCATGTCCCTGGTGAATCATGGAATATTCCTTCACCTCACCCATTTCTTAGTTCTTGAGTGGTAGTTGGCAAGGTGACCCAGAGCTTTCTGTTGTGCTGGCAGTGGTCTTGAGATGGCCACTGCTTCAGACGGGCCCTGGCCTTCCAAGGACACTGGCCGTGCAGGAGTGGTATAACGAGATTCAACCAGTCCAGGCTTGCACACCTCAGCAGAACAGCAGTGGAGAACTGAGTGTGGCCCTGACCGTCTCCCCCACTCTCAGCCTCAGCCTGATTGTTACCAAGCAGGGACCTGAGCTCTGCTCACAGTCCTTTGGGAGAATCCAGAGGGTGACCTCTCGTGTTGCTGTTGGATGGACATCACCTGGGATGTGTCCTCTTACAAAGTGACCTCAGGCCAAGGAGATCCAGAGGCAAAACAAAGAACTCCTGTTGGCTGCAAGGCCTCCTGGGAAGGCCCACAGCTTCAGGACTGCAGCTGCCCACTGGCCTGGCTACAAGGGAAGGTCGGCAGAGACAAGCTCAGGTCCCGTGGCTCTCCCAGCTGTGAATACAACACGCTTCCTGGAGGAAGGGGCCCATGGCATGGGGCAGAGTACAGGGCTCTTGTACAGAGAAGCCCTTGGCTCCTTAGTTAGCTTCATGCGTCAATCTGTCAGCCAATACTCAATGGCTAGAGTTTCCGCAGTTGAATAAGAAGGGAAAACATGCATTCAGTTTTTGCTCTGCACAATAAAAGTGCAGCAGAAAAGAGGTCATAGGTCACTCGTGCAATTTGGGGAGAAAGTGCTCTGTGGCAGAAGGCCTTCGCCCCTGTGGGGCTGAAACCTGGCTGGGCGGCAGGCAGGGAGGCCTGGTCTCCGGCAGCCCCTCCACATTCTCTTCTCTCTGCAGGATATTGGTGAGGGATGGCAGCAGGAAGTTGCCTGTGCCTATCAGTTGATTGGGCAGTGACGGGGCGGTGGGCCAGGAGCTGAAGATCTCTATCCTGGCCTGGAGACTGCGAGCCTGCCACAGAACACAGCTCAGAGGTGCCCTGACCTTGTATTCGACCTTGACCTGCAGGCTCACGCTCTCCCCCTGAGGGGAGATGAAGTGCAGAGGGGCAGGTGCGCTCCACCTTGTCCTGGCTCCTGCCCGGCTCCAGGTCCCACTCAGGGGCTGCTCCACCCTCTCCAAGGGAAGGGGGCACTGCCCAGGGTGGATCAGCATTGCCCAGGACCCCAGGTCCCACTGTTTGGATTCTGTTTGGCTTTTTGATTAGATAATGCTCCTCTCTCCAGGGACCCAGAAAACTGACTTGGAATAAAATAAGAGGTCATGCAGCCGCCCCTGTTGCCACCAGGAAGAAACACAAGGTCAAAGGCCCACAGACAGCTCTCCTGCCCAGGGTTGGGCATTGGCACATCCCTGGTGGCATCGTGCTTGGCTCCCATCAGAGTACATAGAGCAGATTCCTGAAGACCGGTTCTCAGGTAAAAGGACCAAGATTTAGCCCTGGAGATCATCAGTGAGGTTTGTTGTATTTTTCTAGCCAGAATCCTACAACAGGTAAACAGGAGGCACAGTCCTAGGCCCTTCAGGGAGAGTACGTCATCTCCTGAAGAACAGTATGTTCTTTCCGGCCACTCTGACCTGAAAACCCTACCTAACACCACGTGTGGTACCTGGGTGCTTCAGGACTGGAGAGTTTCTGAACACGTAAGGAAAGGGAACAGTTCTCTGAATGCTGTCTTCGCACGGGACATGTATGAATAGGGGTCTGTTTGGTTGACTCCGTGACCACGGGGTGAGGACAGGGCCGCTTCTGCATGGAGCACCTCTTCTGACTATGGCACCATGTACCTCTGTACACCCACAAGGCGTTGTGTCTGCACATCCGAAAGCACACAGAACCCTGAGATCCACAGAATCCTGGATCTCAGAGGCACCCGACACAGGCCCCATGGGGCTAGGGGCCCGATTTCAGAGTGAAGTACAGATCCAAAGCGTGGTTCAGGTGGCCCGGGAGCACAGTTGGAGAAGCACATGCCACTGACCTAACCACCCAGATGTCCTGTAATTCCATGTTCCTGGGCAACACTGATCCTGGGATGAACGGAACACGCCTTCCCTGCACGGCCCGTGTTCAGTGAGCCACTCACGATGGTCACCCGGCTACTGGTGCCACGGGAAGCTTGTGGCCTTTCCAGCCCCCTCTGCTGCAGGCTTCCCAGCCTTCTCACCAACACTGAGCCCTGCTCTGCCCTCGGCTTCAGGACGCGCCTCCATCTGGGATTCCCAGGGAGGACGCTGCTGGGACCAGGACCTTGCCCCTCCCTGCCCTCTGGAGACACTGTGGCAGCCTCCCCACCCCGCCCTGGGCTCTCCCATTGCCCTCAGAAGGTGGCTCCACCCATGGGGTGGGTGCTGGGTGCTGGGAACTGGTCATGAGGTCTCCAGGACACTTGCAGCACTCACTGCTAACAGGCCAGAACCAGCTGCTGTTGGACGCCACTGTGGCACCTTCTTCCTCACTGACTGCCCGGGCAGCAGCCCCCATGCTCACCGCACAGCAGCACAGCGCAGGGCTCCTGCCCCCCTCCTGGCTCAGTGCTGCATCAGGGGCCCTGTCTGGCTCTGCTCTGAGCACCTGCTTCCCTTGGTGACCAGCTGCCTTCTCTCCCCTCTCCCCTCTGCAGCCGCTCACCCAGCTTAGGACCCGCCCAATCCAGAGCTCCCCAAGAACTGCAGGTTGGATTAGTAACTATCTGCTTGGTGCCTTTACTTGTGTTACTCACAGAATTTAAGAAAATCAAAATATATGACCTTCTTTGGGGGCAATATGGCTGATGTGTAGACACCCCTGTTCAGCAAGGTGGCAGATTATGTGGCTAAGAAGAAAGTTAGTGAATGACTAACACAGAATCCTCGTTGGCCAGAAGCAGTGTGAGGGAGGGGGAGCCCAGAGCTGTGATATAATATGCACCCTGGGGCCTCTGACCACCTGTTGACTCGGTGGCCTTGGTCTTGCACGAGGAAGAGGAAGAGCAGGGTTACCTCTCCACGCTTGGGTAGAGGCCAGCCTCCAGACTCCAATGCAAACCCAAGGCCCTGGAACGCAGAAGCCTCAGTCTGTGGACTAGAAGAGTCCTGGAGAAGAGGGTAAGGATCTGCCCCTCAGCCTGGCTATAGGCCTGGGGGAAAGAAAGAGAGTGGGAGGAAGGAGGGAAGGAACAGAGAGAGAAGGAGGGAAAGAGCGAGGTGAGTGGGAGACAGGAACAAGAGGGAAGGAGGGAGGGAATAAGGGGCGAGGCCAGCTGGACCCAACCACAGGCCTGATCCCAGGGACCAGCCCCACCTGGACTGCTGGAGACTGCGCCAAGCGGATCCCCCAGGCAGTGTCACAGGATGTCCCCCAGGCAGTGTCTGTCACAGGATGAACAGTCTAATGACAGTCACACACAGCGCAGCAAGTGTGCCTCCATGTGCAGAGACAGCAGGAAGACGAGACAAGAGCACGTCCTCACTCCACGAGGCAGAGCCGTGTGCCTGTGTGTGCATGTCGCACACGGGAGCCATCCATGCACGTCAATAGCTTTCAAAAAGGCAAACAAAATGTCTGAGGAGATGGCAAAGGATGTCGTACGTAGGTAAAGAAGTGAGGATTGAGGAATCTCCCAACTCAGACAGAGATGCCAAGCCTCAGATGCCAACAGATCCCCAATGGAAAAAATGAAAAAGACCACAACGAGGAAAGCCATCAAGCTCTGTGTCGGTATGTTTTGATGCTGTGGCAGAATAGTAAACGCTGGGTACTCTGTAAAAAAGGAGTTTATTCAGCTCACACTTTTGGAGACACAAGTCCAAGATCAGGAGGCCCCAGCTGTTTGGCCTCTGGTGAGGGCCTCCTGGCTGCATCATAACATGGCAGAGTGGGAGGGGCCAGCGGGGCACATAGGAGCCCAGCCTGTGAGGAGGACATACTTTACAACAGCCAGGAGACCAGCTACTTGTGCCCTTCCCAGGACCCCACACACTGCAGGAGGCCACGTCCTGAAGGACTGGGGACCTCACCCCCTGCACTAGGTCACCTCCTGAAGGACTGGGACCCTACCCCCTGCACTAGGTCACCTCCTGAAGGACCAGGGACCTCACCCCCTGCACTAGGTCACCTCCTGAAAGACTGGGACCCTACCCCCTGCACTAGGTCACCTCCTAAAAGACTGGGACCCCACCCCCTGCACTAGGTCACCCCCTGAAGGACCAGGGACCTCACCCCCTGCACTAGGTCACCTCCTGAAAGACTGGGACCTAACCCCCTGCACTAGGTCACCTCCTGAAGGACTGGGGACCCCACCCCCTGCACTAGGTCACCTCCTGAAGGCTCAGGGTCCCCACCCCCTGCACTAGGCCACCTTCTGAAGGACTGAATCCCCACCCCCTGCACCAGGCCACTTCCTGAAGGCCCCTCCACCTTTCCACATCACCACTGTGGACCAGGTCTCCAGCACTAGACCTGGAGGGACATCCTGGGACCTCCTCCTGACCATAGCAGGTCTCAAGCACAGAGGGCAAAGAGGGGTTGAAGGAGCTGATTGCTTGGACGTTATTCTTCATTAGCAAACAGGAGAACAGGACAGAAGAGGGTCTGCAGTAAACAGGCAGCCTGCCTGTGGCAGAACAACTGCCCGGGGCCTGTGTCCACAGGGTCCCTGCAGTGGAGAAGAGGTTCTCTCGGCCACAGGTGTAACTCAGGTGAAAAATCATCAAATACCAGGCCAGCAAGTAAATCTCCATGTGTTTTAGAGAACTGTGTAACACAGAAGCCATGATAGACCCCAACACAAGACAGGTGAAACCCATTGGCCAAATTACAACATTCACATGGAAAGCTAACACTCAATTTCAAACCCAGCTGCACACACATACCTGAAATGTGTGTTTGTCAACAGCAATTCAAGTTGAAGTCGAAAGTACTTGGAGTGAAATGGTAATTAACAACACTCATCATAATGTGTACTGAACATGTTATACACATAATTCTGGATAAAACCAAAGGAAGCAGAAATGAAATCATAAAGTGCAGAAGTTAATAGTATGATGATTCACAACAATAATGAGATGGAGAAATTTCTCCAAGTTCCGTAACTTGTAAAAATTGCCTCAAGATAAAATAAAGCATGAAGGTAGTAGACAGATAGGGGCTGTTTGACCAAGCCCATGACCTCGGCTCACTCAGGGTCTTTTAGGGAACAGAAAATGAGGGCTCACTTTTAATCTCGTTCCTAGGAAGTCAAGGCATTGGGCACTCAGGAGAGGCAACCAAGACCCAAATCAGAAAGCTCGTCAATACGCTGGACAAATGAACAGGACATCCCCTCAAAGAGGAAATTATAAGAAATGTGTTAGAGATCTAGTCTACAATATAAAGGCTCTCAATGGATTTAGCAAAAATAAAAACCTAAAATAATCTCTGTAATAGTGATTTCAGACACAAAAAAGTTGAAAATCATATCCATCATGTTTTTATGTTACTAGTGAACTAGAAATATAAAACAATCCTACAAACTGAGAGTATTTTACAAAGTTTAT
Source organism: Marmota monax (assembly GCF_021218885.2). Taxonomy (NCBI): domain Eukaryota; kingdom Metazoa; phylum Chordata; class Mammalia; order Rodentia; family Sciuridae; genus Marmota; species Marmota monax. The sequence continues at coordinate 9,580,150 of NW_026692826.1, read as the reverse complement.
GATCAACAAAAAACCTCAGAGATCACAAAATGATGCCTACCGACAGGATTTTCATTCAAAGTTAATGGAGATTCTTTCTAATGAAATAGAAAATAGTAATTCGAAAAACTGAGAATACGGAAATAAGTTAATGACCACTTACCTATTAAAACCAAGATGCTACAGATTAGTTCCTAAAATCAGTAAGATAGCTTGGAGATGCTGTAAGACTCTCACTGACATACAGTTGTCAGTTGTATTCCTATAAAGCAAATAGAAAAGATAATTCCTGTTTTGAACAGCTACAACATAATAAGATGCCTAAGAATAGGTATGGTAAGGGCAACGCCCAGGTGTGGCCTCCTGTAGATGTCACTGGGAACCAACTAAAAAGAAAGTGAGCCACGAAGTGCGTCCCATGGGAAAACCACCATCATGAAGGACTGAGTTTTTCTCACATTTATTTACAGAATCAACCCAATTCAGATGAAAATCCCAACTTTGGGGTTAAGAGTTATCAAGGCTATTTTACAATTAAAAAATGAAAATCTTCAAGTCGTTTCCCGGGCATTCCAATCCATCAGGAAAAGGAGGAGCCACCAAATGCAAAGTGCTGAGACAATAGTTTAAACCCATAGAACAAAAATGGAATTAGATTCCAACCTCAGCCTTAAACAAAGAGCAACTCAGGGTGGATTAAGATTCAGATGTCAAGTCACACCTCTGAGCCTTTCAGATGAGAAAGAGGAGTTATCACTCAAGATGACTCAATGCAAATGACGAAGGAAGAGGATGATGAATGTCCCCAGGAAGAAGGGAGGACCTCTCACTAGAGACCCCATTAGGGGAATGAGGAAAGGCGCCTGGAGACTGTGGACCATGGGTGTGAGGGGACAGACAAAGCTGCCCTCCAGAGTCCACACAGGTCCTGGGGACCAACAAAACCTAAGATTCAATAAAAAGTGGGCAGAACCGTGAACAGGCAATTAATTGCTGGGAGAGTAGCTTCACGGCCACCATGCCTATGCAAGGTGCTCAACCGCTTTCCTGAACACGGAAATGGGACATGCAAAGCCCCTCTCACGATCGGAAACGCAGGAGTCGGCGAGAGCAGAGTGGCTGCACACGGCTGACCGCGGTGTGAGCATGAAGCAGTCTTCTCCAGCCTCCCCTCCCACTGGGCTGGGGTCGGGCCTGCCACCCTGAGCCAGCGTCTCCCTTTCACATGGAGAGCAGGAGCCTCTCTGGCCAGTGTCACCAGGACTTGCTCCCTTTGTGATTGCAAGTCTGTGAGCACAGCCCAGCTGTGCTGGGGACAGGGGACTGTGACTCCTGCAGAGCATGCACATGGCCTGCGGTGAGCAGGAGGAACACTGCACATCCCCGTGGGCGAGCAAGGAGACCTGATGCTGAGAACCAAAGGTGGGAGGCAGTGCTGGTGGGCAGGGGCCTGTGAGTCGTGTACTCAAACGCCCTCCAAATGAGGTACCACGGCACGGCAAGCTGTCTGTGTCAATCAAGGTTCTAACAGGGAGTTCCAGGTAGCACAGGGGGGAGGGAAGAACCCGACCTAGGAGCACATGGGTTCAGACACCCACCGGGGTGGGGCTGGATTTCAGGCTTGGTGCTGAGGCCTGGGGAGGATTCTGAAGGTGGCCCCCTCACTGTCTTTTCAATCACCTACTTATTGATTCTGGCTTCTGAATATCTGGGTCTGACCTCTGACCTCTGCTTTGCAGCCACCGACCTAGCCCTTTGGGTCACTCTCCTTGAGCCACAAAATTACCCCTGCCCTGGGCCAGTTTCCCTGGATCTGGGGCTGCCCTCTACAGCCAGTCCCACGTGCAGCAGCCAGAGTGCTCTGTGGCACGTGTACAGCAGCCCACCTGGCCAGCCAGGGCCAAGCTTACCCAGGGAAGCATCCAAATGCCCCTTTGCAGCCTCTAGCCTGCCACTCTCATCGTGGCTTTAACTCGTCACCTACACAGCTCTTTCTAAAATTCTTTAAAAGATCAGCTCATCCTTCCAGGCCTCTACCTTTTCTGTGACTGTTTTTCTCGTGGCCTGGCTAATTTTGGCTCATTATTCAGGTCTAGATTAAACATCACTCTGCGGGAAAGCCTTTCCTTAATCTCCAATGTAATTTAGATCAACCTGATATAAGGTCTTATAACATCCTACACTTGTTCCTGGGGACCCTCTTGACAACTGTAATTACCCATTAGACTGCCTTTCCCATTAGATGGCCACCCATATCTCACCTGAGCCAGTCCAATAAGCGCCCAAATGCAATCCCTCCTGCACGGCTGCCTCCTCCAACCCATCCGCAGCAGCCAGGTTGCCCCAGCACCAGTGGAAAGTAAAACAGGTCACCAAGGATGTCCACACTTAGGCGGAGGACAAAGTCCACAGTCCTCAATACCACCTGGAGAGCTGTGCTTGCTGGCTCCTCCTGCGTTGCCCACCAAGCCCAGTATTGCACGCCACGTTCTAGGCATCCTGGCCTTGCAATGCTCTCCAACCCCACGCCACAGCCAGCCGCCTCCACTTGTCCCTGAGCCTGCACGTGAGTGGCATACCCTCCAGCGCCAGGTCTGCATGCTCAGGACCATCCCTGGCCACCACCTTTTCTTCCAACAGTCACTGACTGGAAGTCCCGGAAGCCAGTGCCCAGGCCTCCCTCGCTCACCCAGAACAGATGGCCAGCGGTGGTTCTCCTGAAGAACGTGAGTCAGGGGAGGGAATACAGTGGGATCCATGGAGTATCAGAAACCGCCCTTGCTTCCCACTGAGCCAGATGCCTGGCCGTGACGGCCAGCTCTTCATCGCTGTGGCCAAAATACCTGACAAGAACAACTCAGAGGACGAAAGGCTTCTGCTGGCTCATGGCTTCAGAGATTCCGTTCATGGTCAGCCAGCCCCACTGCTCTGGGCCGGAGGAGAGACAGCACAGCACGGGGAAGAGCATGGCATAAGACACCTTCTCAGTCCACAGCAGATGGCAAACAGAGAGGGAGAGGAGCCAGGGACAGAATATAGTCTCAGTGACCAGCTTCCTCCAACTGGGTCCCGTCTCCCAGCGCTCCTGCCATGGGGTCAGAGCCCCAAGCCCCACGTCTGGACACATGAGACTCTGGGGCACATTTCAGGTCCAAACCACAATACTTGGCATTGCCAGAGAATGAGCACAATCCCCCTATCTCTCCCACAATGTGGCAATCATCTTGAACTGAAACAGAAGGGTTTTAGTTGGAAGCACCCGGAAGCTTTCAGAGCCTGGGGACGAGGGGACGAGGGTGCCAGCTTGGAGGCCGTGCAGTGTGCTGCAGTGAGCACGCCAGGAGCCCACGTTGACCCAGCCAGCTGCCGACGCACAAGGTGCACACGACAACCAAAGAACCAAGCACAGACGGTGACCAGCTCGGTGACCGTGACCAGCTCGGTGTCGGTGACCAGCTCGGTGTCGGTGAAGAACAAAGGGAAAATCAACACGACTTCCCTCTTTGACCTGAGCTAAGGGAGCTGCATGATGAGTGGGTGCAGAGGTGGCATGATTTGGAGGAAGCCAGGCTGAGTGGCCTTTTCCCTATGTCACAGTGGATGCGACTGTGGGGTGCGTCACCAGCCATGACGGTAAATTGGGCATGCTTATAGCCTTGGAGGAGGTGGCCCACAGAAAGACCAACATCCAGGTTTGGTCAGATGGCTTAATTGCAAGAACAGTAGATCAGAAGACTGTCGCTTTCTGCAGACTGATCAGGACTTGTGGGATCCAGAGTTCAAGTCCAAGTTACCCCAGGATACGCAGTCTCCCCATCTCCCACTGCAACCCGCACACGGCCAGAACACTAGGCAGCAGCCACGTGGACAGAGGGAGCACCTGTCCCAATGCACAGAGTGTGAAGAGGCACAGCGACTGTCCTCAAGGGTCAGGGAACAATGAGCTAAAACATGTAGAGACAGAAAAGGGCTCCCGTCATCAGTATTCAGTGGTGATTATCACTGGAATCACCGCTTCAAGCATGTCAAACCCATCTACCGAAAACTCCAAGTCAGTCCATTTAAGAAGGGCTTTTCCCTGTACAATAAGTATGTCTAAGTCACTGGAGTCTATATCGGCAAATTCCCCCTAACAAAAGCTGCACAGTAACCATCACAATTGTCCCAGTACAAACGAAAACACTCGTTCTTGGTACACTCCTGTACCTCCTGTATTTCTGGGTATTTTGTTTTTTAAAATTTTTTAAATGAATATAATTAACAGAGTCTTGATTATGTAACTATAGTATATCTTGAAATTGGATACATGGGTTCTTTTCCATTATTCTTTTAAAAAATTGTTTTAGCCATTCTGGTTTCTCTGCAAAACTTTTTAAAAATTCTGTCTATGTCTACAAAATTTCTTTTGGGGATTTTAATTGGAGTTAGGTTAAATTTGTGTATCAATTTTGAAAGAACTGACAGATTTGCTTTGTTGAGTCTTTCAGTCCATGAACACATTTTCTCCATTTAAATATTTATTTATTTACCTACTTTTGTGTGTGTGTGTGTGTGTGTGTGTTACTGGGTATTGAACTCAGGGCCTTTGTGTGCTAGGCATCCTACCACTGAGGCACATCCCCAGCCCAAAATTTACGTGTTTTCCAGTTTTCCGCATAGAAACCCTAGGTCAGATTTGCCCTGTGATATTAGAGTAGGACAGTGAGTATCTATTTGGTGTTCCTCCCTGATTCCCATCACAAAGTTCCTAAAATCACTGTTGTTTCTTGAGTAATGTGACCATCTTTTGACGTCATGTTTATTGTTTGTCTTGGGTTCTTGGTCCATAAGTCCTAAAATCCTGAAATCCAGGGGGATCAGAGACTCTTTTTGCTACCTAGTGAGACGACTGGCTGCTGGCTGCGCTGGATGATCTTAGGATGGGGACTGGCAACCCAAGACACCTCTGAAAGATTGAGAGAGTTTTCTGCTCCACCGTTGGACCTCTGGGAAGAAGAAAGTGGCACAGGTAGAACTAAGTACCAAGGGGCAATCGTGCTCACATAACTGGACCCTGAAAACTCTAAACCGCAGTGTACAGAGAGATTCCAGTTGGTGAGAGCAGGAAGCCCCGTGCCCTGAACCCATACCTTACCATACGCATTGGTTCTGTTGGGTCATTCCTGAGTTGTATCCTTTAAAATTAACTAGTGATAGAAAATAAATTGCTATTTTAAAACCTGTGATGCATTCCAGACAATTGTGTCATTCAAAGAAAGGGTGTGGGAATCCATGATTCATCATCATTTGTAAAGAAATATGGGGGATCTGAGACTTACCGTTAGCATCAAAAGTGGGGTAAGTCTGTGGGGCTGTCTTTCTAGGGTCTGGTGCTGAGTAGTGATAGTGTCAGCACTGAGCTGACCTGTGAGACACTGTTAGGGACTACATGTGTGCAGCCTTCAGAAGTCCATACGTCCAAACCCTAACACCCAGTAAGACAGTCCTATGAAGTGGGCCCCTTGGAAGGTAACTAGGCGTGAGGGTGGGTCCCCACACAGGTGTTAGTGTCCTCATAGGGAGGACACTTGGCCACTTGAGGATGAAATGAGAAGTGGGCCTCCTGCACCCTGGAAGGGGGCCTCGCCAGTCGCAGCTCAGCTGGCACCTGGGTCTCAGACTTACAGCCTCAAAATGTGAGCACTCAACCTGTGCTGTCCACAGGCCAACACTCTTTGGTACTCTGTTCTTGTAGCCTCAACTGGACAGACCCCAGCTGGCACTGGAGAATTGGCTAGCATGGGGAAAACTCCCCCACACTTGGGGCCAAAAGTGTTTGAGTGAAAAACCCCTCTAACTCCTATCTCTTAACTCCTTTTTGACTTGGTACATATGTTATTTTATTTTCAATTTTGATGTCCATGTGTTCATGGCCACATATAGAAATACAACTGACTTTTCTATGTTTATCTTGAATTTTACAACCTTACAGAATCCAATTACTAGTTTTAAGAGTGTCTTGTAGATCCTTGGAATCCACTGATTTAGATGATTATGAAAACTGCAGAAAGGACAGGTTTTCTTCCTTCCCTCTCAGTGTGTTTTTGTTTATTTATTTCTTCGTGGCCTTCATGCAATGGCTGGAGATTTTAACATGGTGTTGAATAGCAGCAGAGGGAAGGGACATCATCAGCTTGTTCTCAATTGCAAGGGAAACCACTGAATCCATTACTCTTAAGTCTGAGGCTAGCTATGGGATTTTTATTGATTCTCTTTGTCAGATTGATGAAGTTCTACCTCTATTTCTTTTATCTCATTTTTTGAAGTTTTATTTTTTATCATAGACAGATGTTAAAATTGTTTAAATACTTTCTGTACACCAACTGATATGTCCATGCATGTGATCTTACTTGTAAATTCACAAGCAACATATTTAGAAACAGAAAGTTTCAAGAAAAATAAAATTTTTCTTTAATATCTATTGGTAAATATTATTTTAAAAGCCTTTAAATTCATGATGCATTTTCATGGTTCAATCAGTGTATTTATACAAAATGACATTTTAATGGCTACATAATGATCCATAATTATTATAGGAAAAAAAACCCTCTTAATTAGACATCTAAATGACTCAGACTTTATATTTTTTAATGAATGCTTTGATTTACTATTTAGATATCTCGGTCTCCAAGTGAATTTCTAGTAGAATTCTATGAGAAAAAAAATCCTTATTTTTTAAAACTTATGACAGATCAACATATTTGTGTATCTTAAATATGTGTCCTTAATGAATCAGTCAGCACATTGTTTTAGAGCACAGAACATACAACTGCTTCATGATCAGTGATTATAGAAATACAATAGTTCACCATATCTTGATTTCTGTGCCTACAAACCTATAACCCTGTTGTGTACCTGTGCTCCCTGGTGCCCAACGAGGCTGGTAACACAACCTGTCGCACTCCTCTCCTCGTCTTCAGTAGCTGATAGGCTGCTGGAAAAAGACGTTGGAAACACAACAGGAATGTCTCTCTTTAAACTGACATGCTTAAATACTCACAGAATTGATACATAGTCATCGTGGAAAACAGAGTGACACGTCAACATTTAGAAGACCTAAAGCTCATCACTGAAGAGCAGACCCCACAGCAGTAACAGGTAGAAAGGATGATTAATGGAGATGCAGGGAGACAAGAGAGGTGGGGATGAATCTGCGCACCCCTGGAATGCCCTAGTCAGGGGACGGAGCTCCACAGGACCCCGCGGAGGGTCCCTCTTGCCCGCAGAGTGTGGGACACTGGACGCAGCTCCAGCGCCCCCGGGGGAGGCGGTCCTGTCAGGGCTGCTGTTATCAGCACACGGCCCTCATTTGAGAGTGAGTGTGGTAAAGCCTCGGTCTTCTTTCAGACAACACCCCCGCCACGCTCTCCCAGCAGTCTCCCTGATCACAGGTTCTGAGGTCTCCATTTGTGGAGGCTCTTGTCACTCAGCACAGCTTTCTGCTTGGGGCAGGGTATTTCTACATGTGACTCATGTGCATATTTATTTTGCTAAATTTTTTCCAAGGATGTGATTTTTACGTTGAATACATCAATGGACCCCGACTTGACTTTACACAGGCAGTGCGCTGACACACCACAAGCTGTGCCTCTCCTCTGTGGCTAAAATCTTCAATGGCAAACTCATGGAGTCTACACTTAGAAGTTTATAAGCTATAATCCCATTTGTCTCAGGTAGAACATGACCCCACTTGGGAACTTGCATGGTATTAAGGCAAGGCAATAAATAGATACTTATATTTAAATATTGCTTAATATTTACAAAGCTTAAATGGTATAATTTGTGAATAACTGTACATTCTTCTAAACTGAAAGCATTTTAACATGGTTAAAAGTGTTCTTGCTTGGTTTTCTCATTGTTCTAAACCTATTACCTAAAGAGCATCTGGCACCTAATGGACATTAAATGTAGATCAGTTTCACTGGTGAACTGGTGAGCTCTGCTTGGTCAGAGGACACTTCTGGGATGTGCCAGGCTTGGTCTGGTTTGTAAGGACAGGGAGAATGCTAGTGTGTCCACAGAAGGGAGCGTGTTCTGGATGCGAGGGACTCAGGCTCCTGGAGGGGAGTCAGTGTGCCCTGCGTAGGAAGGGCCAGGTGATCATAGCAGAAAACATGAGCTGAAGGGTAACAGCTGATGAACAGAGCAAATGTGGATTTCCCCGCACCTTTCACGAGAACTGACAGGGAGTCCAAGGGGACCTCAGTGAATGAGGAACACAAGACAGAGATTCTAATTTTTAAAGCAAAAAAAAAAAAAAAAGCTATCTTTCAATATGTTCAGAATGGACCTGAAGGTTGACTTTGACAGGCCTCCAAGAGACTGTTAGTAAATTCAAAGCCAGTGATGTTAGTGTATGTTGCAGGGCAGAGGAAGGGCCGGAAAACAGAAGGAACATTCTATAAACCCAGATGGAGGATGGTTCATGAGTCAGAGTTTCTTATAAGGAAATCAACAATTTAAAGAAAGCACGATGCCATATGAACCAGGTTGGATAAAGAGAGTCCGACATCTGGGCTTTTCCCCTGGGGGTTTTCCAGGGTGAGAGGAATGTGTCACCTAGTTCTGGGGCCTGCAGCCAAGTTGATGGGCCTTGTCCACAGAAGTGTCTCTACCATCAGCTTTGACATCCAGAGAAGGTGGCTGCACACTTCCAGTCCTATGGGCCTATCTTTTTTTTTTTCCCATGGCATTTTATTTTTTTAAATTTTTATTGTTGGCTGTTCAAAACATTACATAGTTCTTGATATATCATATTTCACCCTTTGATTCAAGTGGGTTATGAACTCCCATTTTTACCCCATATACAGATTGCAGAATCACATCAGTTACACATCCATTGATTTACATATTGCCATACTAGTGTCTGTTGTGCTCCGCTGCCTTTCCCATCCTCTACTATCCCCCCTCCCCTCCCCTCCCCTCTTCTCTCTCTGCCCCCTCTACTGTCATTCATTTGTCCCCCTTGTATTATTTTTCCCTTTCCCCTCACTTCCTCTTGTATGTAATTTTGTATAACCCTGAGGGTCTCCTTCCATTTCCATGCAATTTCCCTTCTCTCTCCCTTTCCCTCCCACCTCTCATCCCTGTTTAATGTTAATCTTCTTCTCATGCTCTTCGTCCCTACTCTGTTCTTAGTTACTCTCCTTATATCAAAGAAGACATTTGGCATTTGTTTTTTAGGGATTGGCTAGCTTCACTTAGCATAATCTGCTCTAATGCTATGGGCCTATCTTTATGCCCTCTTAAGAAAAAACAATGGATCTTTTCCATTGGGACATATTTCAACAACTGGTAGAGAAATGTCCTACATTCTTTCTTCCTGTTCTTAAAAAAATATTGGGGGGGGAGTGGATTTGCTCTTTAAATTCGTCTTTTGAAGGGCAGTATTTAATTCTGTACAATTTAAGTCACCCAGAAAGGGAAGGCCTACACAGTGTTGATCAAGACACAGCCCCACCCTACCACCTTGGAAGGACCATGGCCCTCAGGGGCCTTGGGAAGACCAGCTCCCTCGGGACCCTCTTCCCCCAGCTCCTGAGCCCTCCTGCCCTCTCCCACACCTTTTCACTTAGGATACAGCCCAGAGCTCAGCCCTTACATCATGTTCACGGTTTCCTCTGTCCTCCGAATATCACTTCTGCCAGGTGGAAGCCTCCGCACAATAATAACGAGTAAAAAAGCCCGGTTGTAATATTGGCCATTTTCCCACTTTCCTGAGGACAACCTCCCTGACTCCCCTAAGGAGAACCATTAATGGCATGGACATCCCCAGGGGGAGTGCCCGCACTGCATGGGACCACAGGCCCTGCTGCTGGCCGGGCTCCAGCTCACCTTAGGTGCCAGAGAATCGTCCTTCCTGTGTGTTTGCGGAGCAGCTGTGAAAGAAGCCAGGGTTCAGGGTGCCACTCATACCTTGCATGTCCTGCTTTGCTGCCACTGTATTGTCACTCACAGAAACAGGGATGCGAACCAGGGGCTCAGTCTCTGTGCAGGGAGTTTGATGTGGTTTTTACCCTGCTCTGTGTCTGTGCATGTGTGTGTGTGTGTGCGTGTGTGCACATACATGCTTTAATTTATCTCCATCGACCCCAAACAAGCAGAGTGGTGGGCAGCCTCGGAGAAGGGGCAGGAGTGCTAAAATCAGGAGCCGGAATTTTCTTTCCTGTTACTTTTCATGTAAATAGAAGAACAAAAGGTTGGGGTTTAATTAAAACCACAGGACATGGTGGGGAACAACAGCCCTCTTCTGGGTGACACTGCACACCCCCTCACTGCCTCTTCGTGTCCCCCTCCTCTCTGAGCACCTGCCTACTCTACTCTTTGCCTGGGCATGTGGAGCCCCTTTGGGAAACAATGAGGCAGAGGCCCCCTAACAGCTGGAAAGAACTTTTAGGCTCCTGAACACTTTCAAATTTTAAATCTTCTAATTAAAATAGAAATGCCAACCTGGCCTGTTGGTTACCCCAGTGTTAATCTGAAGATCTGTCTTAAGACCCTACAGCTCAGTATAGGAAGCAGGTAGATTAACCAGCTCTAGCAGGAATTCAGTGAGTCCCCAGCAGCTGCTGTTCCAACCCTTCAGTGTTCCTTTCTAAATGCCATCAGGGGACTGCAGTCAGCAGGCTCAGTCACAGGGAGCACAGGCAGTTGGGGCTGCGGGACACATCCTGCCAGTAAGCCAGGGGTGGGCTGCTCAGATTCCACCTGCTGAGGACACAGTGACCCCAGGAATGAGGGTGACAGTCAGTGACACACGGAACCACTATGCAGTGAGAGAACCCAGTAGGGGAGGGTGGGGTCTGCAACATCTCAGGGACATCACACTTGGCCGCCGCCTCCTCTAGACAGCTCTCAGACAAGGTGGGGGGTAATGGTGGATAACATAATCATTTTTAATTTTATAAATCAAAGCAAGCTTGACCTGAGCCACTCTCAGCAAGGTTGAAGAGAAGCTCAGCCATGTTCTAGAAATCCATGCCAGGGGCTCCGGGGATTCAGGAAAATGCAGCTTCTGCAGATGGAGTTCCTGAGGCTCCTCCCCACCCTCTGCAGTGTCTGAAGACAGAAATCTCTGACGCACCAACTTCCTCCCTGCAACAGTCAGTCCTGGTCACTTCTCTCTGGGGACTGAAGAGGTCACACTGGAAACAGTCATCTGTCTGTTCTCAGGAAGACCCAGCTCACAGGCTGGTCACTGTTTCCTACACCACCCCTCCCAACAGGCTCCTTCTTAAAATCAAATTGTCAAGGGGAAAACTTCATCCCCTAAGACAGTCCCTCCCTAACTGACTGGAAACCCCAAATTGCTGCTCAGGGACCCTTGTGCAAAGGAACCCAGGACCCAACAAATCCTGAGCCTCACTGACCTTCCCATGGGGATCAGTAAGACTGGTGCCTTTTCATTACGCTATTGGCACTGCATAAATTCTGAAGTGTCTCAGCAATCTTCTTTATAAGCACATGTATTCAAGATATTTTCTATATTCATTATTTTGAAATTTCAAATCGAATCCTTCCAAGTCAAGGAGATGTCAAATACTCTTCACTTATTTACAGAGTGTGGGATATCCTTCCATTTCCCAGCTATAAGCCAATGACAAGGGTCACATCCTTTGCCCAGCTGCCACCTCCCAGAGATTAGGGAGGGAGCACTGGTGTCGCTCAGCCTCCCAGTGATTCCCATTTGTGGTCGACACTGGAGTCCCCAGCAGGAGACACCTGAGATAAAGGGATATAACAAGTTCCCGTCCCCCGACCTCTCACCTTCAACCATGAGCCAGAATAATCATGTCAGCACACCTTATGAATTCCCACTACGTCATGCTCTCCTGCAAAATGAATTTAATAGGGGGTGGCTTGCGAAGTTGTAAAAAGATCTGCCTCATTTGAGATAGTAAAAGGAAATTTCCAGCACAGCTCCTTTAATAGTAGGCACCTGGGTAATTAGCAGCGCTCTGCACAGAAGTGAGAACAGGGCCCACGGGGAGGGAGATGGCTCCAAGCCAGGGGAGTGGAGCTAAAGCCGGAGGAGGCAGGCGGGCAGTGGGGGCTGTACAAGGCCCACGGGGCAAGGCCAGGAGAACCCAGCCCCGGCCAACCTCCTGCACCCGGAGTCACACCCAGCACCCACCAGGAGCCCCGGCAGGAGAGGAGGAGACAAGCCCCCGGCTTCCAGGGGTGTGCTTTCAGCTGGGCAGCAGAAAAGGGCTGCAGCAGGGTGAGACTCGGCACATTGTTTTTTCTCTCTCTATTGGGTCTTTTTAATTATATATAACATTAGGACTCATTTTGACAAAATCATAAAAGCTTGGAACATGATTTGCTCTAATTCTAATGATCTCCCTCTCCCTCTCTTCCTCTCTCCTCTGTTCCTGTCCCTCTACTCCATGGATCTTTCTGTTATTTTCTGACATTGCCCCAGGTCTGGAGAAGCAGCCGGACTGTTCAGACGCCCTGCAGTTCTTCAGGCAGAGCTGGTCCTCTAGTGCCTCGCTGGGTGCACTTGGATCTGGTGTAGAGGCTGAGGAGGCTTTGCAGACCAGTTCATTCCAAAGCTGGGAGGAGGGAACTGGTGTGTCTGAGACCTGGCAGGAGGCAGTCATGCCCATGCTGACTGTCTGCAGCCTTCCAGAACGCAGGGCTGAGAGGCAGAGGAACCGCAGGACCGGCCTCCTTCCCTGACCCTAGCCTTCCAGGGTCACAGTCCAGGAAGGCCAGGTTTACATTCTACTGCGTCTCCATAAGTAGGTCCTCTGTGCTTTCTTCGTGCTGTAAAAGGTAAAGGTGGGCACTTACTTGACTACTCCGTACCTGGCGTCCTCAGCAGGAAGCATCACTGAAGGGAAATAGATCAAGAGGTGGTTGGCACCAGGCGTAACCGGGAAGACCCCTTTCCTAAACGACGGAGGAGAAGGGCTTCCCGTCCCCACCAGAGACCACTCCACACCATGGTGCTGTGGGGCCCAGGCTGGGAGCACCCTGTGGAGGGCGGGGGGTGGGGGCTGGGGGGTGGAACTCAGAAGCTTTCAGGGGACAGGGCCTGGTTTCTTCTCCTTTTGCCTCCTATGTCCCCGACAGGTGGCTGCAGAAAAGCATGGGAGGTGGCTAAACCACAGCGGAGGCAGATTTACAGGTCTCCAGGCTTCCGCTGGAACCCGAGGAGCCCCCACAGAGACTGCACCCTACTGGTCCCTGTGTGTCTCCCTGATTTCACTTCATACAACATCCTGTGGGGGCAGCCGTGTTTCGGCAAATGACGGAAAAGAAATCAACAAAAGTGAAGACACAAAGACAGCAGATGAGACGAAGACACAGACGATTCTTTGAAAAGATCAGTAAAATCGGCCCCAAACTGACAAAGAAACGAGGAAAGAAGATGCGGTGACTCACACCAGGGACCAATAAAGAGCATCACTACGGATCCTGCAGACGGGGCTAAGCGAATCAAGCACCAGAGCAGCACTCGACTACACAGGCATCAGGCCAGTTCCTCAGCACACGCCAGGGAGTCCCTCGGATGGTCCCACACCATTGAGGAAAATGGACCTGAGATTTTAAAACTCCCAGGGGACAAATCTCTAGGTGAAGATGAGTTTACAGGAGAATTTTAACACAAATTCTACCTAATTTCCAACAAAAAGTAGAAAAGTGGTGGAATTTTTATTTTATTACACTCATATCACCCTGATACCAAAACAGAGATAACACAAAAAATACAACTCTAAGTCAATTACCAATAATTTTCATGAATATGATTGCAGAAATCCTTAGTAAATTTCATCAGAAAGAACTCAGCAATACTATAGTAATACCAATTACCATAGTAATCAAGATGGTATATTAAAAAATTATATACCATGAGCACACACGGTTTATCCAAGGGATTTAAGACAGTGTCAGTGTTGAAAAACCAGTCAATGTAATCCGCTATATTAGCAGGCTAAAGAAGAAAATCACATGATCACACAACCACTAAACTCATGTGTCAATATTGAGCTTCTATTTGTGATAAAACTCTCAGGAAAAGTAGAAACACATAGGAATGTTTTCAATTTGATAAAGAATATTTTAAAAACTATAACTAATAGTAAGTATTTATGCTTACTCTCTAAAGCTGAAAAAAGGCAAGAATGTTTACTCTCTCCACTCTCAACATTAGATGCTCTTCCAGTACAACAAGTTAATAAAAGAAAAAAAAATACATTCAGTTCAAAAAGGAAGAAAGAATACGCCCTACAATTATTCCATCATTGTCTACATAGAAATGTTAGGACAGGCATATAGAAACTTCCAGAACAGTGTGTGGGTTGAACAACATTACAGGATACAAGACAAACAGATAATGAATTTCATGTTTTCAGAGTATCATGTGAATATCTACATTTAAAATAAAATAGCATTTCCTTTCACTCCAAAGTTACTTTGTATCCAATAAAACAAGAAGAGTATCTGTATCTGAAAACTGTAAATGTTGATGACAGCTCTGGGAGAGTGTGGAGATGAACTATCCCCTGGATCAGAAGACGGCCATCGTGAAGCCGCTAGTCTCCACCATTGACATCCAGCCTAGCACCATTCCTATCAAAGGCCCAGCAAGAATTTTTGTAGATATGTACCAGATTATTTTAAAATGTGCATTGAAGGGCAGAGTAAATTGAATAGTCATATAAAATCATTTTTAAAGGAAAAGAAATTAGGAGAAATCACTCTAACTGCATAAACATAGTAATCAAGATGGTATTATTGATGGAGTGGTAGACACACAGATCAACAGGATGAAATAGGAACACAGAATAGAAACCCATAAGTATGCCCAACTAATTGTTTGTAAAGCAATTTAATTAAGGAAAAATTGCTGTTTAACTAATAGTGTTAGTAATTGAGTATTCTTAAGAAAAACGAACCTTGACCTACGTCTCACACCTATTCAGAGTGAATCATAGACATAACTCAAAACATAAATATAAAACCTTTAGAAAACTCATGAGAGGAAGTCTTCATGATGTAGGGCTAGGCATAGCATTCTTAAATTCTAAAGCATAATCTATGAAATAAAACTTCGATATATTGGGCATAATCAAAATGAAAGACCTTGCTCTGGAAAGGACTCTTCTGAAGGGTGGGAGATAAGGACCAGGTGTGGACACACCTGTGAGCATGTCTGGCACAGGGCTTGTATCTAGAATGTTTAAGGACTTCTTGACTCTCACAGGAAAAAATGCAAACAATCCCATTAGAGCACGGGCAAAAGACCTGCAGATGATTTACCTAAGAGATGCACATTGCAAATAAGTATGTGCAAACATGCTCACCATCATTAGATTTTAGGGAAAAGCCAATCAAAATAATGAGACACCACCATGTATGTACTTATTGAAATGACCAAAAAATGAACAGAAATCACTAAATGCTAGTGAAGAGGTAGAGAAACTGGACCACTCAGACATCACTGGCAAGAATATAAAATGGTATATAAAAAACAAATGGAGTATTAAAAAGTAATAACTAAACCTTCAACTACCATATATCCAACAATTGCTACTGGGCTTTTGTTACAGAGAAATGAGAACTTGTGTGGACACAGAAACTTGTTGACAAACATTGACTGCAGCTGTTTTCGTAGTAGCCCAAAGCTGGCAGCGATGGAAGTCTGCTGCCATAGGTCAAGACATGGTGCGTCCACACCATGGAGGGTTCCTCAGACACAGCAAGGAGCAGATGACAGAGACCCCCCTGCCTTGGCGAACCTCCAGAGCATCGTGCTTAGTGACCTGTTAGTTGCAAGGGTTACACAATGTATGGCTCCATTTATAAGCACTACTGAAGTCACGGGGTGGTGGGCATGGAGAGCACTTCAGTGGGTGCTGGCCAGGGACAGTAGGGGCTGCATGACTTCCACTGTGAAGAGGCAGGAAGGGGAACTGGCAAGGGTGGGGCACTCTGCATCCTGCCAGGTGGTTCTCACCTGTGGTGAATGTTGCACCCCACACAGGCATGTGGCCAGCCGCCCGGTCCAGGTGATCTATCCTCCTTATCCAGGGTGTAGCCAGTGGAGGGAAAGCCGGTCAGACCTTGGGGACCTTGTGTGCAACCTTGAGAACTCCTGTGAATCTTTAATCACTTCTCAACTGAAGAAATTAATCAATAGAATAATAAATTTGTCAGGGGAAGGACAGGGCAGAGGAGCAAGGCGCCTGTGTGGCTGTAGTAGAGTGGTCTTCATCCCACAGGAGGCCAGGACAGAACATCTGGAAATGAGGCAGGAGTCGGGCCACAGCCCAGAGAATTCAGCAGCACTGTCTCTTAAAACTGGACTCCAGGTGGGGCCCAGGTGAGGCACCTGTTCTCCTAACGAGCCCTTCAGTGTTACTCACCTCTTAAACTTGTGCAGACTGAAGAGATGCGCATCTGCCTTCGGCTGGGTGGCTGGGTCCTGCGCCACCCTGGTACTGATGTCCCTCGGGGCCAGAGCCCTGCTCAGACAGAGCCCAGTGCGCTTTGCCTGTATTGCCACACCCGTTTCTGTATGTGGACACGTAGGACTCTGGGACTGAACTTCCGTTTGATTTCCCCCTGTTGTTGCCTGGTCTTTGAAAAACTTTTGTGCATAGTTATAATGGAACACATTTGCGTTGGGATATCTCGCACTAACTTGTTCAACCTCCCTTTCTGCACACTGGAAGGATTCAGAATCACATTTACAATAGACTAAATTGCCTAAACCTCTGTGTTCTTTTCCGTTTTCTTCTGGCCTTTGAGTAGTTAGCCAGCCTAATCTTACAGCTGGTAACACTTTAACATGTCTAGTTCCACCCAAATTAATTTATAGACAGGGGAAATGAACGGAGTCCCAATTAGGCTGGAGGTCCGAGTAATTCCGGGCAGACACCTATTCAATTATCTAAGGTCGGAGACAAGCACAGGCTTACCAAGAGCAATGAAGAGTTTGAGATTGGTTTCTGCTTCTGTTGTACTAGCCTTCATAGTTTTAGAGGAAGAACAGTGTGTGCTGTGAAGTCCAAATTTTCAAAAGCCTTCAATCACCCCAAAGGCAGAGCTTCAAAGTGGGAGGTGGGAGGTGCAGGGTGCTGATGTGCACTGAACAGCAGGGGACATAGTCACACCTCTCACTTAAAACCTGCTTAAATTAGGAATAGAAACCTTTCAAGTGGGAAGATCAAAGCTGAATACTGGTGGGCCAACTTTGAGAATATAGAAAGCTTGTAAACGTAAAATGGCTCACCCAAGTGGTATGTTTGGATTTGAGAGTCAGCTTAAGTATCCTCTGCACAAAAGGAAGTGGTGACGATGTGAGGGAGGGTGTGCTCACTAGCCTGACTGCAGAGCCAGCTCCCTGTGTATATCACTGGGTGTGCATCAAAACAGCACACTCGACCCTTCAAATACAGACAACCACGAAGACTTAACAAAGACTTAAGTAAATACATAACGTTCCCATTCAGCTCAATGAATCACTGGGAAGAAATCATTCTGGGACAGACATCAGTCCAGGTGTCTGTCATTTAATTTCTACACCTTACGTTTATTTATATCTAACTTGAGTTCATTCTTTGTTGCTGTTGTGGCCTGCTGGCTGCATATTCACAGGCTTGGGATATCTCATGAAATCCCGAGCCCTGTGAGTATTTATGCATCCTACAGGAACATTTGGTTGTCTAAGAACACTCTGCCTAGCCCTAGATACATGCTTTCTCTACAGGTTTTACAGTTTATGTTGTATGTCATGTCCATGATTCAATCTGAGTACAGTTCTGAGTAGGTGTAAGGTCTAGGTCAAGGCTCATTTTTTTTAACAGATACTCAGTTACTTTCATTATTTGTTAAACAGGTAATTCCTCAATTAAATTGCTTTATTTTGTAACACAATTAATTGGGCATATTCCTGATTTTCTGTTCTGCCTTCCTATTTGTTCTGCTGATCTGTGTGTCTATCACTCCATCAATAATACTGCCTTGATTACTAGGAGATTTTATTTTGATTCTTATATTTTTTTAGTTATCTAAGTTCCATAGGGGTCAATTTACAAAAATGTAATATTCTCACTTAGATTTGGGTCTAGAAGCTAGTTGTTCTTATCATTTTAATTAGAAACATCTAACATTCATGAAATTTTCCACATTCTTAACACTGTCCAACCAACACTTCATTTTGAAATCCATCTCAACTCTGGTTAAACTGGCATCAGTTTGTGTCCCTGAACTTTACTTTTTGCCTCCTATCCTTTTCAGGTGAGTGGGGTCTAGAAGTCTCCCCATTCTTAACCTCAAGAATTACTTCTATTAGGAAATTCACTGTCTGGGGAGAAGTTCTGAGAGATTTCAGGGCAGAAGTGACTATTCCCCAGACTCCAAGACCGTCACAGGAGCCCTTAGCCTCTGGGCCACATGTCAGTGACCCCAAGGGAAAGAACTTCTAATTCTGGGACAGGGGACATCATTCTCTACCATCAACCAAGTACTCGCCAGCCCACAGGTCTTGGGGTGACTGTGTACTTATCAAAATAAAGTAAAAATGATGTGATTAAACTTAATTCTCCTTGAAACATCATCTCAGAGTCACAGAGAGCAGTCTTTGGGTAGTCATCACTTTGAGAAAACGTCGGATGAGGCTGGCATCTGCTTGCTGCACAGAACTGCGTGGCTGAGGGAGTTGTGCCAGCTCGACCTTCAGATCAGGCCAAGACAGATCTAAAGGTCATAGAGGTTCACACTTATTGCTTCAAGTCCTTACTTTTTAATCACCTGCCTCTAGGTCTGAACATGATAATTCATCTCCCACCACGTGGAAGTCTCATGTCTTCCCCCCAGGACGGGCGTCCACATGAGAGGTCCGTGTGGAGCGCTGGGCTGCCAGGCCTGGTGCCTCTCTTGGAGGCCACTGTGCTGAGTCAGTGGACTTGGGTCAGATGTAGTCCTGAGCCTTGGCTGTGCTCACCGCCCCCTGCTTCCTGGGATGGGCTTGAGAAGGCAGCATCTGGAACTCCGGCCTTTCCTTACACAAGACACGGCTCACAAGATGTTCAGTGCCAATGGCCTTGGGTGTGAAAGCATCTTCAGGAGAGGAGAGATGCAGTCCTGACTCCAAGGCAGAAGCCCAGACTTCAAGATGAGCTGGCATGGACTCTCTTTCCCTGACGTGCCCTCTGAATACTCTAAAACCCTGGGAAAGTCATCAGAGGGTCACTGGAGAGGGCAAAGTGGGGGGAGCAATGTAATCAGGGCTGAGGGCTCCAGGAGCCAGGGCAGGTGCCTCCTGGGCCTCCTTTGGATTCTGCACCCGGCACTGAGAGACGAGAACATGGGATACCACCATGTAAATACCAAGGCCTGGGAAAGCCTGTCTCTGACCCAAGATGGACCCTCCAGGGCCACCAATGACATCTGCCCCAAGGGACACAGCATGCTTCCTGCCCACAGGAGCAGCAGTAGAGCCGAAGACCCAGCCAGAGCCCCATGGTGCCCCCAGTCCAGGCAATTGGTATCCACCTGCCCAGTGTCAGGCGCAGCCAGTGTGAATGGAGACACCTGCCCACCCAGATGGGGTGGCCCCATCTGCTGTCCCTGTGGTACCAGCAGATCAGAATCTCACAGCCTAAAGCCAATGACAGGAAGTGACCTGGGGCCAGTGTGACCTTAATCTGACAGCCACCAGAACCAGCAGCACAGGCAAAGTATCATGGCTGCTGGGATCCAGAGGATCAGAAACCCACCAGATTCATATTGAGAGAGCTCTGCAGATCGTACAGAGCTACCATGGCAAGGACAGGCCTCAGGAGCAAGCCGGGCCTCTGTGCTCAGCCCAACAGGCTCCGTGCAAGAACAGAGGGTTGAAGGGCATCCAGCGCTCCTCACATGACAGCCAACGTCCTCAGGATGCGGAAAACCAGACACGACCCAAGGGAACTGGAAAATGCAACAGAGGGAGAGAGGAAGTCCCACAGACCTCGTCCCTCCATCCAGGTGAATCGAACGCTAGTTGGCCCAAGACGGATTGGAGCCATTGACTAGACGATCATGAATTCTTTTAAAAATCAAAAAGTAGTGAATATTATCAAATAAATAAACTTCATAATTGACCCATGTCAAAACTATGTAACTAAAAAATATCAAAGTAGAAAAACTCCTTGGATGGTCTAAATGGTACAGTGGACATGGCAAGGTGAAGTCCACTCCGTGAGGACAGGCCACAGATGCTCGCCCAAAGGCAGCAGAGAGAAGTGACACCAGAGAAAGAGAAAGAGCAGAGTCTTGGTCTCTGAGTGGGACACACTGTGCTTGTGCCACCGGGTCCCCAGGAGCGAGGAGATGGCCAGGCCCCAGAGGCCTGGAAGGCGGTGAGAGCCTCAGCGAAGCACAGAACACCTGCTTCCCTGCACACAAATGTGTGTGTGTGTGGGGGTGGCGGCTAGCCAAGAAGCCTAACAGAGTCCAGGCGACAAGCCCAAGGAGAACGGGAACAAAGCCCGAGGAGAGTCAAAGCCCTGATACCTGAAGACAAAGACAGGTTTCGAAAAGCAGCTGGAGAAACGGCTCCTTTCTGCCAAGGAGGCCCACGGAAGGAAAGCAAGCTCCTCCTGGAGGGCCTGGACCACAAGAGCCAGCCCCTGACAGGCACTGCAGTGACCGGGCTGCTTCGGCAGACCACCCTTCAGGGTGGGGGAAGCATCACAGCGGCCTCAGCTGAAGGGACACGAAGAGATGTTGTTTCTAATGGACTTATGCTGGAAAGGCAGCTGAGGGCGAACACAGCCAGACCGCAGTCACAGAAGGTGGCCTCAGGCTGCAGGAAGATAACAGCAGCCACACACAGGGCACATCCCCGCGACAGGCAGAGTCATGGCCCATCGGCAGGCGCTACCTAATAACACTAGGGGAAAAAGTCACATTATTAATCATTTTGTTGTTGAAGCAAAAATCATAGCACCACTCGATAAGGTTCTTAGTGTATTTAGATTGAATTCTCAAGACAATCACATTAGAAAAGTTGACAGGGTAAAGACTGAATTAGAAGGATTCCATAAGGCTTCCACTAGGGTGGTGAACCCGGCCAGCACACCGGGATGCACATGCGCACGCCAGTGCCCAGAGCAACAGCCCAGGGGGCTTACAGAGCAACTCTCTCACGGCACCAATCAGCCAAAACGGGGCTCTGAAACATGTCCAATGTCCCCTGGGAAGTCCAAGTAATAAGAATCAGAGGAAAAGTGCCAAGTGACCCAGACGCAGAGTAAATGCACTTATATTAAAATCAGATCCCATAGACACTAGAGCAAAGAAGTTCACGAGGGCCAAGGGGTGGGCACTGGATGACAAGAGAAAGCCTGACCCCCAAGAAGACACCTGAACCCAGAGCTCCCACATACGCAAGGAAACAGGAAATACAGTTGGGCGAGGAACAGCCTGTGGGCAGAACCCCAGAAGACAAGGGACACGTGGTAGCACCACCTGCAGAAGGCCAGTGGACACTGGGCCAGAGGCAGTGGCCAAATGCCAACAGAAGCCTAGGATACATGCCCTGCCAGCACCCGCAGCATGTTTCCCAGGATCGACCACATCCTGGAACACAAACCAAACCAGAGGCGGAGAGAGAGACGGAGCAGTTCTCTAACAACGGTGGAATCGAACTGGTGAAGAATAACATGAACACAAGCATCGCAAACGCTCATGAATTAAACAACACACTTGTTAATCATCCATGTTCCAAACAGAAACCTCAAGGACATTCGAGACACCACACACGCAGCAGGCTAAGGACAGAGACTCTGTGTGCCAAGCTGGTGGGATGGAGTCGAGATGCTTGAGGGGAGTCATAGTGCCAAGTACTGACAGGGACACGTGGGGACACCCTTTCCTCAGGCACTTTTCCTCAGGGAAAAGGAGCAAAGAGGCAAGGCAAGTCCAGGAGGTAATAACACAGGAAGAAGAGAAATCAGTGGGATTGCAAGCAGAACCAGAAAACACTGTTGAAACAAAGGGTGGTTCTTTGGAGGAAAAAAAAATAGTTAAGTCAATTAAACTCCAACAAAAGTGACAGCGTTAAGAGAGGAGGCATAATTGCCAATACCAAGACTGGACCAAAAGGTATCAGAATAGATTGTACAGCCACTGAAGAAAAATGAGGGATTTCTGTGAACAAAGTTATGCTCATAGATAAAGATGACCAATATTTCATAATGAACTATCAAATCTCAGTCAAGGAGAAATAAATAACCAGAAAAGTCCCTTAAGCATGAAAAAATGAGTTGGAATTCAAGGCTTCTTTAAGAGGAATCTCTAAGCCCACAGGGTTTCACTGGAAAATTTAACCAAACCTATAAAGATGAATTAACATCCCACAAGATAGAGGAAATAGGGAAAGTCATAGAAAAGTGTATGTCAGGAACTTAGATAAAAACCTTTCAATAAATAACAAGTTTAACCCAGTGATATATACAACGTAGAACACACAACAGAAGAGTTACACTTTACTAGTACACAGGGCTGGTTCAGCATTGAACTTCAAACCAGGCAATGTGCAGAGCTAAAGGAGAAAAATAAGGTGATCAGAGCAAGCGACACAGAGGCAGTAGTGGACCAAATCCAAAAATCTCAGCCTACTAGATATAGAAAGAGCAAAATTCCTACAAAACTCTGCAGCTGACATCACGCTTGACATTTAAAAATAACCACATTTATTCTCAAGGAGAGGAGGATGTCCAGGCTTGCCACTGCTGCTCAAGGTTGGGCCGGTACCCCAAGACAAAGAAACTCGGCAAGAGGCCAACAGGCTACAAAGAAAGAAACACAGTTACATTTCACACGACGTAATTATTCCTGTAAAAAAAAAAAAAGGGAATCTACAACAAACATCCCAGAACTAGTGAGTTTGGCAAGGTTAGAAGATATAAAATCAACACAATACTCCCAAATGCATTTTTGTATACTAACAGTGAACAAGTGGAAACCAGAATTGAAAGGATGATTCTGTTGAAAACCCTTCATGGGAATTTTAGGTGTAAATCTATCAAAAAATGAACAAATGTCTACCTAAAAAGTACCAAATACTGATGAGAAAAAAATTTTTAAAACACCTTAATAAACTGAAAGACACACTGTGTCCATAGATTAGAAGTTTCTACCTAGTAAAGGTGTATATTCTTACCAAGTTGGTTTATAAGTTGATAGCAATTTTTATCAAAATCTAAGAAACGTGATTTTTAATATACACAGGTGTTTTCAATCATTATTGAAAAAGCAAAGGCCCTAGAACCTTCAGATAATTTGCCGAAGAATTATGCTTCTGATGTTAAGACTGGCTCTGCAGCTGCACTAATGGAGACAGTGTGGCCAAAGGACAGACACATGGATCAATGAAACAGAACAGAGGGCCCAGAAATAGACCATACAAACATGCTCAACTGATTTTTGACAAAGATAAAAAAGCAATTCAAAGGATGAAGGCTAGCTTTTAAATAAATGATGCTGTAGCAACTGGACTTCTATAGGCAAAAATATGAGCCTTGACCTAAACCTTATATTTAATACCTAACTCTAGATGGACCCAGGATTTCTCTGATTCGCGAGATCACCTGCACAGGAGGAAAGAGGCGGGTCCACAGGCACCTGTGCCTCCCTCCCAACAGTGCTATTTCTAGAAGCAGCACTATTTCCCACCACACAGGTTTTCCTTTGTCTCCCTTGCACTGTAGGGAGAAAGGCCAGCCACCTGGGACAGGAGGGCCCAGCCCCAGGTGCTGCCCCCCAGGCTCCCCTGGAAGTGTGCTGTGCCCCCGCCCCCAGGCTGGCTCCTGGGCTGGGCCCTCGCCTCTCACCCCTTCCCTCAGCACCGCAGAGCAGCGGGCACGCAGGGTGTATAGGCTCTGTCCAAGTGGACTTGACGGTTTGCACAGATTGTAAATGACCTCCCCATGTTTGCTTAGAACTGAATGATTGGATTTTGAGGTGAACCAATATAAAGTCTGACAATAAGACTAAAACCTGAGAGATTCCCCAAATCTAAGAGCTGGGAGCCCACTAGTAGTCAAGCAGTAGTTTTGAATCAGAGAGGCCTGAGTTTTGATCCTGTCTCCAAAACCTGGTACATGGGTGAACTTGAACAGTCTAAAGTTTTTCTTAGTCTTCATAGTTAATAGGTTAATGAAGTCTCTCCTTCCATGGATAAAATTAAGTGAAGTTTTATAATATTATCCATTAACTTGATTACCATTATGGCCAAAGTGTTCTATCATTTAGAATATTAAATCTCCCAAATGCTCTGGTGACATAGAATGATAGGTTTGGATCTATATTGACTGTTCATATTTGTATAAGATGGTGATTTTTGGATAAAGATTCTCAGATGTATTTTGCAGGCATATATGTGGTATGTATGACTTGTGCATGTTTTTAAAATAAACCCGCATCCATTCAGTTGTGAAGAAAATCATGGCTATCTCTGGAAAAGCTGATCTAGAAATTATGGTTCCCTATTCATTGACACATGTGCAATACATCCTTAAGGTGATTAAGGAATATTAGATTTCTTTGTTACTTGGTACGATACTGGCTTTTGATTTAAGGTAATACAAAGTGTTTGCCACCATCAAAGTAATAACATTAGTTAGAACTGTGAAGCCGACCCTGGGCCACACCCTGCCACTCATCAGCCCTCTACCACCACGGACTCCTGGGCCCTGGCAGTGCAGGTGCCATGTTTGATAGGCCCTCCTTGCCTGGTTCTTTCCATTAAGCTTACACCTGCTCTCTTTCTTTCCCACAGTGAGCACATTCCCTGGAACTAACAGGTCTCTTCATTCTAGGATTTTCTATTATTAATCATGTCTTATCACTTAAGCACTGGTGAGTTAGATTCAAGAAGGCAGAACGGGTGCTGAGATTAGAGGTGTTTTCACTAATGAGACAAAGGTTAGAAGCTATAGCAGACTTTTTTATAGACCTTGAGAAACTCCTTGGGCTTAGATTATAAGATTATCCTCTAGGACAAAGGATCTTACCCATCATCCAAAGACAAGGTATGATCTGTGCACTCATGAACTTGTCTCTCAAGTTGATGTTTCAGGGGCAAAGGCATGTGTTCTCTGTTTGTTTTTTTTTTTTTAATTTATGCTTTTCTTAGTAAACTATATACAGTGGTAAGTAATACTTTATAAATTACAGATTCATGCCCAGTATGATTTAAGCTATTCCATCCTAATTTATGTACAATATAACTTCATAGTAGGTAAAGGCAAATCCAATATAAATCCTTAGATTAGTGGCACATTACCCCCCCCCCTTTTTAAATCCCTATGAATGGAATTTTCCAGAACAAGAATAAGGAATTTCCTTTATCTCTAGGCTCCTATGGAATTAAATACTGTTTTCTTCCCTCCTGACAACCTGTATTTCTTGCATTCTATGTGTGAAAATTTATTCATCTTACTTCCCCTGATGCTTATCTTTTTTCCTAATAATGTGGCATACTTTTGCTTATGTCTGAGGTGGTGGAGGTCAACCTGAGTTTTACTGAATGCAGAGCAGGCTTTCTCTGTGCTCCAGTAGCACTCTGGTGTCACTGAAAAGGGAAGCACTGGTGGCAGGGTCATAGGTGCAGCTGGAGAGGGCTTGGGGGATGCTGAGCCACAGCACACGAATCTCCCGCTATTTCTAAGAGGTGAGCAGGACGTGCGCTCCCGCATTCTGTCTCGCTTATTGGGGCCTAACCTGTCTCTGACGTCATGCACTGGGGGCAGTGTTCAATGAGACCTGATGGGGACGAAGCCACCTACTCCACAGAGCACAGTCTGCTTGACTCAGAGTCCACTGGTTTAAGAGTTAATCACAGACTGGGCACAGTGGTGAACGCCTGTAATCCCGGTGGCTCAGGAGGCTGAGGCAGGAGAATCACAATTTCAGAGCCAGCCTCAGCAACTTAGCAAGGCCATAAGCACCTTAGTGAGTTCTTAAGAAACTCAGTGAGACCCTGTTTCAAAAAATAAAAGAGTTTGGGGATGTGGCTCAATGGTCGAGCATCCCTGGGTTCAATCCCTGGACCAAAATAAAGAAGAGTTCATCACAGCTGAGAATGCCTTCGCAGCAGCATCCAGACTTGCTTTAGAGAGACACCAGGCTCCACAGCTGAGCCGGCCCATCAGGCTGACCCCAGTCTCCTGATATTTCAAAACACGCATTTCTGTGCTTCCAGGTGGAGCCAAATAACCCACAGGCCAGCTGAGACTGGCAGAGTGGAAATAGACCTGGACCCCCGAAGGCAACACAAGGGCCCATCACTGAGGTGCATAAGGCAGGTGCATAAGGCTGAGCCCCTGCTCAGCCCATCTGCACTTCCAACTCACAGAACACTGCACATGCTTGTTCCCAAGCTCAAGCCCTGTGTCCGGCAGGTGTCTGTAACAGCAGGGCTGACCCGCCCACTGGTAACCACACTGCCGGCCACCTGGAGCTGCCAAGAAACAGAGTCAGCCGGGGGTCCTCAGGCTCAAGGTCCCTGCTGGTTGTCCCCACCCTGCTGGCCTTGATGGTGCCCAGGGAGCCCATTTATCAACCTGAGAGAATTCCTTTGCTTTTATCTAAACATATTCTTTGCACATATTTATGACCTTTTTCAAATATATCAACAGTTTTTTGATTAATAAAATGCATATCAATTTGTAAAAATGTCAATTTTGCTATAGTTTCCTGTCCTTGTTCTATATTTTTGCAGGGAGAGGGTATGAAGACAGTCCTGTTCATGGTTTAGGCTCCCCTCCTGGCAAGCAAGTGGCAGAGGATTACTAGTAACTAGAAACTGCACACATGGTTTTAAATAATTAAGGAAAAGAAGAAGAGAAAACATGGTTTAAATTCCTCCTCGGCTGCATGTGATGCTTTGGGGCAACATGTGTTCTTCCTGATCCTTGCCATCCTCACACATAAAACACCCATCGCAGTCTCTCCTGTGGAAGCTGCCGTGTTGGTGTGAGCAGAAACACTGTGCTCCTGTTACGTGCACAGCCCACATGGCTCTAGAGCAGGCGGTTGGCCCAGGTGCCCCCCATGTGCTGAGGGCAGCGGGACTACTGTCACCTTAGGGAAGTCCAGCAGGGAGAGTGTCCCTGTGCTGAGACATGACCTCCTGCCGCGGATCTCAGGCCTGGTGGAGCAGTGGGCAACCAGCACGCTGTGAGCCTGCACAGGTGAGGCCGTGGCGCCCACAGGGGAGGAGCCGCTGCCTGCACAGGACGGGAGAGGGGCCTCTGCTTCTAACTCAAAAGCTGCAGAGCCAGTGATGGGCCCTGCACCTGCTGCACCCCAGTTCTCCTCTGAGTGAAGCCTGGTCAGCAGTCACCCTGTGCTGTCCTCTGAACAGCAGGGCTGGCCTGGCCCTGGCTCAGGACAGCGAGTGATCCAGTCCCTGAGCCTGGCCTTGGAGGCCTCACGTGTTCACAGACTGAGTGTAGTTGGGCTACCGTGAGCCCAGTATCTTCGTTTGCTAAGGCTTCAAAAGATATCCTCAAGCCAGTTCATCCCATAGCCTTGTCTCCTTAGTCCAGTGCTGGTCAGTGCCCCGCCTCCTATGACAACACTGCCACCTCTGCGCCCGTGCATCCCTCCATTGGCACTGTGCCTGACTTGTCGTGGGCAGCGTGCTAGCCATGGGCATGCCGTCTCATTGCAGCAGCTACCACACTGCCTGACCATGGGCAGCAGGTCCTCAGTGCAGTAGCCTGGAACCCCAGTTGACCCCTGAGGTCTGCTCCCATGGTTCAGTCTCCAGGGCCAGGTCACAGGCTCCCTAGCTGCTACTGCTGCTGCTGCTTGAGGTGAATCCCAGGGCACGGGGGCAAGGGAAAGGGCAGAGGGCGCTGGGCCGCACCTTGAGCTGGTCTGCTCAGCGGTCACCAGGTGGGGGACTTGCTGGCCTGTGTCCTGGAGGGGAAGCTAAAAGCCTCCTCAAGCTGTCTGCCTGGGGAAGACGGGACGAGCACTAGACCATCAGCACCTTCCAAAGGCCACTGCCTGTAGCAGGACCCTCACATTTTGGGCAGTCTGCACTGGAGGCCGTACATGCCTCTCATGCCCCTGTGCCACTGTGTACCCCAAAGCAGGAGGCGAGGGCTCAGCCGCTATTTGTGCTCACAGGCAAAGGCCCACCAGCTGGCCCACCAGCCCTCCTGCCGTCCCAGCTGGTCCAGCTCAGGCCACAGAGCCAGGGCGGGTGGAGGCACTAATGGAGTGGGCCTCTCTGGTGTGGGCTTGCCCTCGAAGAGTCTGACCTCATCTCCCTTCATTCTGCTGTAAGCAGGAAATTTCAGGATGAGGGGCAGGTGCTGAGTCTTTTCTCTGAGGCCACTCATCACTCCATGATTTTCTCACCATGGATGACCTCGATGTGGTCAGGACTTCATGGGGTCATTGGAAAGGGTGAGGGGAACCTGGGACAGTGAGACGCTCCCTGCCCACCGACTCTCCTCATCAACAGCGTGTGCGTGCCAGTGTCTGCTTGGCATGAGGAAAAAGCTACCCTTGTGCTGCGGTGGCCGCTAACCTAATTTGCCAGGCCAAAGGATAGGCCCTGTGATCTAATTCTCAATCTACCAAGCACTGAGATGAGGACCAAATCATCTTAGAGGATCTGATAATCTCGTTTCGATCGATTGGTTTCTTAGGCAGTATCCTTGGGTTGAGGCTTTTCAGATAAGTAAAGAAAATTAGGTCACAAGGAAAATGCTTCCTCTACAATGTGGTGTGCAGGTCGCCATCAGCCTGGGGCCGCTGCCCGGCCTCTCCCAGGGCGCCGGGGCCCACCGAGGGCAGTTACTGTACTCCCGCAAAGCCCTCCGCGGCGCGGCTCAGTGGCTAAAACGCTGCAGTTTCTCCCATTGACTGCCTGAAATAAAATAATCTATGATGCATGAACAAGTCTAAATGAAATAATAATATCCTTAGCAGTGAAAAACGGATTGGTAATACAGTAATTGAGCAGATTTATTGCCATCTCCTTGAGCTAGCCTGCTGAAACAGCCGGCTATTTTATTTAATCTCATATCAGAGGAATTACTGGCTGGTAATCCATTGTTAAACATCATTTAGAATGATGGATGAAAATGTCAGCTTTTCCAACATAATCAATTCATATCTCATTAGCACATATTATTTATGATTCTCATAATGGGACCTGCAGGGGTCTCCAGGGGGAGATGGAGACCTCAGCTGTTGTCGAAATGAGATGAGGTATACTGTAGCTTATGAGTTAATAACTGCATATAAAAAATACTCCTCCGCAGTATCGATTGTTCTTGCCATTTTACCAAGGAGCTGAGTGGCTGGCCGCCCCTCTTGCTGTGTGCCGCTGGCTGGGAGCATTTTCTCCTGTGATTTTTTTAGGTTAATAATTTGGCTGAAAATATTCTAAAAATAACAACTGGGGCCCCATCCTAGAAGAACTTCCTCACAGCAGGAAAGAGAGCCCTTGAGTGTCAGGCGCCAAGAAACACCTCACTGGTGCGGCTTCCTGTTAAGGACCAGGCACTCTCTCCCAGCACCCTATGAAGATAAATCGACGTCTTTCTGCGGCTCCAGCTCAGTTGCTTCTTAAGGACACTCTACTGTGTGCTACCTCCAAGACCAATGAAAAGCAAACCTTGATTCATGGTCCTCAGGCCGCTGGTGGCACATCAGTAATCATGGTTACAGTGTCAACTGCTGTCTCAATTAAACCACATTTGAGAATCATTTTATGCTTCAGCTCATAAACATCAATAAAGGAAAATGAGTAATAAATGACTGTCGAGAGTACAAAGGACCAGCTCATATTTCAGATGAAAATGAAGACAAAATGTAGCTTTTATTTGCCTGTGGAATTCCCATTAACTGCATCACTGACAAGAGGGGGCTGGATCAATAGCCGGCCGGCCACAGAAAACCGTTTCTGGCTGTTGAGCAGCCGGTGCGAAAGGAAAGCTGTCATATTGTGATCTTTATCAGGTAATCTTCATTACAGCAGAGCAGTGATCTATGTATATGCTGGTCAGCTCGGGGCACTTCTAATTCTTGGTCCTATTTGTGGTTTGAGTGGAGAGCGATCACAAATTATTTGTTTACGGCGATGAAAAATCTCCAATGTTCATCCCTTTTATTCTTTTTATAGGTAATCTGTATCCAGGAACTTTCTCCCAAGACTACTTTATTCACTCAGGGTTTTTAGGAAAGTATTATATCAAACCTCACCTTCCTGCATCTCTGCGTGAAGAAGAGCCTGTCGAGACGGTTATGGGGGCTCCACGGCGCCATTCATAAGCTCCCTCTCCAAGTGCTTGACAGAAATTTTGTTTTCTTTGTGAGTTGCTGATCTCCCTTTAATTGAATGGGAAGTGCTGCTGGCTGTGAGGGATAGATATGAACGCTTCCTGAGGCATGTAAATGCAGAAGGGCTTCTTCCTTCTGCAGAGGAAAAGGGAGAAGGGAGTCACATGCTGTGGAGTGGGGAACAGGGTCAGCCACTCCAGGAGGGGTCTTCTTCATGAACACTGCACCAGAGAGGGACTCTGTGCCAATCGGCGAAATATGCTCGGTTAAATGCACCACAGGAAGACCTCACAGAAAGAATGAGTGGATGAGTGGGGCAGCAGAAGACTCCCGGGGAAAGACAGGCCTGGGGGTGGGAGCAGCGCCATCCACAGTTTCGAGGACAGCAGTCCTGGCCTTCCCACCTAGGGAAAACCTCTGGTCTCCTGGATCCCAACATGCTTCAGAATGCTGTTACATCCTCCAGAATCTTCACAGGGGACATTAAACTGGATGACCATCCATTTAGACTTCTCACCAGCTTTGATTTCCAGAATCAGACGGGGAAGATACCCGGCCCCGTACCTGGCTGAATGAGGTCTGGGGTGTTACTGGAATTTGAAATGAGCACTACAGTTTTCAGCATTAAAGCACCTCTTATACACGTCTCCTCTCTTCGTTACCATCTGTGGCCAAGTCCCATCTTACTGCACTGACATCAATACGACCCAGCTGTCAGCCGCCCCTGGAGGGTGAGATGTGGAACTCCAAGGGCCAGGAGCCGGGGGAGCTGATCTGGGAAATTCATGCTTAGTGGGATATCTGCCAACCGAGAACCTGTCTGGGGCTCTCCGAAGGTGTGGGAAGGCCCAGCTCTCTTTATTATTTTAATAATAAAGGGTTGGAACCAGGGCCTCTGGCATGCTGGCACACCCCCCCACTGAGCTGCTCCCCAGCCCTAGCCCTCCTTGCTTTCTAGTTAAGAACGGAGGTGGACATGGTTCCTGAACCCACGCCATGCCTGTGTGTTCTCAGGGAATTGTCATTAAAGAGGGACATTTAATCAGTTTCTAACGTAGCTTCTGGAAACTCAAAGATCTATCAGAAAGACTTTGAGGGCTTTTCTCGTCATTTTTTTTTTCATAAAGAGTGATCACTAAATAAAGGGGCTGCTGCCCCTCGTACTGGCACCACCTTGCCTCACCTGCAGGGTCAACTTCCCTAAAGCCCCGAGCACTGTGTTCAGCGTGCAGACCACAGGCCACCACCGGCCTGAAAGGGCTTCCTGCTACTTGCACTCATGCATCCTAAGATGAATGGATGAATCAGATCCAACGGGGACCTTGGAGAATTACCAGGCCTATTGTCTCCACCACTGTTCTTTGAAAAGCCACTTGTCATTGAGTTGAATATTCAACAAACAGAACATTTGTTTGTCAAAAGAAGTCACTAAAACCAAAGGCAAAAACCTACATAGAAATATTCAGCTTGTAGGCAGGAACACGAATGGCACGGCCACTGGAAGCATGGCTTGGCGTTTCTCCACGTGTTAAACCAGAGCCGCCGTGTGTCCCAGTCATCATACCTGCAGATGTACACCCAGGAGGAGAGGGACACGGGCACACGAGGCCTGGAACACAAACACCCAGGCAGCCTTCGACACAGTGGTCCAGATGTCCACTGTGGATGGACAGTCAGCAGAGGACCATGGGTCTCACCGCACTATTATTCAGCAATGAAGAGGAACAAGGGAGCCAAACCTGGTGGGATGGGGTGACAGAAGCCAGTCACAGGGCCACAGATAACGGAGCACATCTGGAGGAAGTGTCCACAACAGACAGGTGGCAAGCAGAAGGCAGACCAGAAACTGCTGGGCCCCAGGAGGAGGACACAAGAGTGAGGGGTAAGGACTAATGTGGCTTCTTTGGGGACGATGAGGACATTCTGGAGTGACCAGCAATGACTGTAAATCCTTGCAGCCGATAATGTGCAGATCCACCCATAGCCTCCAAAGAGTCAGGTGTGAAGGAGTGAGCACAAATGGAAGGACCTGTATTTTAATAAAGCCGAAAATAAAAGCAGCCAAGGACAAAGAAGGACATTCTGACCTGGGGTGAAATGCTGTGGGTGCAGGTACCACCCAGTTCCAAGTTGGAGAATTCCTCATTTTTATACTATGACACAAATATTCCAGGAAAAGCATTCCGTATCCCCCAAATCCAGGTTTCACAGTTAAGTAATCAGTCAGCTGGTCGATGTGTCAGCC
The DNA here is from genome assembly GCF_021218885.2 of Marmota monax. Taxonomy (NCBI): domain Eukaryota; kingdom Metazoa; phylum Chordata; class Mammalia; order Rodentia; family Sciuridae; genus Marmota; species Marmota monax. The sequence continues at coordinate 9,547,578 of NW_026692826.1, read as the reverse complement.
AACAGGAAATACCTATTGAGCTCTCTCTGAGTGCAGAGAATTCAGATGGGGACTACAGACAGCATGTCACAGGGATGATTATGATTAATCCATGTAGCTAATATGGTAGGCAGAGCAGGTGGGTGGAACACACCCACCCTGGCCTCTTGCATGCTGGGTACTAAGCAACTCCATGGAAATCCACAGCAAGGGAGGCTGAGCACATGCCTACCAAAAAAGGGGACTTGAGGTCCTTGTGCACAAGATGACCAAGAGCAGGAGTGCCCATAGAGGGTGGAGATGACCGGAACATGCTGCTGGTCACTCGCACTAGTTGCATTACCATTTGTGCCTGCACTTTCAGCAGGTGAGCACCTGAGGAGCACCTGCTCTGCACAGAGCCGGGGGCTGCACTTTAGGACCCAGCTGGAGAGACTCCCCAAAGCTGCCAGTGGTCAGAATGTGGGTCTGTGTTGTGGGCGGAGGCCCCACTGTGCCCCTCATTGGTTGTGCCAATAGAATTCAGTCCCTGAACTTCCCTGAGCCTGAATTTTCTCATTGTTTATAAAGAAGAGCGAACGTTATCTATCCCGCTCATCCCCATAGAAGCAGTCTCATGGCCAAATGAGATAATGCATGAGGATTAATTTTATTAGTGAAACAAAATACACAGTCAGAGGCATTTCCTTTGGATTCCAGTGGTAATGGCTTTCTGGAAGGTGATAAGGGATGTGATCCACAACATGAGGGATGGTGTGATGTTTCCACCTAAAAAGGAAAAAGAAAATGTTCTACGGGGGAGAGGAAGAGTAGCAGTGAGCAGAGGGAAAGTGAAGTGGGTGTCACGCGCACAGACACGGATCCGTCTGGTGGAGAAGCCACTGCCATGCTCACGCCCTGCTCAGTCCCTCCATGCGCTTGTGGGGGTGTGCTCCCTGCAGCCATCAGGCCTGAGAGCCAGGCTTCCTCCCTGGACCCACAGGCCTCTGCCTTCAGGCCCCAGCGAATCCACCTCCTGCTTCAAACCCGACTTCCGCTGCTCTCCGACTTTGTTTTCTGCCTCTACTGTTGGGGGCTTGTGTGGGTCCCTTGGGCTCACTCCGACAATCCAGGACAATCTCACTATTTTGAGGACTCCTGATAAGTAACCTCAATTACATCTGCCAAGTCCCTTTTGCTGTGTAAGGTGACACACTCAAGGCTCAGAGATCCGTCAGGCCCAAGTATTAGGATGTGGCTTCTTGAAGGCCACGACTCTCCCAGCACAGCAGTGCCAGGGCACCCACACTGGGGTGCTGCTGGAGAACACCCAGCCGCAGAGAACCTGGGTCCTGTGAGACCCTCCCCTGCCGATGAGCTCCCAGTTCTGCCCACCCCTGCCCTGTTCTCTGGCTGGCCTTGCATGGTAGGCACGTGCCTTGCCCTCAGGAGGAATCCAAAGTCTCAGCTCTCCAGAGCCCTTGTGCGATCCCTTAATCACTCATATTTTGCAGCCATTGTGCATTTTACTGAGTTGGGAGAGGTGGCGCCCACACACAGCCAACCATTCCCACGCCAGGTGTGGGGCTGCCTCCCAGGAGCCCCCTGTCGCTCGCGCAGCTCGGAGGTGCTCTGTGGGTGCTGTCAGGTGCCTGGGCGCCGCCTTCCCACTGCTCCTCCCTCCCACAGCCCCTCCCTGCCGTCTTCTCCTTTTCCACCTGCACGGCTTCAGGCTCTGCTCGTCTGACTGCTTCTGCTACCAGGCTCTGGCCCTGGACCCCGCCGCCCGACTAAGGTCGTCCCCACCGTGCTGGTCCTGACCCGAGAGGCGGACTCTGAAGTGCTGTTTCAGCCTTACTTCGTTAGGACACCTGCACCTGTCGCCGTGACTCTGCTCCTGGACGCTGGGCTGCTGTGGGCTCCTGCTCCTTCCCCCAACTCCCCTTCGCCTCTGTCCTCCCCACGCTGGGTCCATCCACCTGTCTGCCCACGGGGGGGGGGGTCCAACGGGGCCAGTCCTTCCCCTGTTTAGTGGCTTGTCACCACCTCCTGGGATTCCTCTCCTTTGTCTTTGTCGGTACTGGGGCTGCACCCAGAGCCTCGCAAGTGCTCCGCCGTGAGCCAGGTCCGCCGGCCTGGGTCTTTCACAGCACACACCGCCTTCAGACGGAGGCGCCTCCCCTCCTGCGTCCCTGGCCCTCCACCCTGCGGACCCTGCCCCTGGTCTGCCTCCGCCATCCACCCACTGACTCGGACTCTAGAGTGGCTGCGTGTTCTCACGTTCCTGTGCCACGCCCCGTGGACACCTAGGCCCTCTGTTCCTACCTTCTGAACTTCCCACCTCGGGCTGACTTGTTCCCTCTCCACAGGACCCCATCTCAGATTCACTCAGAGTCAACTCGGGGTCCCTCACAGGAGCCCCTTGAATAGCCGCAGACCGTCACCCTCTGCTGTTCCGATGTCTTCTCCGGGGGCCCCGGAGACCTCTCCTGGGGAAGTGTCTCCTCTCTGCTGCCCCGTGGGCTGCAGTTGCTCCTGAGGCCGGCCCGTGCCGGTGGCTGAGCAGGCGTGAGCTGGCCTCACTCCCTCTGGACCTCCCTTCTCTTAGCTGCTGCCTCCCCTTCAGTTGACGACACCCGTGACCTCTCAGTCTCTCTGCACGGCAGGCTCTCTCTCGCTGCTGCGCATCCCACCTGGAGCATCTGAGAGCGGCCGCGCCTCTGCCTCTGCCGTCCCGGCCACTGCCCGTCTTCCGGGGAGGAGGTGACCGTTTTCCCTTGGACATGCCACCCGGGTCACTGGCTTCGCGCATCCTCGCCGCGGGAGCATCAGTCCTCAGGTTCTCACGGCGCAGCCTGGGGTCACCGCCTCATCTGCTCGCTCCCCTGATAGAGGGTGAGTTTCCTGAAAACAGCACTTAGGCCACTCGGTGAGGCGTTAGTAAGGCCAGTGAAATGAGTTAGAAGCACAGGAGGAAGCAGATGCTGTGACAGTGGCGGCCTGGTGGTGCTGGCACCCGGGCAGCGGAAGATGCGCTCCTCACAGTGCCAGGGGGAGGCTGGACGCAAGAGGCTGCAGCGGCTCCGGTTACTGGCAGCACCTGCCTGAGGTAAGGAAATCCGCAAAGTACCCAGCGCCCTGCCTCAGCCTTCTCCCCATTACGAAAGCCAGAACACGCATCTCCATAGCATGTCATTTTACAGGTAATGTGTTTATGCTACTCCTCTGTAATTTATGTCCTGAAATAAATCTGGGCAATGACTGAAGTGGTTTTAGTCTATTTTAAGGTCATCAAATATATGAGGAAATTAGAACACATAAGGAGGAGATTAAATGATTCAGAGCAATTACTTAATAAAGGCACCATCGGTCAGATTTTCAAATGAAAAGGGATTTGGTGAAAGGTGAAGTGAACCTAGCTAGCAGTCTTGCATGCTGTATTAGTCTGCAGCTTATCATCCCTGTGGAGCTCACCCTAAAGTCCGCTCCTACAATGACTGACCCCACGAAGAGTCCAAGTCAACGTGTTTTTTTTTACGTACACTTTTACCAGGAAGTAAGGAAGTACTCACCCTTTCTTTCTGCTAAGGGAGCCCCTTGTAGGTAGATCTAATTATGAGGAAGACCCTGGTTGACTGATGTACCCCATGGCTGGATTGGAACCCAGGGAGCAGCACTTCCCAACCAGGCGGAAGAGGAGGGCAGCAGCCTTCCCCTCTCCAGGCAGCAGACCCAGCAACGTGAACACGGGGAGGTAAGCAGGCACGTGCTGGCCCAACTCGGGAGAGAACTGGACCTGAAATAGCTCTAGTTTTGCTCCGTGCTTAAGGAGCCCCCATTTGCTAATTTCTACTCCCCGTTCCTAGATACCCAACAGTGAACACCAGAAAGACTGTCCTGGGGACTGTGTCCCTGGTGGAGACCACAGGCAGACAGCAACACAGCAGATAGCTGGAGTCTCCAGGGTTCACTCAAAGGGAATAGCACCGCGTTGAAGAGGCAAACTACAAAAGAAGCAAACAAAGCTTATCAAATCGCTCCCCTGACCCAAATGTGGAGGAGGAACGAATTGTCCAGCAGTGCTGGGCGCTAGCTCCGCAGTGCAGACACACAGGTGGCCTCTGCCAGTGTGCAGGGCCAGCGTGAGAAGAGACCCAGGAGCAGGTCACAGGCCCCGGAGTGGAGTCAGGCTGCGCGGCTGAGGTGCTGTCACCCTTGTCTGTCCAGTCAGAGTCAGCGCGTCCCCTCTGGTTTCAGCCGAGCAGCAGAGTTGGCAAAGCTGTAACCAGTAAGATGCTCCTTAACCACATATTTATATCTAGTTTTATCAAAATCACAAATGAACTTATGGAGATGTTCTTTACATAGAAATGTAAGGCATGCCCCTTATCAACCAAAAGAGCCACTCTGAGCACACTTCTGGAATGAATTATCATAAAAACGAAGAACTGGCTACTTCCTAAGAAAACACAAAATTCTGCTGGGCCAGGGTTCAAATAAATATGCAGGTGGCACAGGACGGTGGAGGCAGGGATGGTGGAGACCGCCACACACACAGGCTCCGCCACCTGTCTCCTGGCCCTGCCCTCTGGAGTGTGCACGGAGGGACAAGATGTGCCATGCAGAACACGGTTTTGGAAGGTGGTGCTGGACAGCAGGCAGAGTTGGGCAGGACCACAGGAGGTTCTGCTGGGAGAGCCGTCAGAGTGAACAAAGGCCACAGGCACAGACACAGTGGTGCACATGGGCAGTGCCGATTTCCCAGAGAAAGGCAGCCGATGCGGAAGCGAGGAACATTTGTGCAATGAAGAAAATCTTCACCTGAAAGTGAGGCCTGTGGATGTCCATGCCACACAGATCCCCTCTCATGTCTGTGGCCCCAGCAATCACAGCCATCAGAACCCAGCGGTCAGCCTCAGCCCAGAGGGGCAAGGTGCTGGACAGCACCCATGGGCTTCCAGGGGAAGGGGCCGCACTAGAAAGGCCACAGTCAGGTTGCACATGGACCCCGGCCTCTGACCCTGGAGGGACCACAAAGCAGATGAAGACAACGCGTCCCGGAAGGCAGCCTCCCGCTGTGCCTTCTTTCTGGTTCCACAGCACAGTGGCCTCAAGCCGCCAGGCATCACCTGGGGGCAAATCAGTGTGAGTGCCATCATGGCACTGCGCTGACCCTCTGCCCACCTTCCATGGCATCACCTTGGTGTGTGTCTCCATCCTGAGGTCCACCTGCCTGTGGACCTTCCTAGGGTGGGGTCAGCCTGTTCCCAGGCCTTTCCTCTCACTCACGGCCTGTGATTCCACAGAGGAGTACAGTGCACGGACTCTGCCCTCCAGGATTTTAATTAACATCCGCAAAGCAATGAGATGTGTTCTTTCTTCCTGGGGTTAACTTCTGATGACACCAGCTTTGGAAATGAATATACAACAACCTGCCAGGGAAGAGCACCTGGCAAGAGCCCAGCCAGCCGGCGCAGGCAGGCCAGAGAGTGCAGAACCAGGCAGCCTCAGGAGGGGACCCCTGCCCTTGCTCTGGGCTTCTGCAATCACACAGGGGCTGCTGCCAACTCTGGATATAAAATCCTTATTTCAATAAGTGTCTTGAATACTAAAATGTAACTGTGAAGATACCTCCATTCATTGTCATTTCCAATCTATATTAGTCAAAATATCACTGGTTTCTAAACTCATTAACATGCCATTTTGTTGTAATATGTATTCAGTTTTATAGAGGGAGTGATGGGGAGCAATTTTTCAAGGAGTCAGGGAAGTCCGAACGCTAGTGTGCGTGCGTAGGCCACAGACTGCCCACTGCTCTGGCCTGTCTTCTTCCCAACCTCGGACTGCAGGGAATGCCGGTCTAAGACCAAAAGCTGAAAGACAGCGCTAAATTCAATCAAGATGCATAGAATATTGACACACGCCTTCAGCAAAGCTCAAAATTTCCAATTATTGGTTCAATATTTGCCATCAGAACCCTGGGCTGCACAGAAAACCTGGTGCTCTGCTCAGGCTCCACAGCGGTGCTGGGCACGGGCCTGCAGCAGAGCGCACAGGGCTGGGCGCAGAGAGGCCACAGGAGACCATGCCACCTCAGAGGGTGGGCACCAACAGGACCGGTGCCTGACATACTGCCGACACACCACCCCAGAGTGCGGCTGCTCAGGAGGGGTGCCCAGCCACCTCCCGCAGCGACAGGAGACATCCCCATGAAGAGCCAGCCCGAGGGGCCTCCAGCAAGCTGTGAAAGCTTTGGGGCCCGAGGCTGGCACTGGCCGGACGAGGCCCGTTTCCCCAAACCCCAGCTCGTCCTGGAAGCGCAGGCACACACTTGGAGGAGATGCGGGAGCAGTGGAGCTCACTCGTCATAAAAAGCCAGTGACATGCCATCAATATCTAATTGTGTTAGTTATTCTGCTGGGGTTCCAAGAAAACTGACGGAGCGGACTCTCGGTATTGATCACCGTCCTGAAATCTCACAACCATTGTTTACTGAACTGGTCAATTATCATTGAATTTTTCATTTTGAATTCAAATGGAAAATTTACAAAAATCAAAAAGTTTTGTGAAGCATCTCACTAATGAATTAGAAGACTGAGGTTTTAATGTCACAAACTTATGGCTTCTCGCTGCTTATTTTTAACTGGGATTTTTAAATAGATGAATGCCACTATTACCATTTCAGTCATTATGAGTCACCTTCCTTTACCTCTTCCTATCAAATAAAATACAAGAGGAAGCAACATTAATTTACATGTAACAATTACCATTCTCAAAGTCAAAATATTGAAAGTCCCCATAAAATGTTAATATTCTACATTTTATTTATGTGATTTAATAGGATGGATTTAAAATTAGCTATTTACAAAAATTATACATAATTATTTCAAATTTTTAAAAAACAAGTTACCATTTTCTAAATAAAATTAATTGATTGGTCTGAAAGCTGAAGAATAGAAAATCCATGAAATGGGTTATTTTGTAGCTAGGAAGCCACAGAAAGTGAACTTTCCTGGGTCATAAGCTAAGGATGTCACTAGAGCACATTTTAAAGCACTCATAGCCCAGAGAGGCCAAGATGCAAGGGAAAAATGCACAGGCATCCACAGGCAGCAGTCAGTGCTTAGGAACAGCATCAAGTGGGACATGCACTTATGGAGCTGAGAGACAAAGTCCTGGTGGCCAGCAGGAAGGCTCTGCAGCAGCTTCCAGACTGGCTGAGAACACGGGGCAAGCACGGGTTAGAGGGTTGTTGAATGTTTTTCTGCATATAACTTAGTGACTAAGTTCACAGTCCCCTTTGGGCCACTGACAGTTCTAAGTACTGAAGTCGCATTAGTGACGATCAGCCCCTGCATGGATTCATGGCACAGAATGTAACCTAGAGCAGAGGAAAAGTAAATATAGCTGCGGTTTTTAGTGGCAGGAGATTTGAAATCTAGGAGTTGGGAAAAATCAGAGCTACATATCAGTGAATAGCAGGGCTCGGTGGTGGGAGAGGGAGATGAACTGACCTGGGGTAGCAGCACCCCATTACCCGGGTCAGAGGCAGAGAGCTTGCCAGGCCCCTAGAAACCTCAAGCCTCACGTGCTGTGGGTTCAGTGATATTTCTCCATGTTATTTATGGAATGCAGAGGGCCAGAGCACAACTTGTGGACAAAGTCTCACACTAGCTCCTTTCTCATTTCTCATGTGGATGCATCAAAACCAAAGGAAGATGTGTTGCTTAGTCCTAGAACTCCTTTATTTCATCATTGCTTATTTTTAAACCAAAGTAAGCCTTAAAAAAATAATTGCCTACTGTAGCCAAAAGGAGTCAACAAAAAGAACAATCTTAATCGCTTTCAAGGAGTCCAATGGAGTTGTAATTTGCCTTATAAACCACGTCACTGTGCTGGAGATTTACAGCAGCGTGTGATCTTTAGATATACTGTATATCACTTTCCTGATGGTCATGCAATTAAGGATCTGGACATGAGGAACAATACACTACCAAAAAATAGTTCTCAAAAGGGAACTTGAAATGTCAGGGAAGATAAAAATAATTTAGGTTGCAGGGCAACATGATTTTAATGCTAAATACTTTGTGAAGATTAAGCCCCCAAATACCCTTCCTTTGCACGATATCTTCACTCTGCTCAGCGTAGGTGCAAAGGAAGGAAATGAAGAGGGAAACATAAAGCAAATAATAAGGCAAAGAGAGGAACTACGGTAGATTTAATAAAATGTGATTGTTTAAACTATTTCCTAGATAAGTGCCTGTAACAGTGATAAAACAAAACTGCAATCCAAATGGTACTTGTTCATCCTTATTGTACCCAATGTGTTGGTAATTTGAGGCATTTGATTAATTGTCTAAAATTTTTAAATTTTATTCAGATACTGTATTATTTCACAGAAACATTCAAATTGATTTGTTAGTTTTATTACAAACATTGCCTTTTTCACAGAGCTGATTCAAATCCATCTGCATGAAAATTTAGTCCACAGTATTCATAAATGTGAATGCTCACAGCTTATTATATTTCTAATATGCTATTGATATGGAAAATTCTTATATGTATTAGATACATTGTAAATTTATTAAAAATATAATTTAAGCATTATCCATGAAATTACTGTTTCTCTAAGTTTTCATCTCCTTATATTTGGAGATGATGTTTGTTTATTATTTTATCCATAACTTCTAACACCGACACCAGGCAAGGGTAGGCAGTGCATATAGACTGATTGAATAAATGAATAAACTTAATCTCCACATTCTTTCTCCAAATATATCAAATATTAGGTTGTTGCGCAAATCTTTCTTAATTTTGTTATTAGCATACTGCATATATGTGATGTGCTGTATATTATGTGTGTTGTATGTATTACATGTGTGCAATATGTTGTACACAAACACACATGGATTCCTATGAGTATATGTTTGTGCATGTGTACAAGGATCTATGCTAACATGCAATATATTGTATGTAATTGTGCACATATATAAGTGGATAGCCTCAAACACATTATGTATATGCATACATACATGTGCATATGTAGTTTACATATATAGTGTCTTATTCTCAGTACATGTATAGGGACATTTCAATTTCTTTTTACTTTTCATACAGACTGGAGGATATTCATGTGCAAATCACAGGTAAAACAGTGATCATGTAGACAAAGAGCTCCAAGGGATATCAAGCAAAGGTGTTCCAAGTTAGTATTTTCCCTCAAGAGATCACCAGGATGAGCTATCTGCATGGCTGCTGAGAAATCCAAACAGTCAAATCCATCAGAGCCAGCCCCAGCCTGGGGACCAGCCTGCAGCCACAAGGGCCATGCACAGCTCCTGTGAGACAGAAATTTCCAAAGCCGCCCATTTTCTTTCAAAAGCCTGAGTTAAATCAGCAGTTAAAAGTAACCACTTGTCCTCATTTCTCGCCTCACCTGATGAGGCTGCACAGGGCCAGCACTGCCCTGGCTTCAGTGCCACTAGGGCCACAGACAGCCTGGGGTAAGGATGCCAGGCCCGAGCAGGTCCTCTCCAAGCTCGGGGGGCCAGCCTGCACCTGTGCCCCTCACGTCCACGCTAACCTTCCTGATGCAGCTGCTCCCTGCCTGCTTCACAGATCAGAACAGCAGCAGCAAGACCTTCTTATTTCTGTGCTGGTCTGATTCTGCTGCACTTTTAATCATTAATACCTCTTTGGGCTAAAAAAGCTGCAGTTTTGTACGGAACAGCCTAATAAGAACTCACCTTGAGTTATTTTCAAAATTGCCTTTTTTTTCCTGCATTAAATCCAGTAACTAGATCTAGGACATAGATTTATTTTTTTATTTTATTTAAAGAACAGAATTTAACTCAAATACTTCTAATTATTCTTCAAATTGTTTTATACTCTGTATCATTGTAACACTCAAAGAATTGAAATATTCTATTGAAGCAGAAATTTTTGTGAGTTTCCAAGATCCAAATCTTATTTCTTTTGACCGGAATTATATCAATTAAAACTAACATGCATTTTAAAAAGAAATAGTGAATTCGTGAACAAATAGGACAGGGTCAAAGCACAGGATGTCTTAGAGGTCAATGCTGGAGGACGTTGGAGCTCTGGGCTCAAGTTGTGTGTGTTATCAGGCTCGGTATCATTGCTCGAGAGGTTTTGCTTTAATTCTTTCTGTTCTTCATTCTCCTTTTACCAAGAAGCTAATGAGCATGCGAGTGAGAGAAGGCAGCTTGTCAGAGTGAGCAGGTGGCTGGCCGCCTTCCCTCTGAGCGGGAGCCTAAGGACGCGGGGCTCGGCCTCTGCGGCACCAGGCCCGGGACACCTGCCTGCCGTTCTCCAGTGTCAATGTCTGAGGTTGCATTAGGTAAAAAAATATTTCTCAGCCTGGTTTTAATTCTTAATAGTGGGAAATTTCAGAAATTGAAGTAAACACTTGAATGGGTGAAAATCAAAATAAAATTGAACTTTGGAATAAATAATTTATAGGATAAAAATATATTATAGTAGTATACTTAGGTGCCTATGTCAGTAACGGCTATCTTGTCTTCAATATGTCAGAAATAAACATGTCATCTATTAAAGCAAGTATCACAAGATACATATTTTTTTCAAAGAAATTCATTAAGTATAGACTACCTTTAATTTTTTTTGAACCTCAGTTATTTTTTTTATTCTTCCATATAAACTAATTCCTGAACAATAGATATTATTTCATTCAAGCACCGTAAATGAGGTTGGGATTTTAGAAATGCATTTTTAGTATTATTGAAGCCATGTATGGTTTACTCCTCTTTATCACTGGAATAACTCAGAGATAAGAGATCTTAGGGCTGCTATATTTTTATCCTGTTTGAGCATCTATTGGATATTTAAAAATGAAAATCAATATCTGAATAAAAATAGGTGAATATCCTGGGATCTTTGTTAATGGTGTCACTCATTCTGTAGACCTATGCTAACAGAAACAGGACACCCAAGTTAAATCACACTTAATGATTAAATTTGTGTTACAAAACACGCCATGGATTTAGCTCTGTGCAATTTTCGTGGAATCGCCCTGAGAAAACCAAACCAACTTGCTTCTGGAACCTGGGTGCGGACTGAGGCTCCCATCCTGGTGCGACGCTGCCCCCACGTGGCGGAAATCCCTGCACATGGCCATGAACAATGTGTTTCCAGGACTCCATTTCTCATGTAAACGGGATCTTTTCAATGCAGGGATGCCGACACACGCACCCACCACGCTGTGTGTACACACCTCGTCTTCAGCCACGAAGACAGGGTGAGAAGGTGTGCTTTTGGGGGACTGCGTGGCAGGGGCTCAGGTGCTGGCCACACGTGCCTGCAGAACACCAGCCTTTCCTCTGGTGGTACAGCGGAGGCTGGGCATCCCAGGCACATGGTCGCTGCCAACATGGCACCGAAGCAGGTCTCTAGGAGGATTCAGCCTGCAGAGCTCTGCCGACTGCTTCAGGTAGAACTCGGACAGAAGCTGCGAGTGCAGGTAACAGTAGCAGCAGAGACTTAGTGAGGACCGAGTGCGTTATTGTTTGTAATGCAGGGTGTATGGGAAGGTCTCCCCAGAGTGATCTGCACTGTCCACTGCCACCTGGCCAGAAAGAGTGCTGTCTCCTTGAAAATGACCAGCTCTGCGTCCAGTTCCCTCCCGAGGGCTGAGCCTCTGGGTTCCCAGGCTTATTACATCGTCCCAGGTCCAGGCTTGACAGCAGGAAAATGAATGCAGTGTTCTGCTTTTAGAGCTATTTGGAGGGTTTTAAGATGGTGTTTAATAAGTATGTCCACAGTTACAGCAAAGAATGGGAATCTAACTTACTTTTTAAAGTAATAAAACACAATTTGAGAGTCTGCTTTTTATTCATTATTATAGAATTTATTTTAGTGCAGAGCCATCACCTTTTCACAGGTTCAGACCTAAGTCACTAAGTTCTTAAAGAATGTGCATTTTATTCATTTAGTGACAGACTTCAAAAATATGCTAATCATTGATGACTTTGGGTAAGACCTTTTAAGAAATTGAGCAGATATAAATGGTGTTAGGGTAAAAGTGTATCCTTTAGTGATTAGAAACTCATGAATAGGTTAAATAAAAACATTATATAAACACACATTTGTTAAAATGTACTTGTAGCAATTGCAAATATTTGTAGTAGTTATACATGTAAAATTATACATTATATACATTAATATTGTAAACATTACACATAGCCTACTTTTCTCAACATAACTGTTTAATTTTCTATTAAAATACAATTTAGTTGCATGAAAATTGTAATACAGTTGCAATATATTTTATGTTGTATTTATATGGTTCTATACATATAGATCAAACACTATTTTAACATTAAAAAATGATGCATTTGACCATAAGTTTCCACAGTGTGTGTGTTGTGTTTATTCTTCCATGAGCCCTATTGAGCTGTTTCACACCTGCTCTGTCTTTATGTCAACCTCAGAGTGTAGGTGCCACAAGCATAAGGAGAAGGTACCCTCTTTTTCAGAGGTGCCATTATCAGCCAGGATGGGCAACAGAGCAAGTACTTTTTTCTACAAAAAAAAAAAAAGAATCAAATTACTCTCGGGCCGTGATTGTTCTGTCCTTCATCCTGAACTTGCATTCTGTGGATCTGAGGCACGTTCTGTGTGTAATGCATGTCAGGTGGATGAACTTGTCCTGGTGGATCCAGGGGTTCACAATGACTGTGCCCCATCATGGGAAGCTCCGGCTAGGTGGGCAGCCGGGCTTGAGCAGCTCCAAGGAGAATGGGTTCTAATGGAGTCTTTGCCTGGCCTGATGACAGTCTTATCATCATTGTGTGCTCTTCCATCTGACAGGCTCCTTCCGGAACATTTTCCAACAGCCTCCCTGGTGCTAGTCAAGGAGGCTCAGCACAGGCAGAGCCTATGACCCTTTCACGGGCCAGGTGCCAGGAACACCTGGCTCTCCTGACCCCATTGGTGCTCACCGACTGCTGCAGCTCCAGGGTTGTCTTCCAAGCAGGTAACTCAGCGCAGACCCGGCAGTGTTGCTGGGGTAGGGAAGTGGTGTGACCAGAGCTCACAGTGGAGCAAGGGCCACTTGACACAATAGCTAGTAACAATTTACACAACAAGAATCAAAAACACTCGACAGCTTTGAAAACAAATACATACACAGAGTCCGCTACTTAACACTGAGAAAGAGCATTTGGGTAGTCCAGTCTTCAATTCTAATTTTTGTTAAAAAATAAAAACATTATTGAGTCATTGATCTTAATAATGTACATCTACTTACATAGTCATATCCGTGTGTTTGTGTATTTGATGTACACACATATGCGTATTCAGTCTATGTTTGATTGGCACTTTAATTAGATAAAATCCCTGTATTCTTAAAGAAAGACTAAAAGAAGCTCTGGTTAAAATGTGTTGCAAGGGTACAGGGTCACAAATGTCTCTGTCCTCCACTCCTGCTGTCCACTGCTCAAGTTAAAACATATTCCAGTAATGAGGGCCAAGAGGCTATTTCTTTCATATTTACAAGCTGAAACCCTTTCTAAAAAACCTTTGTCAGTTTGAACTTCACTGTTTCTGACATTTAGCCGCCATAAATGCTTCCCAGAGCCCACTACCTTGTGCACTGTTGTGAATCATTCACACAACGAGGCCCGGGGTTTTGACTGAGATCCATCAGTGGACTTTCTGAGACGGCCACAGGCCTCGGCTCCCAGTACACGCCAGTGTCTATTTTTACCCTGCAGCCTCCGTTCCCCAGAAAGCCCAGGGCATCTACTGCAGCTGCTGGCACTGCGATGCCAAGGCACGGCTTCTGCTCCACCTACTGTGTCGTGGGTGTGCCAGTTGGTGCCACTGTTTGGAGATGGTGTTTACGTTTTCTATTTAGTATTCCTCGATGGGGGAAGAAGTTGCCTTTTAGGGGAGACAGGATGTCAGGCAACTCGGGTTCTACGCAGAGCAAAGGGAGCAGCCCTGTGTTGATGCTGTGCACTTACTTACGCAGCTTGGAAACTCCATAGCAAACAGGAGACTATCAGAGAAATCCCCATCAGTGGCCCACACTATGCGGAAACTGGCTGCTGGGAGACGGAGCCCAGGTGGCACCCTGCATCCCAGATCACGTCTCCAGCAGGCTGCAGTCACTGTCTGTTTTACTCTCATTTTATGTTTTAAAATGCATGCTTGTGAATTTCAAATCCCTCTAGTGGGAATTACCAACAAATTTTACACATTTTTCATATCTTTAAAAAGATATAACTTAATTTGACAAAAGTATTAGTCATGTAAAAATTATTAGGGATATTAAGAGTCCTGCTTTCAAAAATGGAGGAAGTCATTTTTCACGTTTTAAACACATTTTGTCACTTTATTTTAAAATATGAAATTAGATAACACAGAGGTAGTTTCCTGGCATGGTGTGAGGGCTTTCCTGGGATGTATGAAACCCTGGGTTCCCTCCCCAGCACCGTAAAACAAACAAACCAAAATACCCCCCCGCCCCGCCAAAACCCACCATATTCCTGGGATAGTGTGAATAGGCAGTGAGATGGTGTCAGACAGCACAGACAGTGCAGTGGTTATTAATTTGGATAAAGATATTCTTGGAACATCACAGCACGAGTTAGTCCATCAGAAGACCCTTCTGAAGACTGTCCACTCCGTGCAGTTTGCCTTTGAAAGGACAAGGAGAGTGTGCTCTCTGTATTTCTCGAGCCTGTGTCTGTTGCTCTTCTACCACGTTAAACAGGACGGAGAGGTAAACGAGTGTCTGTTCAGACACATTAAGGAAGAGAGAAGAGAAGACTGAGCCATGTCTCCTCACCAATTCCTAACTGCGGTTCCTTTTAGGGTCAGTACTGCTCCCATGAGCCAGGTGTGAGGATGAATTCTGGGCCGGACGCTCACATGCCCTCTTCCAGCCTGCGAGGGTCACCCGGCAGTCCCCTTGCCTGCCTGCTTGCTTCCGGGTATCTCTCCCCAAACCTCGGTGCCGTGCTGGAGCCCCCCTCACTCCATGCCTTAAGGCTAAGGACAAACACACTGCCGCGTGTGTTCCATGACAGCCAGAAGCTCCCTGCTCTCACTCCCCGGGCACCCACACCGAAGCACTCAGTGATGGCCACCACCTCACACTGCCCCCTGGCTCCTGGTCCACACTCATATCCTGCATAAGACCTGAGGTGGCCGGTGTCAGTCCACCATGGTCCTCCGCCCGCCCTGACTCACACTTCAGAAGGCACCTGCCCGTCCGTGGCTGCTGGGGAGACTTCCTCTGCTCCCGTGGGCAGGCCTCTTGTAGAGGTTTCTTGGGATCCACCTGAGGGTCATCTGCTTGTCCTAATTGGCTCATCCGTCCACCACACTCTCAAGCTCTCCCGTCTTTGATCACAGCCCCCTAATTGAATCTCCTGTTCTTGCAGTGATCTCAAATTGCCCAGGCAGCTCACTCTACCCCGGCCATTAGCCTCTTTATAGTTGCCTTGACTTTCTGAGATAAAGGATATGTAAGTGCTTTATAAACTCTACGGCACTCACTAAAGGTAATAGATTCTTCACCAATCGGATGTCGTAATCAACCACTTAAACAACATGCTGTCTGAGACCCTTGGCCCCCTGCTTCCGTCCTGTTTCCTAAACCCCTGCCCTGACACCCCGCTGCAGATGGAATCACTGCTCCTTCCTAATCTGGGCCAGTGGCCTGCCAGCCAGCTCACTAAGGTGGTCCTCCCACCCCCCTTAACATTCTCTGTCTCCAAGAGGCACGTCCAGCTTTCCAGCACCAAGCCCTCTGCCTGGTGCACAGTAGGTCACACCAGAGGTCTACTGGGGGTCTCTTCTCCTCCAGGCCCTGGGTGCCATCCCACCTGCATCCACTCTCAGGGATGCTGTGTGCACCTTGGCCACCTCACCCTCTTCCAGGCCTTGGTTGGAGACCGTCTCTACCTGAAGGGGACGCCTTCTCAAGCACGGGCTGTCCTCTGGCACACTCCCATTACCACGCGATGGCGTCTCTCCCTGGTCCCCTCTCCCTCTCCCAACTTGTCCTGCCTTCTGGCTCCTCTCTCCCAGCCTGGAAACGTTTTCCTGCCCCATTGTCTTTGTGGCTACTGTTCTACTTTGCTCTTCTTCTGACAAACACTTGTTTTTAGACAAAAGGTTTGTGTCCCTTGCTTTTACGTACACGCTGACCACCTTCCTTCTAGGTACACGCTGACCACCTTCCTTCTAGGTACACGCTGACCACCTTCCTTCTAGGTACACGCTGACCACCTTCCTTCTACGTACACGCTGACCACCTTCCTTCTACGTACACGCTGACCACCTTCCTTCTACGTACACGCTGACCACCTTCCTTCTACGTACACGCTGACCACCTTCCTTGGGCTCCTTCCACCCAGGCTGGGGCATTTTCTTAACCATCCCTCCCACAGCTCCTGGGAAGTCCACCTGCTCAGCAGCTCTGGTCTTCTCCATGCTCACGCCCCGTGATGGCTGCAGGGCCCGTGGCCTTCTGAGCCTCCCTGCGGAGCCCACTCGTGGGTCTACAGCTGCTGCCCACATTTCCCCAGTTCTGCAGCTGGTGACATTCCCCCTGTCCATTCTTCACACTCCTCTCTCCCTTCAGGGTGAATTACTGACTAGAAGATTCAAACCCCCTCAGCATAAACCAAGGCTCCCAGCCAGCCTCAGGAGACGTGTCACTACAGTGGTTGTGTCCTGCTGGCCACCTGCCTCAAGAGCCAGCACTGCCATCTTGCCTGAGGTCCCCACATCATGGTCTCTTCACGCTCTTGGCTCCCATCAGCACCCAGGCTCCCCTTCCGCTCCCACGCCCTCCCGCCCTCCCTCCCGGCTGCCCAGGTCGGCTTGGCTTCACGGCCTCTTCCACACCATCCTTCCTTTCCACAGGGGCTGCCATCAGCCCTGTTCAGCCTTTATGAATTTCTGCCTGTTATTGGATTAGGGGCTTAGTTCTTATCCCAGTGCGTCCCACAGATCATGGAAATTAATCCCTTTATATCTCAAGGCATGACCATGCAAGAACCTGGCTCCACACCCAGGAAGCCCTGTGTTCCTAAGGGGGAAACATGTCCCTTGGTTCAGCCCTCCACGTCCTCAGCAAGGACCTCACCCTTGCCTCTTGCCTCTTGCTAGGAGAGCCGCCTGCTTTCCCCAGGGAGCCCCCCCTCCCCGTTCTTTTCCTTGGGCTCTGCACGCTCTTCCTTGAGCGGAGATCCAGAGGGTCTGTTGACAGATGACGCGTTGGAACCCTGGCCCCCTCCCTACAGCAGCCTCCACTAGGCCTGCTAATCCTCTGGTCCCTTTGCCACCTGGTTGCTTACTGTTATCTTTTGACTACTTAAGAACTCCACTTTTAATGAAAGAGTGTGGTATTGTTCAATTGGGCAGATATGGGTTGAATCATAACTGATTTTTTTTTTGGTCTGTTTGCAGTTAAGTAAATGATTTAACCTAATCAGTTATTAATTTCCTTTCCAAACCCACTGTAAGGAGCTGGCACTCCCCGTGTGTGGAAGGACTGACCAAGGCTACGTCAGTGCTACAAGAAAGTGTTTGACAGGCGGAGAGCACTTCCTGGTTTAGTTCCTGCTCTCTTCTCAGGACCGGGCCTTCCAGCCCCCCCATCCCTCGGCATCCTGCCTCCCAGGCCCAGCTCTGAGCCCGGAGTGAATCTGCAGTATAAATAATTGCAAGCAGAATCCAAAGGAATTAAATTCTAGCAGGAGAGAGGCCTGTGTGCCCCTGTCCAAAGGACGGGGGTGTGGGGTGGACACACAGGTGCTGCAAGCCTGGTGCACATGTCAGAGCAAACAGCATTATATCGCCTCCTACTGCCCAGGTCACCTTATTCAAATACATCTTCAGATCATCATGAGATCTAGTATTTATAATAAAAACCAACATAATAAACATCACAAAATTATAATTAAATCAGGTGAAACTAAAATATCTTTAAAGCAGGAAGAATGTAATCTTAGTGTAAATGTTTCCTAATACTTCTCTTTAAAATCAAGTGTAATTTTGTAATAGCATAAGTTGAATCTATTTTCTTTAAGGAACTTTAATACAAGTATTCTTCCAATTTAACAGTGCTCTGTCAAGACTCACTACCCACATGCACAAATTTGATATCTATTTCAATCTTATTTGGGAATTTTTTCCCGTCTTTATCACGGAGCCTCGAGATCCGTGCACATTGACCCTCCAACCCCCTCATTCCATGCCTCTTCTCAGAATGGAGCCATCTGCCTGCCAATGAAGAGCCACTCTGAAGAAGCTGACTGTCCCAAGCAGCCCGCAGGGAGCGATGTGTCTGTGTGGGTCGTCTCTCCCTCAGCCGTCCCGGTCCCTGCACCTGCCGACACTGTCACTCTGCCCTGCGCAGCCATGAGGGTGGTAGCACACTTCGCCTCACACACCCACAGGCTGTGAGACTCCGAGTCAGGAGCTTCCTGCTGGAAGGGACCTTTCAGACAACTGTGCAGTCAGCTGGGCTCACCAGACGGCAGAGAAAGTTCTGGAGCAGGGGAGTGTTTCTCCTCCAACCTCCGTCCCTCCTCCAGCCCCCCATCCCTCAGCATCCTGCCTCCCAGGATGAAAAGTCACTTGGGGCCGGCGCTGGTGAAGGTCTTCACGGGATCTCATGAAGGCTGTGCACCGTGAAGGGAACGTTTTAAAATCTGCGTTGAAGAAGTTGAAAGGGCAAGTCGTACAGGTTAGGCACTTGAAGCCTTGGCCACTACACACACATTTCAGAAGTCGATATTCACTCAGCTTGCTTTACTAGTCATCGTACAGACACGGACCCAACACATAGTGGCTTTTAACCAAAGGCCCTAAATTGCATTTCACTGCCTCAAAAAAAAAAAAAAAGTCCGTGGATCCATTCCATGATTTTCACAAACCTCCTAGAATCATATCTGAATTTCCAGTGAGGACTTCCTGGGGAACCAGTCTGTTGTTGGAAGACCTGTGGACCAATAACAGTCAGGCATCAGTGGACAATCATCGTTCTTCAAAGGAAGAGGAGGCACTTTAAGACACATAGACGGCTTCATTCTCTAAGAGAGTCCTGGGGTCTCCGCATCCTGCTGCACCTGCAGAGCCAGGCAGGACTGTGGGGGTCACCCAGGCAGGGATGTAGCTAAAAATAACCACAATCGAAAGATAAGGGAAAGGTGGCAAATTCCAAAGGAAGGAATCTGATAAAATTAAAGTGTAATAGACACTTCAAACTGTGTGACCTGACCTAATAAGTTATTAATAGGGAACCATTACTCCTCATGCATTTTTTATTGGGAAGGCATTGCCTTTTTGTCAAGATTAGTGGATTATAAAATATTTGTGCTACACAATATAAATGACCCTACCTATTAATAAGTCTCTAGAAAGATATGCTTAAATTGAATTACATTAGGAAGAGAAGTGCCAACAGAAAATTAGGCATAATTAATGGGAACACATAAATAAACCAGAGATGGAGGGGAAAGGACACTCTTCCCATTGATCATTTTGAGAATTAATTGCCTTTATACTCTAATGACATTCCAAATATTACTGTTTGCATAAGAGCTTTTCACAGAAGGTAAAACTCACAAAACTATGAATATGTATCATAATTTACAGCTGGGAGATGGCTGGGTTGATCATATGCCTCTAATTAGTGGACATAATTTTGAAGAACTAAAAGCTACCGCTTAAAACACAATATTGCAATAAGGGCTCATGAAAATTTGTTCCACTGAAGCAGAATGGTGTTTGCCTGTGAACGAACGCGGGCTGTTCCCAGGAAGCTGGGAGCATGACTACAAGGGCAGTCCCTGTTGGGTGCAAGCTGTTGGTAGCAGCTCTTTATTGTTCTCGGTGGGCCAGAGCCAGCAATTCACTTAGTGTGGAGATACCTCGGTGATATGGGAAATTATTTTTCACAACTCATTCACATAATGGGTGATGTGGATTGGGTTGCAAGTGGATGAGCACCCCGGATCCTCTCTATTTGCAAACATATATAGGGCTTCACCTGCTGTCACCACACCTCCTCCAAAGAACTGTTTTGTACAGTGAAGCGGATAGTTTCACGGCTCTGTTTCAGGGGGCTTTGGACAGGAAGTATTTGTGAGCATGTTAGGAATCTTTGCAATTGTAACATCGTGATTTCATAATGACATGTATTTTTTACTTTAAAATAATGAGCATCATACACTGTATCTTTCCTTTTGCTCACAGTAAGCAAATTCAATTTAAAAATCCTCACCATCCAATTTGAAACAATTGCCAATGCAAAACAAATACAGTTAATCAACCTCTGTTTGTTGTCCATATTATAATGTGGAGACACTTAGGGCCAGATTGGAGCCAACACAGCCAAGGGGCACTAAAGCCCGCCCGCCACAGGTCAGGCTCCCCCAGGTGACCAGGTGACATGGGGCTGGGGGGCCTGAGCCCACGGTGTGTGCCGTGAAGGTGCATAGTATGGAGAGATACTTCCTCTGTGTTCCCGAGGCGTTCGCAGTGATCAGCCTGCTGTCTGCATGGTTCAGGAAATCGACTCAACAGAAAGGACTCCTCAGGCAAGCCACGCCCTGCTCCCCACACTCCGCCAGGAAGGGGAGCAGCACGTCACATCACGTAGGAGCTGCACTCCCTCCCTTGGCTTTGTCAGGAAAATGAGCACCTTCTCTGAGAGGGAGGAGGAAAGATGCACTGGGGAATATGGTTCTGAAATTTAAAAAAAAACAAAACACCAAAGCTGAGCTGAGCGAGGGAGTTAGGGACAACATATTGGGGATAAAGACTGATGATGAAGATGGTGGCACGTGCAGAGGAAGAGCAGAGGTGTCGCCTCCTCCCATGATTCACCGCACTTCTGGGCCACGGTAGCGTCACCGTTCCACTCTAAGCTATTTATTTATTTATTTGCTTTTAGCTTATTGTGTCTTTACTCAGTAGTCCTGGAAAACACCCCAGAGTTGGGCTTATGGATAGGAGAGCCAAGGAGGTGAGCTCTGGAGCTGCTCCCCAGGCCTTCCCTGTCCCCTGTGTGCCCGTCCTCACCACACAGAGCACAGGTCAGAGAGCTGTGGACTGTGCCCCTGCTCAGGAGGAGGACGAGGATCCAGATGCTCCTGGGGGATGGCTGGGCTGAACTGTGTGCTTCTCCCATCCCCCTCACGGTTGCATCTGTCCCTTCTGAAGATACCAGTCACGCGACTCAGGGTTCACCCGGACCCGGCATGACCCCACCTTACCCTAATCTATACCAGAAAGGGTTTAACTACAAATAAGGCCACATTTGGGGTTTCTGGGTGGGCTTGGACTGGGGTGGCCCTGTGCCCAGATGGGACCCAACGCCCTTCTCAACGCCCGCCGTGCCTTTCCCCTCTGGAGCATTGCTGAGACCTTGTCCTGGCCTGAGTCCTGAGGTCCTTTACTTGTGCTTTTGAGGCCCAGTTGCAGTGGGATGCAGGGCTCCACAGTTGCAGGACGTCTGTCTGTCTCGGGGGCCAGGGCCAGTTACGTTTTCATGGTGTGAAATTCTTGTTTGATCCTCGAGAATCACTGTATGTTGTGGATAAAATGTCCCAGAGGGCTGCGTGAGGCAGTGCATCCTGTGCTGGCCAACTGTAGAGGTCTTTCTCCATGACTGAGCCGTGTGCACAGGGTCAGAGCCTGGCCCAGCCAGGCCCAGCTTTGACAAGTGTTTAGGACCCTGGTTTCCTCTACAGGAAAGACATTATAAGGGAAGGAAGAAGCAGAGCCTCGTGTAGGGTACCAATGGTAACAAAGTGGTAACAACGTGTTGCCACTGTGGGGGACACTTTATAGATGCCATCCACACAGGTGACATTTTAATCCATCTAAAAACCCAGTGGCATGGAAAGAATCTATTGTCTTTCTGGAAAGAAAGTGGCTCAGGAAGGATCAATGTCTTGAAGGAAGAACAGAGCTGGCCTTAGAGAAACTGGCTTCCCAATCCTGACCTTGGGCTCCGCTGAGGCTACCCTCTGCCCCTCCTGGTGTGGGCTGGAGGCTGCCTCTGACTGGTCCTCCCTTCACTCTGTGGTGTCCCCTTTGGAGACAACATTTCCTAGTGCTCTGCCTGAATAAAAGTGTTATTCATACTTTTAGGCAACTGACATCAGCTTAGAATATGAAACTGTAGCAGAGTGGGATGAGTGACACCTTTCGCCAGGGCTTTCTGAGCATTGAAATGGCTGTGTGGTTTTTAGTCTTCTTCTTTTGGGGTGTTTCTGTAAACATACAGTAGGCTAGCCTTGCTTTTCAGGAGAAGAAAGCTCATGATACCTTTAGGGGTTCAGGGTAGGGGAGAGAACATGCTTGGTTTAGACCCAGGTCCCATCTCCACACCAGATACTAAGATGGGAGAAAATAATACTAACAATGAACTAAACCCGTCTGGCCACTTCCCGCTCCGATCTACCAACATGGCGCGAGGATTCTGCGTCTGGCCGTACCTCTGCCCTGTGGGGTTGCTGTCCCTCTTGGAAGCCTCTTGGTAAGCTCTGGGGGCCTCCACCTGGGAGGGTGCAGGAGGAACGTTCTGGGCCCCGCTGCGCAGCCGCTCCAGCCAAGTGCAGGGGTCACATCACCCAGTGTTCTCTGTCTGCTTGGCCTCTGCGGAACCCAGGGTCAATATTAAATAACCACTTGGTGCCAAACCACTGGGGGAAATGAAGCCAGCACTGCAGCAGCTCCCTGCCTTCCTGCTCCCACACCTGCCGCAGCCGGGCCCCAGCAGCAGCGGCACACGGGGCAGGCAGAGTGAGGTGCAGAGGTGCCAGGCCGCTGGCGGAGCACTGATTGCTAGGTACTGTGTCCCTGTGCGCTGGGTGGCTCAGAGGTGGCAACGCTCTTAAAGCCTCCTTGAGCCCAGACATGAGGTGCTTCCTGGGAAAACATCGGGGTGTGTGTGTGTGTGTGTGTGTGTGTGTGTGTGAGAGAGAGAGAGAGAGAATCGGTGTAAACAAAGGACTTCATATCTAAACGTGTAACTTTATTCCCACTGGATGTCTGACTTGCTTGATTTGGGGAGACCTCTACTGAACAGGATCTGTCATTATTGGATTACTTGAAAGATTTCAGTACATTTGTTTTGGTGAAAATATACAACAGTTCCGACTTGACACACTGTTCTTGCAACATACTTTTCTTTCCATGTTTTATTGTTATTACTGATGTGTTAAAATTCTGCATGATGATGGGTTTCCTTGTTACATACCCATACTGCACACAATGTAACAATATGACCCAGCCAATATCATTCCCAGGTACTTCCCCTTTCCCTCTCCTCCTCCCTCCCCTGGGTTTCTTTCCTCTGCTGATCTCCCTTCCTTTTACATAAGATCACAACACCACCATAAGTGTAATTTTTTTCTGTAAGTGTAGTATCACATAAAACAATAGAAACTAGTATTTAGTGGTCTCTGTTAAAACTTTTTTTAAAAAAGAATCAGTAAACTGCTTGTGATCATTTCTAGCTTTTAAAATGCACATATCCTCATTTTGATAAGGGTAAGTGTGAATTATCTTTAACTGGTCAAACGTGTTTGGAGTCCTCCCAGCTCAGACCCTGGTTCCAGTGCCCTCTGGTGGCCACTCCTGGCGGTGGGCCTCCGCCCTGTCTCCCAGATTCAGGGTGGAGGTGCAGAGCCCTCCTCAACAGGTAGACCCTGGCCTGTGCACACCTTTCCTGGAGCTCAGGGCTCCCTACACAAAGGTGCTGAGTTCTTCTCTTTCTCTTTCATGCACTAAATGCTTTGGAGTCATGTGTAAAGAATGTTGTCTTTCAGTAGAAAACCCTCAGGATGATATTTTAATTATATAGGTATATTATTTTTGTAAAAGAATTATGCTTTAAAATTCATTTAACTGATACATACAAATAAAAAATTGCGTATATTAATTGGGTGCCATGTAACATGATGTTTGAATCAGGTTAACTCTATCTCTCTTCAAACACGTATCATTTCTTTATGGTGAAACATTTAAATCTAAGGGGTTATTCTTGTGTGTTACAAAAACCAAATTTAATTCAATAAACTATGCTAGAGAAAAATGTTTTTAAATGCAGCTCAAATTGACCGCTGAAAAAACTTAATCAAAATTGTTTGAAAACTGAGGAAAAACTACTGGCTGGGGCTATGGAAAAATCCAAATGTGTTCCGATGTCACTCTGGTAAGTATCCTGTTTCCTTTAAAGTATGCCCTTTTCTCTGTAAATCATCAGGGTGTTTTTCAAAAACAATTGCTTATGAATGAGAACTGAGGAGCACTCAGGCCTCTGGGATTCTGGCCACGTTAGTGCTCAGAGGAGAGGGAAGGAGGTGACATGGATGACATGCAAAGCTGGCTCAGACCAGGAGGAGATTCCAGGGCAGGCCTGGGACAAGGGGCTGCTGTGCAGATGTGGGCACGGCAAGTTTGGGGACTCTTTCATCTCAGAATACATCTCAGTAAATACACTCATAGTTAAGTATGCAAAACAGTAGGTGTTTTGCCATTTCTCTCCTAAGTATGACATAGAGAAGTCTTTTTTCTAGTGCTCGGGATGACCTCCAGGGCCTCACCCAGGCCGCCCATAACAACACCTAGGAGTGTTAGGAACACACAGCTTGCAAAATAAGGAAGACACACAATCAGACATTCAGGATGTTCCGTTCTTGTGGAGAGGAGCGAGGAAACTGGCGCGAAGGCCAAAGAGCAGCCTCTGTGAGGAGGGGAGTGTGTGACCCCGAGTGTCACTGCAGGGCTCCAGGGGGCCTGCTGAGTTGTGGCTGGACCTGGGTGGCCCATGGTGTCCTGAGGCAAGGCCCTTAGTCCTCGAAGCAGAGCCTGCAGAGCTCTGCCTGGGACATCCTGAGGGTTCTCTGGCTCTCTCCCCTTCAGAGGCGTGTGCACGGCCTCCCTGCCCTTTGACTTTAAGTGAGCCTCTTGCAACACACAGAGCCAGGTGCGGATAAGACTGCTCCCAGTGTGACGCGGGTACACTTTGGTTTAAATCCACCCTCTGTCTAGTTTCTGTTCTCCTTTTCTCCCTTCTCTTGGGTGAACTGATCATTTGCTGATTTCATTTTACCTCCAATGCTGATTAGTTATTTATGCTTTTCTTTTTAAATGTAAAGGCTGCCTGGAGTTTACAATATACATCTTTAATCAGAGGCAGCTTTCAAGTAACAGTGCACAGATTCATGGGAACGCGAGCTGTCACAGCAGTAATGCTTGCCGATTTCCAATGCAGACCTCTGGCCTGGCATGCATTTTGCATTCTAGAACTCTCCCTGGGTGAGAAGTGCATCCCACATGTTCCGCTTCACATGCATGCGGTCGGTCATCTCCAGGGGACGCTCAGCACGCTCTTTTCCTCTACATCTTCAGAATACTCCTGTCTGTCACTCCTTCTCTGCATGCCAGCTTCTGCCTTCCTTACCGTCTTGACTGTGACCACACCTGCTGTCCTCCAAAGTCACACTGACTTCCAAGGCTTCTCCCACTCTAATGCGGTCCCAGGACAACACAGTCTGTCTCACGGCCAGCACTTCAAACCAATTGGTCACAAGAAGGCCTCCCCAGGCTGCCTCTGCATCTCTCCCACTCACTCGGAGCCTCCCCGAAATCTAGCTCTACACTGAAGGTTCAGCTATGAATGAGTTATGTTCATTTCTGTTCTGTCTCCTTGCCAACACCTGAGAGTTATTTACAAAGAATATGTTGCACAAATGTTTTGTGAGTAGCAAGACAGCCCTCAAAATGTCTCTTCTATGCAACACCAGAGAAGTCAGCTTTATGTTCTATACTGTGTGTGTGTGTGTGTGTGTGTATTGTGCATATGATTTCATCTTGTCTTGCGAAACTTCAACTACTGCAAAGTTTTAAGGTTCTATAAGTCTTTTATGCAGTATTGAAGATTAATAGCTTTTTCTTGTTTATGTGAGAAACTATCTGTATGTGGGACTTGGGATAAGATATCTCAATTTCAATTCACATTTAAATTCTACTTGTGTATTGTGTCATCTACTTAGTTTTAAAAGTGCCTAGAACTCTAGTTATGTAGTAAAGTCCTCTGTGTGTTGAAGAGGACAAGGACTTCTGTAGGTACATTGATCCAGCTGAACTCCAGACCTTTAACCTCACCTTTAACCTTAAACCCAGAAGACCTTACAGCTCACCACTTCCACATCTCCATTCCCAAAGCAACTTGTTCAGTAGATATAAATGAAGGTCCATTTGGCATCTCTCCTCTGCAGAGTTGCTTTTTTCTCTCGTGAGATAATTTTTGTAAGACCTTAAGTTTATAGGGGGATTTTGTTTTCTTCTAAAGACGCACTCGGAGTTAAATATTCATCAAAGCACTCGTGAATATCTTTGAATATCTGCTCAATCAGCTCCTGTTTCAGGTAGATCTTGAGAACACCTGAACAAGCCCAAATGGAGAACTTCTCCTTCTTCCATCCAGGGACACTTCCAGGACTTGGCAGAAGACACAGAAGTGTGAATTCAGAGCTAAGGGTCACATTTTTATAGTAAAATTGATTGGATGGAATGTTTATTAGTATTCAGAAACAATTCTTTTCACCTAAAAGATCTCAATGTTATTCAAGAAAACATATTTATCATAATTTCTATGACTTAAATCACTTTTTTCTGGGATGTATGTATCAACGGAATTCTTGCAATTAAAGAAGTCTAAGTGCATGGAAAAGATGACCTTGTTCCTTTAGGTTGATATCAGTGTCCTCCTTTCAGGGCACGTGATCATTTCTTGATGAAGCAAAGGGTAAAATTAGCTCTCCAAACTAACTGCTGGAGTGTGTGCGATTCCAAGCGATTGACTCTTTGACAGTCAAGCCCCAGGGCTGGACGGCCTCTCTCCCAGGACCTCCTCCTGCCCGCAGGCTTCATTCATGGTCAATTTGGTAATCTGGGGCGAGTGCGTCTTTTCTTAGCTGTTCCTGCTTCTGTGTTTGGTTTATGCTAATTTCGTGTTCACTTTAATAGCTCTTGCTGAAATTCCGGAGCCACTCCCTGGATAAAACCGGTGTGCACATCCTCGCTGCTCTCAACTGTGATCTCCTCCGTTGCACAATGCTCTTCAATCCTTGACATTTTATAGATTTCCACTGATTATTTTTTCCTTCAGCTCTTTATAGTGATTCTATATTTATGCCACCATCATAATTTTGTTGCCTTGTTAGTCGACTTAATTATGACTTTAAATCTTAACAGTGAGTCAGTTTTAGTAGATTTATTTTAGAACACCCTGTGAGGTAGCAGTGTGTCCCTGATTCACCCATTTAATAATTCGTAAAATTATAGCAGAACCCATGTGACTCATCACACTGTGAGCAGAGCCAGTTGCAAATCTCAGAATTGGAACTTGGCACTAATGATTTCTACATAATTGTTCCATCCCGTGTTCAACAAAACACCTCTCCTGTTATTGATGTACATCCCAATAAATACCAGCACCATCAGTGCCAGTACCATATGCAGTAGCAGGGTCTCGTGGGCACATGAGAGGAAAAGCAACCCTGATTTTCCACCCTGAGACTGATTCAGGAATCTTCGTACACACAGTATGACAACAAAACTCCATGCTCACGCCTGCCCTTCGCTTCCACAGGGCTGTCACCAAATCCGTTCTCCTTAGGAAGGTCTGACTCCCGGTCTCTTTCTTCCCCATCCCACCTAAAGCCCTTGCATTGACATCCAAACCCTTGCACAGTGTTTTCCCGAGGAATGATTCAGTTTAAGTCTTTTAGAATTTAATTATTTAAAAAGTGCTGCAATACATGTGGGAGAATATCTCTTGGGCAGACTGATTCCATGTCCTTGGGATGGGCACCCCGTGATGGGATTGCTGGACTGGATGGAGTGCTAGGTTTTGTGAGGAACCTCCATGCCCATCTCCATAATGCCTATAGTAACTTACATTGTACCTACATCCGAGTTCTGCTTTCTAAAATCCTTGCCAGCATTTGTTATGTACTTGTCTTTCTGGTTATAGCCATTTTAACTGGAGAGGATATTTTGAATCAACTGAGGTATCCCCTAATGAACGAATAGATAATGTGGCACACCGACACAACGGAATATCATTCAGCCACAGGAAATAATGAAACCCTGTCATTGTCTTGGAATTCAGGAACACTGCGTTAAGGGTGAAATTCAGCATGTAAGGTCGAGTACCAGGTGTTCTCACTTACATGTGGAATCTGAAAGTGGATCCCAGGTGGTGGCTACCAGAGGCTGAGGGAGGAGGAAGAGGGCAGCAGAGCCAGCCAGGCAGGGGGATGCACTCCCACCTCTGCAGCACAGGGTGGCCACTGCTCACAGCATTTGTTCCATAAAGAACTAGAAAGGAAGAGTTTGAAGGTTCTCAGCTCAGAAAGGATGAAGGTTTACGGAGAAAGACACGCTCATCGCCCTGATGGAATCGGCATCCCTGGAAGCAGGTATGGAATTGACACACTGTGCCCCACAAACACACGCAGGCTGCCTCCCCAGGGCTCCCAGCACAGCTGTGTCCACTGCTGACCGGGAGTCCTCTGGGACAGGCCCTGCCACCTGTCTGGAGAGTAGGCACCATCTTTTCTAATTGTTTTTCAACTAATGAATGGAAAAATAACCTTGCTGCAGCACCCCAACATGAAAGAATCCAACCCCCAAAATTGTTGTGAATGAAGCGCTGACCCAATGTGAAAAAAGCATTTCTTTACTAGCTAAGCAAAATGATTGATTATAAATAACATATTGGATAGGTCTGAGAAAAACAGAAACTTTAATGTGATCTGAATAGCTTCTTGTCTGGTTAGTTTAATGGGATCTGATGTGGGTTTAGACTCATCAATCTTCTGAAATCTGTGTCTAGATCTGTG
The DNA here is from genome assembly GCF_021218885.2 of Marmota monax. Taxonomy (NCBI): domain Eukaryota; kingdom Metazoa; phylum Chordata; class Mammalia; order Rodentia; family Sciuridae; genus Marmota; species Marmota monax. Next base: position 9,518,692 of record NW_026692826.1, on the reverse strand, counting down.
TTTCAGATTCAGGAAATGCTACAGGGACACAAACGGTCAACAGTTATCATGCATCTGACTTCATTTATGAATTCGTTTATGTCACTCATGTCCTGAATTTGTTGTACTGAAATTGTGACTTTAAAAAATTAGTTGATAATCTCTCCCATTTAACAAAAGTCTGGTTTCCTTCCTCTTCATGGGACATGACAAGTGTCACACAGTACATGTCTTTGTGACCCTAAAACAAGAGGGAGTAGCAGCAACACACTCCAAAGGCAGACTGCTAGATGATGATACCATCAGAACTTGGTGTCTCTGACATTGCTTCTGCTCACTGCTGGGGAGAGACCCTGCTCATCTGTGGAACGAGTGCACACTTTCATCACTCCTCTGGTCTCCATTGGCCGTTCATTTTCAAGCTAAATGAAACTCTCCGTGGCGATTCCCATAACTGTCTCCGCTGACCTTCTCTGGGGTTTTCAATCTCGGCTGTGTTTGGGGACATGGCCCTATTAATTTGTCCTCTATACAAGTGTTGGATTACTCTGTCCTTAATTATACTATGTCAGTTTCCTGGCTCAGCCATCGGTAATTAAGGAGGTCTTTCCTTATGGCTGGGTACCATGTTGGTATCTTTCCATTCTCAAGAGAAACAGCTTCTATTCTCGGAAATGCACATCTCCTTCCTCCCATTCCTGTCTCTTCAGGACTCTGGATGACTTCTCCTGAGCCTGGTAATTTAATGCCCTTCACTAATACAAAAATGTGTGCTTTGAAGCTTTTCATTTCTTGAGGTCCGGCCTGGTGTCATAGTAGACAGGTGAGGAGTCACCGTGGAAGTCACGTTCTGTTTTATACCATCCCTCTGGTGCACGGCAGCCAATGACAGTCACTGTCTTTTTTGAAGTTCTTCCTATAGCATTTTATTTTATCTATTTTAATAGGAACTAAGAACTTGCTACTTTTTCCAGAAAATAAATTATAATGAAGAAAATTCTTGATCAACCTAGCATATTGGCTTTTTTCCCCTCTTTCAGTTTAAGCTGTATTTTTAAAAATTGTTTTGTATGTAAAAATAGGGAAGAAGTGAGTTGTTATTTGCTTCTTAGCCATTCCTACAAGATGTGGCTACTGCAAATGATGCCCTTCATTCCACATTTACTGACACTCAACTAGGCTAATTTCCAAAAAAACTTAAAATCTCCTTTTCCTTATATGGTTTCAGGGTGATTTTACCAGTTTTCTCATTTCTGGTTCAAAAAATTAAAGATGTTTAAATTATTTTAGTTTTACAACACATTTTAGCTACTTTACATAATGAGCTTTTTATCATTAAATGTTGAAATCCTAAACACATTTCTTGACTAAAAGAAAAATAATAATAATTCAAGACAACCTCTTTTTCATTTTTTTTTTAACTTTGTCTTTTTGCAGATAACTTTCCCTGGACAACAGCGCTGGTGCTGGGTGGAGTGGGGGCGTCACGGTCCTTCTTCCTACTACGGAAAGGCTCGACCTTGATCTTAATTCCTATCTACGTTTCAAAGAGGACATCATATTACTTGAAGCTTTAAAAAATCAATATTCATCTTTAAAACCCAGGCTGACCTTAATGTGTTAAGTGGACGGGGACTCGAGGGGGCAGCGTGGGCGGCATCTCGTGCGCGTGCTGTGGGACATTCGGACTTGCCCTGCTCCGTGACCCAGCTCTGTCTGTTTCAGGTGTCTCACAGGCTCTGCTGAGGCGCCACCCACCGTGGTATCCTGAGCACCCCACTCGCTGCCCCGGGGGCTGTCGGTATGTGGTGACGCTGTGACTTTGTCCTGAGCATCCATCTCCGTGGCCAGGACAAGGTCTTCTCTTGTGCAGGACGTTTTCTGGAATGTTCCGATGTCTCCTGGCCCTGAATGCTGCCTCAGTCCTGTTTGATTTGCTGCACATGCTCTTCGTGGAACACACGAGGACGCGCCTCCTTCTTTGCTTGAAAAATTATTCCCCAGGGGGTCATAATGGGCATTATGCTTCCCACTACACAGAATATCTTGAATTAATACTTATCTTCCAAGGAGCTCCAGCTGTGAAACAGCTCGCCATTTATGTTCTCAGCGGGGATATCCGAGCTCTACAAGTGAGAAGCTGGAGGTTAAGTGACTTGGTCACTTCTCCTCATCGTCACAGAATGGAGGCGCCCCGCTGGGACCACGGGAGAGGGCGTTTGTTTTCGTGTGAGGATCCGAGCCAAGCCAGCATTGCACGTGGACAGAGCAAGCAGCCCACGCGTCCTTTACCTTACACCCCGTGAGAGAGCTGTGTGAGGACCCGAAAACGCATTTCCGTACAAAACACAGCTTCACTGGAGCTACTCAGCTCAGGGTTTTCCCTGGTTGTGCAAATCTCACTTGTAGGCAGGGCCTGTTGGCTTCTCAAACTGTGTCATAAAATTTTAACAGAGAAGGAGGTATTATACTCTGTTTTGAGGTTTCAAAAGTTTAAGAAGCAGCGTGAATCAAATTGTGTAGATTAATGAATTTCATGTATTTATGTTGAAATGGACCAGAACCATGTGCTTAGCATTGCTTCTGTTTAGACCTGGAAACCGCCCGGCGTCCCTCTAGACTGCCCTGCGTCCGACCGCGTCTTCAACACTGCTCTTCTCCGTGAGCTTCTTCCTCAAGGTGTGTCAAGCCAGTTAGTTTCACTTGCCATTTTTATTCATACTCAAAGAACTCTTCATGGCTGCCGGGCCAGGAAGAAGAGCTCCGGACCACGGAGCTATCCAGAGCACCCTGGTTACTATCCCAAGCTGCCAGTGAGAGGCACGCAAGTCCTCTGGATCCTAAAGTCCATGCATGTCCCCGGCCCCTGTGCCCCACGCATGTGTTCTGGTTGAGTCCTGCTAACTCACATGAAGGCAGAGGGAGGGGAGGGGAGCTGTGCAGACCCCAGCAGAGGACAGAACCGGAGGGGAAGGTGGGGAGGTGGGGTACCCAGGGAGGTGAGCTCAGGACACAGCCTCTGCCTGTCCTGCACCCCTCCCCTGTGGTCTCTGCTTCCTCTCCTGGATGCAGGACTCTCTCCCAGGATGCCCTGCTATGTGGCTGCTTTTCTTGGGTTTAAACGTTCGCTGGGGAAGTGGGTTTCTGCACTTTTTAAACATACGAACTCTGATTAGAGCGGGTAGAAAGTATAAGAAGGCCATGGCGGTGGGAAAGCCAAACGCTGCCCTGTTCTCAGGAAGTCTGGGGTCACCGAGACAGCACATGGAGCCTAAGGGAGCCGGAGGCAGGGGTGGGTGAGAAGTCACACAAGGATCCAAGGAGCACTGTGAAGTGGGCCAGGTAAACAGGCACAGAAATCCCGGCCACTCATCGACAGTGCTGCCTCTGTGGTTGATTTTTAAAATGCTGCTTGATTGTGCTAGGAAGGTTAACATGCATCCACCCTCTTAGTGAGTAAGCAACCGCAAGTCCCGGGCTGGAGTGTGGCTTGCTCGTCCCAGGAGAACTCTACCCCCAACTGGTGACTGCCCAGTGACACTCTTCCCAGATGGTGTTTTTCAACTCAGTTTTGCTGCAAAAGACGATTTCTAACTTCTAAATGCTGGACATGGTGCGATGCCATTCCAGCATTGCCCTGAGAGCTCTGGGCACCTGTGCATGTTCACACCTTGGGGCTCTTGGAGCAAGTGGCTCAGCTGAGACCCAAGCCCACGTCTGAGACAGGCCTCTCCAGGGGTCTGACTCCTTTCCTTCCCAGCTCTTCCTGTACTGGGGCTGAGAAGCCACTGTGAGAAGTCTCCAGGTCTCCCCTCCTCCTTTCTCCCTCTTCACCTCTCTCCTCCACAGCTCTCTTCCTGGCTCAGGTCTCAGCCTGGCCTCTGAGGAGGGAGCAGAGAGGCTCCCGGAGCCAGCAGCCACCCAGGACCTGTGTGCACAAGGGCCAACTGGAGGGCGAATGCTGCTCCCAAGGGACCTGTGCTTCTGATCTTTAGAATTTAATAAAATGCATTTTAACTGATACCTAAAAACGTAAAGATTGCACACGTTGATGGGGTGGGTGTGACATTCCGGCACGTGCTCACATGGTGTGCTGTGTGGATCAGGGTCAGCACACCGGTCCTCTCAAGCATTTCTCTGTGGTGAGCGCCTGCAAAGGCCTGTCTCCCGGCCTTCTGAGACACACAGCGCCCTATCGTCTCTAGTCACCCCACCGTGCAACAGTGCACCAGAGCTTCCTGCTGGCCTCCAGCCTCAGTGCCCGCTGACCACCCTCTCCTCAACCCTCTGCCCTCCTGGCTCGGCATTATTTCTATTTTATTTCCTGGAATGAAATTTCAGAAGCAACCGAGCCTGAGGCAGGTCCTCGGGTCAGCAGTAGGGGTACACGTCTCGCAGCCCATGGGACCCGAGGTTTCCTGACCGTGCTGCTCAGGACAGTGTCCTCAGGTGGGGGTGAGAATTCGAGGCTGTCAGTAGGACCTCTTTAATTTCTTGGTTTCTTAAGGTGGCTTTTTAAAACTTAAAGTCAACATTTGTAAGTTGAGTCATGCCATTGGAGAAGCCCTTTGTCTTCTGAGGCTCTGGGCCGTCTGGTGTGGTGATTCTCGTGTTGTTCTCTCATTTCCTCCACACTGTACGAAATCGAATGCGTTGGTTTTGCAGCTGCTATTAAACCCACCAAGACCTGCTCCAGTAAGCCTTCTCCTTGGAGATGAATTCCCTTCCCTCCTGGACTGTGGCTTCTTGTGCTGACCTTGACCTCTAACCGACTGCGCGCTTCAGGATGCCTGTGGTCTGCGGTGGCGCTAGCCGCAGAACCCAATCTCTTGAGTGGCCCTGGCAGTGTCTCTCCAGAGCTAATGGCATGTTTGTGTCTCAGTGAGTATGCATTACACCAACTTTCTGTTAGCACCGCTTTATCGTGAATAAGAAAAAGTTTACGAGGTTGAACTCATCGAGGGGAGCCTCACAGAGCTCAGAGGTCTTTTACGGCAGGCACGTTTGTACCTTGGAGGACCCTTTGTCTTAATCATGGTAAGAACTCCACTGTGGAATAACTCAGTGAAGCTGTTGCTTTAACACGACCTTGATCATGGCCCAGCATCTGAAGCCGACCGTTTTAAATAAAGACTCTTCACAATTTTATAATAGAGAATATATATGTGTGTGTGTGTGTGTATTCACATTGACACACACACATACACACACACACACACATATATATGTATCTCCTAACAGATTCTAAAATAACAGATGTGTACATATGCATGAGTGTGTACAAGAGTGTTGTGTGGTGAACACGTTTAAGGAATACTGCAGATGTGCGTGTGGCAGAGAGGATAGGTGGCCAGGAGCCACACCTGGGCCACCAGAGCAGGTTCTTCCAGTTCAGAGGGAGGGTCCACTGGACATGCCAGTTCTTGCTACGTTTCCAATGCAGGTGCATCTAAGTGGCATCTGCTGCTGCAAAATCTATCTAAATATGCTCAGGTGAACTCTCCCAATAATTAATGGATGAGCAAACAAACTTCCAATCAGGGAGACTCCAGGAGAAGCTTGTGCAGTGTTTCGGTTGCTGACATTTGTCAACTTGTGTCCCCCTCTGAAATGGAACCCGTGTTGTCCACCCTGTTGCTGTCTTGGCCTGCATGACCTTCGGGTCATGTGAGTGAGACGCATCTGAGGAAGGTGTCTCCTAATGCCCAAGTGGACACCTCAGAGTGAAGGAGAAATTGAGAGCTTTAGAATGAAAACATTTTTGCTTTTAAAACATAATGTCTTCTTGGTAAATATTGGACCATATATATCTCTTTTCCCAAAAAGTGATTGATATTTTGATATCAATCTTTAGGTGAACAAAGCACTTTCCTGCTAATATTTGTGGTAAACAACAAAAGTAAATTTTTTAAACATTTATTTTTTAGTTGTAGTTGGTCACAATACCTTTATTTCACTTATTTATTTTTATGTGGTGCTGAGGATCGAACCCAGGGTCTCGCACATGCGAGGCAAGTGCTCTACCACTGAGCCACAACCCCAGCCCCCAAAAGTAAAATTTTTACCAGATAAAATGGAATCCGTGTGAAGAAGTGTAGGAGTGACCAAGCCCACACCAGACACAGGGACAGTTGGAACACGGCCATCCGGTCCTTCAAAGGCTGGTCCTGCATAATTCATGGTGAGCTAACTAATAGTGAATTCTGTGTCTCTTATAATTACTAACATTGGTTAAACCAACCCCTAATAAATATCACATTAGCTATTGAAAAGCTGATTTTAGTCAGTATCACTGATTCTGCCCTCAAACGTCACTGGATGAATTGTTTGAAGTGGAAAGTTCTTGTTTCCTTTTCTCCTTCTAAGGGGGGGTGGGGGTGGGGGGGGATTGGCTCTTGGGACCATCAATGTTTACCTGTTTATATAAGTAACATTTAGAATTATTCTCAATATTTGAGGTTACACAGTTGAATTGTAATTGAAAGAATCCAATTAAACTGAAAATGACTTTTTTAAAAAGTAGCATTTTGAATTTAAAGGGAGATCTGTGCTTTGCCCTAAAACCATCTTAAAAGAAGAGAGAAAACCAGATTTCATACTCTGCAGGTGGAGTCCACCAAGGCTGGACACGCTTGGACTGCACCATCCACCGGCTGTTATTTTGGAAATCGATGAGTTAAGATTGTATGAAATGTATCTTTACTATTTTGCTTTGCTAGCTTCTATACTAATAACATTTAAAAATGTTTCCAAAGCACAATGGTTATAATTGATTAGTGAATCTGCTGATGAACGGTAGCAGAGACTTTACCTTTCTAAGACGTTGAATAAATGTTCTACGTGGGTGTGTTTGAAAAATGCTTCTCCTAATCTCATGAAGGAGATATTGATAGGATATTTGAAAGCCCTTTAGATGCTACAAAGTTGTTCTTGGGCATTTTCTTTATCCATTATGCAAATACTTCAACTGATTAATAATTAAAATAGCAACACATTAATAATTAGGATCTCCATTACAAATCTGACCTTTAATTGAATTCTATAGGAACGGACTGAAAAATGAGCCTCTTGATTTATGCTAAGAATAAAGGTTAAAAACCATTTTCCTAATCAATCTAATTTTTCTCATTCTTGCTAAATCAGAAACGAGGAAGGGAAGTTTTTCTCTGGGCATATTTTATCCCACTCTGTTACTTGATCTAATGAGCTAACAGTTCAGAATTCAGCGGTGTTTTCACCGTGTGCTCTGCAAGCTCACTTTTCTAGGGCAGCTTGGGAAGTCAAACCTTTCCAAAGGTTTAAAAACACAGCTCGGTGCGGGCTGCGTGGACGCAGAGCTATCTGTGCAGCCATTTTAAATGAGTCCAGTCAATTCAAGCCGCTGCCCGGGGAATCCCATCCATCACCTTGACTGCGTTTTTTTCTCATTTAATTAGTCATCGCAGGGCAGACATTGACTCTCTGGCGAGCACAGGACAGGACAGTGTCATTGCTCAGTCCTGCCGGCAGGCCTGCTGAGAGGGCTGCCATCTGAACCGGGCAGCCACCCTGTCCTGGAGATGACACGTGGACCCCACAGCCACAAGGTCGCACGCTGGGGAGGGCCACTTGTGTCTGAAGGGATGTCATGGGGAACTGAAACTCCTTGTCCACTGCTTGGAGAAATTTCAGGGCCACGGGGGGGTCACGACCTGACAGCCACATGGTCTTAAGGGATCTTTCTTCCTCCTCTACAGAGATGCAGGCTCCAATCATTGACTGCAATTCCCCAGTGGCCCCTGCCGAGCCTGTGGGCAGACCCACTTACGTCTAGAGATCCGGAACACGGCAAGTGCCTGAAGACTGAGCTTCTACACCTCCGGGGCGGCTTACAGTACTAACAAGCTCTTTCTCAGTGAGCGGACGCTGTGCTGTTCACCACAGGGGCCTTAGAAGAAGATTTAAGGTAGAGTCCTGCTTTGCCGCTATTATGGGTCTTTAGTATCTGTGCGAGGCCTTCTGAAGATGCTCTGTTTCATCAACTCTCCTGTGACATGCATGTGCCAGAAACCCTCTTCAAGAGGCTCTAAGCACACAGCAGTGTTCAGAAGCACTTGGAGGCAAGCAAAAGCTCACTTCCAAAATGTGGATGTTTGTATTTGATAAAAACAGGCCAGGCACATGCGGAGGTTGATCTGCATGACAGTCCCTCGCTGCGCCTGCCCACTGACACGCACATCATTTACATTACAGGTGCAAGCCGGTTGATTCCTAAAGAGGTGTTCCTCTCTGCTAAGTCACGATTGTCTTCAGTACACGCACCCATCACTTGAAGACTGTCTCTTGTCCTTGGATGCTGAGAAGCTGCGCGGATGTCTCCACACAGGAGAAACATCTTTGTACCTACAGGGTCAAGCTATCAGCTTGAGAAAACTCTAGGATTTTTCTAATTGGTAGAATTGAATTTTTAGACCAGTTCTAAGTCTACAGAAAAACTGAGGGGAGGTTCAGAGAGTTCCTGTGCCCCTCCACACCAGCTCAGGGTTTCTCTGTTACTGGCATCTGGCCTCAGTGGGCATTTCTCTTTCTTTCCTCTCAACCCTCCTTCTCCTCCCACTTCAATTCCCTATCCCTTCCCCTCTAATTAAAGATCTCAGAACCACTCCAGAGGATATGGTGTCCAGTAGACTGAAATTAGCTCCAGTCACCATATATACAGACACATGTCACTAGGTACATACAGGTAGTGGCTTCATGGCCAATTAAAAGGCCAGACCTTGAGACAAGCACTTGAGGTGGCTCTGGTGGGAGGTGGCATCAGGATAAAGCCAGTTGCTCGTTGGGATTCTGATTTCCATCTGCGCTGGGTACAGCCCTGAGAGCTCCTAATCCCCAGAAACCCCTCTCCCAACTACCCTGTGGTCACAAAAAGCTGATGCAGACATTTCCGGCCATTCTGAACCCTGGTGTTCCACCTGGACTCTGTTGGCGCACACTCACTGCCCCTGGGCAGGCCTGCCTGGGTTTCTCCAAGGTTAATATTTGTTTTTTATTGTTTATATGCAAAACACTAGTCTGTGAAATTAGATGATTAACTGGGTGGAAGAGGAGCAGGACCCAGTGGACTTCTGTCACACACACATCACTGGTGTCCAAGCTGAAGATGTGCTTCTCCCCACATTTCCTGTGGTCTCCGAGGTGACCAGAGAACAGGGGAGGGAGGTGTGCCACACCTTCTTGCTCTTGCATCCTGTGTAGACTATTGATGAGAAGTTCAAACAGACTGGTTAGAATGATTTCATTGATTTGGTTATCAATATATATAATTGGAAGAGAAAAGAATGTAGAAAATTCTCCACTTTATTAAATGCATAATGATGGTCCCAGTATGGATCGCTGTTGAACATTGTGAATTTTATCTGTGAGGTCACAGAGTCTAACTTGGCTGAATAATAATTAACATCCCTAGTCCGTGCTTTCTCAGAGCTAATGTGTGGGTTTTATATCTTGTGATCTTGAGCTGGAATTTCATGCCCTTTGTTGTGAACGAGTTGCATTTGAAAGTGCTATTAACCAAGTCAGGACCCTAAAGTCTCAATGAATGACTGGCACCAGTGCCCCTGGACGAGGAAGGGCCAGCTGTTCCTCCTCCCATGTGAACAGCTGTCTGCTCTGTGGAAGATGGAGCCCGCAGAGCTGGTAGGGCACAAAGTTCATGTCTGAGGAGGTTTTCCTGTGTGTGGAGGCTCACGCTTGAAACTCTACCTGGGAAAGGTTGTTGACATCGCAAAACCACCTGATTATCCCATCCCTGCATTTCCTGTTAGATCTTACATCATCTAATTTATCACCAGCATGGCACTGAGCACTTACTAGGACCCACGCTCATTAATGAGAACTAGATAAGTTGGAATTGCTCCTCTCAAACTCCTGACTTCTTCTCTGTCCTTTTGTTATTTTTCCAATGGCCCCTGTGGGCAAGCTGCACACTTTAGCCTGACAACTGTGGGCTGCTTGCCCAGGGCACCTTGCAGGACGATGCCAGTGCACCTGACTCGGATCCTGGCTTTTCCTTGGGGACAGTTCCAGAATTGCCCTTCAAGGTACCCAACATGACCATGGTCAGGGTAGCCAGGAAGGTCGACAGGACCCACCAGGTCCCACGTACCACCCTTCCACCCTTCGCTCACCTTGAACTTCCTGTGCAGTGAATTCTCAGACCCCTGAAGATCTCTCAAGTGCATGATGATGACATGAAACACGGCTTTGCACCTGCATGTCTTTGCCGTGTGCCACTATTACCAACAGCACTAAGTGTGCAGAGTGCTTGCATCACGGTGCTCAGTGCTACAGGGCAGAGAGAAGGCAGCCTCCACATGTCCATATTTAAGGGGTCTCCTCTCAAAATCCCCCTCCCATTTTATCATGTCAGAGATTGAAATCTTATAAAATAGATTCTTTGGGCATGTGTGGTCTGCATGGTGAACTGTTGATGCGGTCACACAGTAAGCCCTTCAGATAGTGTCAGGACAAAAATCAGAGGAAAGGGATTCAGCAAGCATCCAAGGCAGGGTGCAAACCTACGAGGAAAGGGCCCGTGATGGCTGAGCCGCCACTGAACCACCCCTGCCAAGCTGAGGGAGGAGCCTGGGCTGCGTAGCTTTCCTGCTGCTCACAGGAGAGAGTGGCAGGTGCACAGCGAAGGGAGGACCCTCCTCAGGGTCCAGCCCTTCACCAGCTGCGCCCACAGGCCACCATTGGAGCTGCCTCCACTGGGTGCCAGGTCCTGGGGGGACACTGGAGCTCATTGGTGAAGAGCCATGGCCACCAACCCCAGGACCTGGTCCTCCAGCTGAGAGCTCTCTTGGGCGTTCTGCCATGATGGGCACATGTAAGGAACCCGCAGCCCCAACCAGAATCAACCACAGGGAGGCGCAAGGTTGTCCCCGGCAAAGGGCCTGTGGCCAGCAGAGCAAGAGTCGAGCGTGGTCGTGTGCGCACGTCGGGTTGAGCAGACGAAGCACGTTTCTCATCAGTATATGTAATTTTATTTTGTTTTTGTCATGCATCAACTCTTTTTATCTCTTAAAAAGGGGTGGCCATCACTTAAGACTGTAACTGCTTCTTCTATATCCTCCTGTATCTCACTACGTCATTGTATCACTTCCTTACTTTCAATTTGTGTGTTGTGATTATTCAAGGTGCCTAGAAATAAAATAAAATCAGCAAAGAATTGCTTGATGCAATTCTAATGTTTTTACTTATAGTCTCTTTTTCTTTTAAATATTATATTAGCTGAAATGCTCAATATGTTAAAAAAATAAGTAAGATGTCACTGTGGTGGCCTTACCCATCCATATGTCCCCTTGCCCCTGGAAGGCAGAGGAGACTTTCTCCCTGAGCACAGCCAGGCTCAGCAGCCAGCTCTCACAAGCAGGCTGGGCAAAAGTGATGCAGCCTGAATGTGGCGCTGTCAAGGGACGGTGGCAGTGTCTGTCAGCTACGTCTCTGGGTGCTCTCCCTGAGACCCAGCACCATGTGCAAAGGAGCCACAGTCCACTAGAAAACCTGCCATCCTAAGGCCCCAGGTGACAGCCAGCGTCCACAGCCAGACAGGTAAACAGGAGGCCCTTGAGCCACTCAGCCGACCCGTGACAAGCTGTCCTCTCGCAGTCAGCTGCAGGCTCTTGTGCCAGCTGGGTGGCAGCAAGCCCAGCCCAAAGTCCATGCTCTGGGAGGGAGGAGGACACCAAGACCAGACTCCCCAACTCCCCACCTTCCTGGGCTCAGGCTTCAGCTTGAAGTCTGTGCCCCGTCCCTGCTGAAGACCCCGCCCCCGCCCCTCGGGACTGACAGTCTCCATGCAGATGATCACCAATACCACTCAGAAAAACACTGGCCCCTGATGGCCACCAGAGACCTGCAGAAGCCACACTTGCTGAAACATCTTGGTTTTTGTCCTATGCAAAACCCAACCTTCGGTCACTTGACCTGTTATGCAGATTTATTATCAAAATGCAAGAAGGCATAATTTATTTATTTTATATTTATACTTGCTTTATAAACTGAGATTTAGTCTTTAAATTTTTATTATTAAAGATATAAAAAATAATAATGATTATTTGTCTGCCACGTTCACCATTATCGGAAACTAAAATTTGTTTTTGTAACTAAATATAATGACCCCATGTAAGAAACACATTTTGATTATAACAATCTAGGTTATCCAATCTAAAGAAAAAAATCTTAATGCCTAATATATAAACAGAAGAAGAAAATGTGCTACTGGTATAAAGGTGTGCCTGCTGCTAGTGTTTAAATGTCAGCCTATGAAAATATCAATCACTGCATACTTCCCGAGTGCAACGCCTATTATTTTAACACTTGGGAAATTATTTGCTTATTATTTCTTTAAAAGAGAAGTTGTTATGGTTACGATGCAGTGGAAATTGGTTCTATTTTAAAGTGAACCGGCTGAAGTGCTTTCTGTGGAGCATGTCGGTTGCACTTTCAGAACATCTGACCTGGGCCGCGTAGAAGCCATTGTGTCTGAAAAACCGCTGACCCATTATGTTAATAAAACAATTTCCAATTACAGTGTCATTTTTCCAAATGATCATCTTTTGTGTGCTAATTATATCTTTTAACCTTTAAGATTGTCATGGGCCCCCATAGCGATGGGTTTTTCCAGAAGAAAATTTTAGGTAAGAAACGGTGCAGCTGGATGTGCTGATGTGTTTTGAGCCTCATTCCCACCAGGTGTTCACTGGGATGTCTCAGAATGTTCCAGACGTGTCTGCCCAGTCCTGCAGGCACTCTCACCTCCTGCACTGGAGACAGTACTCCTAGGTGAGCCTGACCACCAGTCCAGCCCAGGTGGAGGGGGGACATCACCCTGGACACAGCTAAGACCATGGCCGGTGGCTTGGGGAGCTCGAGGCAGTCCCCTCAGGCAGCCTGGCTCAGGATGGCCCCCCTGCAAGAGGGCTGACTGTGAGAGGTGGCAGTGCAGAGCTGTAAGTAGCAACTCCCACTTCTGAGGAAGGGTGACCCGTGGACCAGCCGTCATTACTGCTCCACCCAGAGCCCTCCACACACTCTCTATAGCTACGATGCCGTATCTATATTTAGAGACGATGATCTGTCCTTTTGCAAGTTCACACTGTTATTGACACTTCTCATCAGACTCTATGCTTTCTTACCTGGGGCCAGGCCCAGTCTCGGGTGCAGAGCCCTGGCAAGAGCACAGGTGCGAGTCTATGCAGCTGCTCAAGAGATAAAAGCAGGCCCACAAAGAGGTGCATCCTGTGATCCCAGCAGCTCAGGAGGCTGAGGCAGGAGGATCGCAAGTTCAAGGTTAGCCTCAACAACTTAGTGAGGCCCTTAGCAACTTAGCGAAACCCTGTTTCAAAATATAAAGTTTAGGGATGTGGCTCAGGGATAGAGCACCCCGGGGTTCAGCCCCTAGTACCCAAAATGGGAAATAAATCAGGCAGCTGCTGGGAAGGCAGGTTCCCTTCTCCCTCCCAACGGTGTCCTTGCATGGGACCGGGAAGCCAGACCCAAACTTAGAATCCATGGGCTCCTCAGAATCCTGCACCAGAGAAGGGCAGTGCAGGCTCCTGGCCCCATGCCACTCTCCCACTGTGGGCCTCTCACGCCCCACCCAGGGCTGTGGGGACACCACAGGAGGCTGCAGGTCCAAGTCTGGCACATGCCACCTGTCCCCTCCCCACCCCGCCTGGTTGGTTCAGGGGATAGTGACCAGGGCAGCAGTGCTGCACCTGCACCTCCTGCTGGCCACCAGTGCTGCTGCTGGGCGGATGCGAGCTCCAGGTGGACTTGTCCTGTCTTAGTGACCCTCTCATGTTAGCAGGCAGGTGGCCCACCTCTGAAATGCAGGCTCAAGGAAATGACCATTTGCTTGCATCTAAACGTGCAAGGGCTTGATTTAGAAAACCCCAGCCCCAGCTGGTTCGTAGCAAAATGACCCTTCTCCTAAAGGTCCTATGCACATACCTACCCCAACAAGGCAGCTCCAAAGTCACCCATGCGTACGACTCACAGCTCTGCACTTCCACCTGTCACAGGTCAGCCGCCTTTTTAAAATGAACTCATTATTTCTGGGAGGAATGCTGTTTGTGAAAAAGGCAATATAAAATTCAGGAGCCCTCAGTCCAGAGTTGGTGCCCTTCGCTCTCTCATCCTCGTCAGCGCCAGCAGTCTGCAGGGAGGCTCTCCCTGTTGGGTTTGTTTTGTTTTGTTGTCCAACAAAGTCATGTTGCTGGCCTTCCACTCTCAGCCTTCTGTGGGGCTCGGAAATGACAGAAGGGCCCCGTGAGGGTGCGGGGGGGGGGGGGCTGCAGCAGGAGGGAGAGGAAGGGTGTCAGGGGCCACCCCCTGCTTGTGCTGCTCCCCAGACCTGGAGCTGAACCTGGGGAGGTGTCCTCAGGCAGGCGCACTGGCACCAACCCATCATACCCTTGTGCAGGGTACCCTCAACACTTTATGTACTTAACGTTTTATCTGTTTGCTTTATCTATTTTTCCACTAGGAAAATATTTAAAATATAAATTTTAAAACCATTATAACAGTTGACCTCAGAAATCCTCATAATTCATAATCAGTTTTAGTAATTTGTAATATATGTTTTTCCCAGTCTGTAGCACAGATGAGTAGACATCCAGCATTTGAAAATGTAATACTTAAAATCCAGTTTTATCGTGTAGCTGAAGTCCTAATTTGTGGGTGTATGTGCGATGCTGGGATCAAACCCAGGCCTTCTGCGTGTGGGGCAGGTGTCTACCGCTGTGCTGTAGCCCAGCCCTGAGTCTTCAGTCCAGTCCTGCTTCAGAAAGGAGTTCTGGCGCAGAGTACTGCATTGAAGGCACCGTGTGCTCGTGGGTGGTCTGCAAGAGCCCGTGGTGCCTGCAGAGGAGGAAGAGCCAGGAAGATGGTGAGCATATCAGCCAGTACAGTCCGCTCAGGACAGACCCAGGCGAATGTGTATTTTACACCTCGGGAGGCAAGTTCACGAGAGCACACAGCGCCTGGGTGGTACAGCCCTGGGGACCATGGCCTCCCCTCAGTTTGTCAATCATCTTCTAAGATAACAGACGTGGTGCTCATGTGTCCATCATTGCCCTTCTTGTGTTAGTTGGGGTTGCTCTGAATAACTTAGTGACCCAAGTTCCTCTACACACAAGAGGCTCTGAGCACATGTCAGGGAGCTCTGCTGGGTGGTGAGGGGCAGTCGAGCAGCAGCCATTCATCATCTCCTGCCACCGTCTATCCTAGCTGGCGACCCAATGCTGGGCTCACAAAATCTGACTCCCCCAATAACTTAGAAAACGACAAAGCACACAAACACACAGAAGTACCTTTCCAAGATCCATGACGGCCCTCCGACCTTAAGGGTCTGTGGAAAAAGAAAGCCACGGGAATCCTTTATTCTTATATAGGGACACACAAGGGGAGGGTCCATGGACCATTCTATCCCAAAGAGAGCGAAGGGTAGGATTACAGAGGAGCAGGTGAGTGTGACTCAACCCCAGTGGGTGCACTACTCCTGGAGCCATGCCTTGCTGTCCTAGGTGGGGTAACGCCCAAGTTACTTCGACCTGGCCCTGTGGTGCCACACTGAAGTCATTGTTCAGAACCTGGTGCATCAGGACTTAAAGGCGTCTGCACCCAGGGCAGCTCCAGACAATTTCCTTCCCCAATACCAGGCTCTGTGTGAGACATCTCCTCACAGCAACCCTGTGGCCTGGACTCAGGATGCAGGAAATCAGTCACTTCAAAGAAAGGAGCATGACCAGTTGGCCACAGCTGGGGGACAGCAACTCAGCCTCAAGATCATCCTCGTTGGATTCCAAGGTCTACACTCATCACTTTTCTGTGTGCTTTACCTCCAGGCATCCAGAGGAGCGTGACTGGCCCCAGGTGGGCCCCACTCTCTCCTTCGAGGCTTTCACAGAAAGAACATTCAGATGGCACCTGAGCTTCATGGTGGGCGTTCGGTGTAGTGACCTCAGTGTTGGCCAGGAGAAAGTGCAGACTCGGGCCAATTAAGGGACGCCTGCCTGCAGGCTGTTCCCTGCTGTAAGAAGCCCTGCCGCTGAGGGTCACGGGAGTTTGGAAGTACCAAGGACTGACCCACAATTTGACACACCAGACTCCTGCCAGGACATGGTGGGGACAGCGTGGCGACAGGTGGGGTCACGATTCTTGAGGGCTGCAGTCGATGTATTTAAATAAATAAATAAATAAACTCAATATCTTTAAAAAAGACACAAGAAATACCTGAATCATTCTTTACGTAAAAAGAATCACATGCTCAGTCATGAAGGCTAAAGGACTGTCCCCCGCCACCTCTCAGTCTCTCTCCATCTCGTCCACCTTTAGAGCAGCATGCTTTTGTGTGTTCTCTTCCAAACAGGCCACGTTTTTTTTGCATTTTCAAAGGTAAGTACTTATCAAAATGCAGATGTGCTTTATATTAATTTAATTATGGTATTTACATTGTTCCACAAACTCACTCTTTAATTTTATTGAAAGTACATATCAGAGAATTTTTGTGCTTTTACATTTAGGGCTATTTTATATGTTAAAATGGCTAAATGGTATTGTATCATATAACTGTGCTATATATTTTATTATTTCCCCATGAGTGCATTTTGCTTTTTTCTTGTTACAAAATACACTGAAGATGAGACACTTCATTTTTCTTTATAAAAACTAGACTGCAGAGAATATAATTGCACCTGATTTATTCTACAAATGTGCACACAATCTTATAGAATATAAATGCAGAATTGAAATTGATTGATTCAAGAATGACATGAATTTCAAATGTTGATAGATCCTGGCAAATTTCTCTCTAAACTTCTTCCTGACATGTACTCCCCAAACCATCATTTGGGGTGCAAATTCCTGCACTCTGTCTCTGTGGCAGGTCTGGATGCAGTGATTTTCACTTCCCAGGTGGAGAGGAGAAAAGCTGTATCTCATGTTTCCTTCTCCACCCTATAATTACCTCACACAAAACTTTGTAATTCCTCATCTGTGATTTTTAACACTTTTTCTCTTGACTTACTCTTTCTTGTTAATTAAGAATAATTTCACAGGATGACGGTCATTTGTCTGTTCTGTGCAGGTTATTTTCACCTGTTACCTCTGTTTTAACGTTGCTGAGTGATGTTTTTATTAAAAGGATTTTTTAAAAGTTTCTATGATATCAAGCCTGTCAACATTTTTGGTTATGATCTCTGAATTTTTCCATAGGAAAGTCTGCCTTACCCTAAGATCAAAGACAAAGTTCTCATGTTTGTTTTCTTCTGCTTTTATAGCTTTTTTAAAAATATGTATCTTCAATCTGCCTGAAATTGAGGGATTTGAAGTGGTTTATATTTTTCCAGGGGATACTCAGTTTCCCAGCATCATTTATTAAAAAGACGGTCATTTTCTATGTGTCTATAGTGTGGATTTAATGTGCATCCAATGTCTCACCTGCTGCAGTTTGCTCCTGGACTCTATACTCTGTCTTGCAGACTTATGCCTTTGCCAAAGTCCGGCATTTTAATGCCCTCTGTGGGGAGTCATCTGAAGGTGGTGCTTATCTGCTGACCAGAGGACACTGGCAGACTCCTCCCAGGATGTGTGCGCAGCCAGCAGTGTGATGTACAGAAGCAGTCTCTTTCTGGGGCAGACACGTTTGAAAGAACAGAGATCCCGGGGAACATTTGGAGACCTGCGCCCATAGACTTCTCTACAGAGCAAGAGGGGGAGGCTGCCAGGGTCCACTCTGCTCTGCTAGGTCCCTAGGAGACCCAGACCAAGGGCCAACCTGGGCCCCAGCTGCCTGTCTGTGTGGTGGGAGCAGTGGCTCCCTGAGCTGGCCTGGGCCCCCGGCTGTGGCCCACGGAGGCTGTGGCATGATGACGCTCCTCTGCACCAGGAGGCACACTGCTGTGCCCCGGGTCAGGTGTGGAGGAAGGGCTTCCTCCATGCCCAACGTCCCCATCACCCCTGCGTCCCTCAGCTTCCTGCTGCTGGTCGTCAGGTCCTTGACCTTCCTGGTGGGGACTGTAAGTAATGTTAGATCCACTGAAAGAGAATGACACTGCCAATGTCCAGTCTTGGTCAGTGTGAGGTGGCTTGGCTTCTGTGCCTCAGGCTGCGGGGCCTGGAGTCCCTGTCATGGACTTGTGTCTGAGTTCGCCCCGTGGGGGGACAAGAAGCTCTCAAATGCACACATTAACGGAGCAAACCCCTCCTAGGAGCAGAAGCACCATCTCTTCTCTAAGCACTTGTTACCGAGGTCCACGGCGCATACAGATGTGCCTCTCACTGTGTGGTTGTTTTGTTATCAGGCGGAGGAGCTGGGTGGACGCTCTAATTCCACCATTGTGACAAAGTCTTGAATATGTTTTTTTACCAAAACATGTTTGATAGAGATAGAGAGAGAGATCTATTTGATAGGAATGGGACATGATCCGAATAGGCATAGATAGATAGCTGATGGGGATGATAGACAACAGACGGCTCTGACATCTATCAATAGATCGTGATAGATATATAGATGATGTAACTTATGTGGATGTGACTCAATTTTAAAAGGAAAATCATTCATAAGCAGATTGAAAGGAATACTTTCATGCTTCTACAAAACCTTGAATAGGGAGTTGTATTGGATGTTTTGAATCCCAACTCCATAGTAAGAATTTAAAAGTTCAAACTGCATGATAAGAATTTCAGTATGAAGGAGTGTTAATATTTAGAGTGTTAGTATTTGTGGGCTGTGAGTCCACCCACGACTTCCACCAGCGTCTCCCGGGCACACACGATTTCTATGTAAAGGGCTGCACACACTCCGCTTCACTACAAGCTGCCCCTGGCTGGTGCAGCGGCACGCTGTCCCCTGAGGACAGCCTCTAGGGGAATTCTCAACGGTCCACTCAGGAATGGCTCCCGGACATTTGTTAGTATCTCCCGTCTTGCAGGCAGGAGTTCGGCAGAGGTTCAGGGGAGCACCTCTTGATTTTGATGTGTGTAGGGAACACCATGGGACATTTTTATGGTACAAAGTTATTGGAAAGAGGAGGCAGACACGGAGGCTTCATAAAAGAAGTGAGCTCCTCTGGATTGTCAGAGGAGCAGAGAGAACAAGCCACCAGCTGGGAATGACGGTGGCACTGGGCCCTGGAGGAGCAAGCATGGACACCGAGGGCCCTTCAAGTGGGCGGGCAGCAGGCTGGACCGGAGATGCTGACCCACAGAGGAAGGGTGCCGTGGCACGGCCCACAGAGTGAACCCACAGAGGTTCCCTGGGCACAGCGAGTCCCGGGTTGGGTCTCAGGTTTAGCAATGGCCACGATAGGCCAGAATGTGAAGAAGAAAGCTGAGGCGGTGGAGGGCCAGGTCAATTGAGTCCCTGGAGCAGAGGGGAGTGATTATTCCTCGACACAGGAAGCAGAGGACAGATGGTCGACCGCATGATTGATGAGCACACTCATAAATTTAAGGGACAAGAGCTTAAAAATAAACGAATTCAGGATTTCAGTGCTTTATTTTAACCTGTGCTTATTGGTTGTGATTTGTTTGATGGAGCACAGATAATTCACTGGTGAATCAGCACCTGAGACTTAATTACAGCGACCTGCTTCTCACCTGGAGGGACCCTCACTTCCAGGGGACCTTCGCTGCCTCACTCACACCAGGAGGGACCCACAGCTCCTGGAGCCACTCCATACAGTACCATGCTGGAGGACACTCTGAAGGACTCGGCCGCTCCAGCTGGGAGGTCATCCAGCCACACCAGGGAGGGCAGGCGGGGCTCTGCAGAATGCTGTGGACACTGTAGAAGCAACACACCTGCATCTGGATGAAATTGGGAGGTGTGTGTGTGTGTGTGTGTGAGTGTGCATGTGGGTGTGTGAGTGTGTGTGAGAGTGTGTGTGAGTGGGTGTGTATGAGTGTGTATCTGTGAGTGTGCATGAGTGTGCATGTGTGTGGGGTGTGTCTGAGTATAAATGAATGTGTGTGTGAGTATGCATGTGAGTGTGTGTGAGTGTGCATGTGGGTATGAGAGTGTGAGTGCATGTGTGAGAGTATGTGTGTGAGTAGGTATGTCTAAATGTGTGTCTGTGGGTGTGCATGAGTGCGTGTGTGTGCATGTGAGTGAGTGTAGGTGAATGAGTGTGTGCACAGGAGAGTGTGTGTGAATGACTGTGAGAGTGTGTGTGAGTGTGCGTGTGTGTGTGCACACTCATGGTTGCCCAGCAGCCTGAAGACAACTGACCTGTAAGAAACCTGAGCCTTGGGTCCAAGTGAGGGCCCTGCCTCCTTGTCTCCATGACCCCAATACAGGGCAGCAGCAGCGCCTAGTCCCCTGCCTTGGTCAGGGCTAAGTGCACGAGGCGCGGAAGGTCCTGGAAAGGCCCTGCACATGGGAATGCTCAGTGCAGTGAGGCCAGCTCATGCTCCAGAGAGTGTGGAGGAAAACTCTAGATGGAACAAACTACCAAGGGTAGCTGGACTGTGTGAGAAACACGTTCATACACACATTACACGCACCCATACACTGTGTTTTATACATGTTGTATATAAATGCTACCTGTATATAATGTTATGTAGACATACATGTTAAACATATATTTAAAAACATGTGTGTGCATGCCCACCATCACCCCAATTTCAACCCTGCATCACCTGCAGCTAGGACATGGCAGCGGGGTCTGAGCCCACTTTTTCACATTAACATCCTCCCTAGATGGATAACACAATTATAGCCCCAGCACATTGTGATCAATAAAGGTGAATTTTTAAATAATGCTTTTAATGGTCTTCAGAATGCCTTTGCAACTATGGCCTTATTCGATAAGGTTGAGAAAATCACATGGAGGCTTTGACGTAATTTGAGACTAGAGGGCATGAGGTTGACTCCACAGATAAAACCCACGGGATCGGAAGGTTGGCGTCTCAGGGACGTGGCTGCTGCCCCTCAGCTTCCCACTGTTGCCTGTTGGACCCTTTTCTCTAGTGGAGGAAGGACAGAATGCAGGCATGAAGGACTCTAGGAGTCACAGTGCTGAGGTGGCTCCTACTATGAGGACCCTTGACCTCTTGGTTCGGTGACGGTCACTCGAAAGCTTGCTGTGTCCCGACTCTTTACTACGTGTCCCGGCTAAAGGGGCCCTCAGTTCTGAGGCACCTCCTTCACCGGGACATCCTCATTTCCTGGTAAGGATGATTTTCAATACTTTTTAAATTCCGTCACTTCCTCTGCGTGGCCTGAGAGCTTGGAGGAAAGGTCGTTGGCAATCACGTACGGAGGGTGGCTCCTTGGGAGAGAGCGAGCTCTTATTTTAAATGGACAGCCCTCTGCTCCTTTCCTGAGCAAAGTGAGAGTCTGGTTTTAGGGGTGGAGAACACTTCTGAGGCAGAAACTCTGGCCCCTTGCTTGCACTCCCTCAGCACTGGGCTGGGGTCAGCGGTGCCCAGCAGGTGTCTGCTCACTGCCCCATGACGGTTGAGGAGGTGGCCTGGTAGGTGCAGTACCCCCACTCTGGCTAGACAGGCTCTTCCCATGATGTGAGCACACCTGCTCCCCGGTCTCTCTGGACCGGGCAGTTCCCTCCCACGAGCAGCACCACCCACAGCTCTTGAGAAGCAACCTGCACAAGCACAAGGTGACCTGCCTGTGCTGCGGGTGCCACCCTCTGGATGCAGAAAACTGAACCACCGTCCAGAACTGGCAGAGCCCATCACCCCTGGCCCTTGGGCCTTCCCCAATTTCAACTCATTGTCACTGCTCTGAGCCACCATTTCTTGCAGGTAGGTTCTGCTTTGGTGTGTTGATGACCTTTAGTCTCATTAAAAAGATGGAGTTCATAGTCTTTTCGGAGTCATTGTGGCTGCGATGAGTTGCCATTGGAAAGGAGAATGGGAAACCAATGAACCCTTCTGAGCACAACTTACAGATCACGGTCTTTAAATTAGAGAAAATATATTAAATTTCACAATTTATTTCAGAAGTTTAAATAGTATAAAATGGGATATTATAAATATTTAAATGTGAAAATGATTTCCATATTCCCTTTTGATAAAAATAAATGTTGAGAAGTGGGCTCAGATGCAAGCATGGGAACGCCTGGCGGTTAGGACCATGTGGCCACCCCCCAACGTCATTGAGGACGGGTATGCTGAAGAGATGCACTCAGCATTTGGCAGTGGACGGTCACCTTCCCTCACATGGTCATCTCACACGACCTCCCTTGAACACCACATGCAATGAAACCAGGAGTCTGGCCGGTGGCTGAAGCTCTTCTGGGGACTGGGTGCTGCTGGAGCGCCATCGGTACTGCCTGCATGGACCTGAGCCGTGGGCAGCCCTTGACCCAGTATTCCACACTGTCTCCTTCCTTCACGGAGCCACATGCTGTTCTACAATAAAATACAAATGCCAACTGTTGATGAAAATGAACTTTGGTCCGGTCTGCCCTGGAGAGGTGTGCACTTAGGAGAAGCAACTCCCGTGACGCGCAGTCTTGCTATGCACTATCAATGAACGCTGCTATGCCTGAGCTAGGGTGTGTGCCGGACGGGACATGGGAACTGGGTTGTGGGGAACTGGTTGGTCAGCAGAGCCCCTGCCACCCCTTATGGGTGACATTGACCCACGCTAGTTTTTGCTCCAGTTTTAATATCAAAATTATGAGGAGTGGTTAATTTAAGGAACATTGCTTTGCAAGTGCATCTCCTGTGCAATCTGCAGAGCCAGCCCTCGGCTGGTGGCCGTGTGGGCCCTGTGTGCGCTGTGTGACGGACACCGTGGGAACAGCCCCGCGCACTCCTCACACTCGGCCATGGGCTTCACTCACGTTTGGAGAGAATGCAAAATAATATTTTAAGGAAATTTGATTCTCGAGGCTGCTGTGCTTCCTTATTCATGACTTACCCTTAAACCACAGTGGTTATTGAAATAAAAATTCCATTTCTCTTACATGACAATTCCCCCTGAGGGGGGCCAGGCGTTTTGCCTCCCGAGCAGGATGAGCAAAATTGGCCGTGGCATCAATGTGATTATTACAGTCATGCTTTTTATTTTTGATATTTTCCCCTTGACAGATTTATTTCTTCTCAGATCAGAAATATTTCTTCTGAGGAAAAAAATATATAGCCCCCGTATGTTTTCTGATACTGGAAATTACCAGATGCCAAGCTGTGAACATAAGGAAATTGAAGACCCTTGTGGGTGACCTTAAGGACCACGGAGGGGAGGATTGTGAGACAGAGCTGAGGCAATTTCATTGAGCTGCTTGGTTCGTGAAAAATGAGAAATGGGTTTTCTATTACTAAATATAATGAATTTCCTTTCTGTCCTGTCACAAATTGTCAAACTTCATTCAGCAGAAGAAAGATGGGGACCAAACACTTGTGGAGGGGTGGTGTGGACACCACATCATTCGGGTGGAAGATGGAGGAGTTCAGGTGGTTTTATTTTGGCCTGAAATGTTTAGCTAACGTGGTCAGCGACACGGTCATGCTGGGCACACGGGAGCCTGCACCTGAAGTCCTTGTGCGCGCCACGCAGTGAACCCGTGTATTAACACACACGTGTATTAACGGCCCGGCCACGTGGCTCCAGAAGGGACTACTGACTTTCACTGAGTGTCTGTCACTCCTGCCCTGCAGCAATGCAGGCAGCTTGAGAAACTAGGAAAGACCCAGAGACCTGGGACACACAGGGAGGAAGGCGACAGCCGAGGGGCCTGGACACCCTGTGATGAGGACCCTCCACCAGAGGGAGACACCACCCAGCGAGTGCAAAGCGGCTGCACCTTCTCTGTGTCCCCTGCCCTAGCCATGGCTTAGGGGCTCAGGCTTTCCATCTACTTTGGTCACCTCACATGGCTGGACACCCCGTCCTGCCCACTTCCACCTCCTAAGAGGGAATGATGGGGTCTGCAGTCCGATGACAGTTCCAGTCCTCGGCCCTTGTGTGGCCAACAGGCACACCAGACTCTAGCTCCCCTCCAAAACCCAGGGGCCGCCTGTGCCTCTCTCTGTGTGGAGGACAGAGGGTCCGTGGAAGCTCCCACAAAGCCCTCTGCGTGCTCTGGCCCGGGGGCGCTCACACGTTTTTACACTGAAGTCTGAAGGGACAGGAGCGACAATACCCAAGCAGCATCCGGCGGCTGAGTAATGGAACAGGCCTGATGACAGTAGTTCTCAGAAAGCAGACCCAGGAAGCCCTGGTCATTCTTGAGTAAATGGCCGAAGGGCAGAGAAGCTTTTGTTGGGTGACGGACGGTCTTGGAGGCTCGGAAGCACTCCCCGTGTTTCCAGCCATTTGCTCTGAGACGGCCGTGTGTGGCGGACAGTGAGCACACCAGTCCCCTTGTTGGTGGAGACAGATGGACCGAGGGGCAGAGAGGCTACGGAGTTGGCTCCACCATGAAAGGCGCTGGAACAGAAGAGAGCCCACAGACAGACAGACAGACGACGGAGGAAGAGAGACAGTTCTGAAAGTCGAAAGGTCAGCCTACAGCCACAGATGAACGAATGACCAACGGGGCAAGGGTCCGAGAAATCAGCGTGGTGGTCAAAAGCCATTTTGTGTTTTTCACACACACTTGTAGAGACTGTCCCATGCACAGTGTCTTCGCTGATGCCCAGGCAAGCGGGCCATTTCGGCGTGTGGCTGACAAGATGAGAGATTCTGGCACTGAAGGCACAGGGATGACAGACGTGCTTGAAACACAGAACGCCAGCCATCCACTCGATGCCAGCCGTGTGGCACACAGTGTTTCACCTCTAAATCTGAAGGAAACGATATAAAAGGGGCCCATAACTTAAAATTAATGCCAAAAGTTAAGCTAACATGTAAATTGGGGCTGTCGCCCACGCTGCTCAGCCTCTGGAGAGCTCTGGAGGTGGCAGGCTGTCACCTGCTCATGCCGGGGCTGAGATCTGAGTCTGGACCTTCCTCCTCGAAAGCCTCTGCAAGTCTCCTGGCCTCCGTACCCAAGTTTCAAACGTGCTTTGGATTTTACCTCACCACGGCTCTGTCTCTCAGCCTCAGACCAGTAAGTGCCCTGGAACTCACTGCATGGCCCGACCTCGACCGATTGCCCACCTCAGCTCTGCCCTCTGTCCACCTGCTGGACCCCCAGAGCGTCCTGTCCCGGCTCACGCTGCCTGCTCTCATTCCACTCACTGAGCTTCTGTGAAGCAGCTGACTGGGGGACACTGTCCCATGCTCCCAGGGAGAAGAGCTCAGACGGTGAGGCGGGACCAAGGCGCAGCTGAATAGGCAGCCTGCGCTCAAGATGGAGAACTGCTGAGGAGCAAGGCATGGTAGAGCCAGGGCGGGGGGCGGGGGGCGGTGGACGTGGCCAGGGCTGTGGTCAAAGCCTCAGTGAATCCAAAAGCTGGAAAAAGTTAACGAAGACTCTGGTGGAAGCAGGGCCTGAATCAAGGGGCCATCAGAGGACAGCTGTCTGGGGAGCAGGGGCGGCACCTGCAAAGACTCTGAGCCCCCCGGGTGCAGAAGGCGTCGGGGACAAGGCTCACCTGTGGCCCTGCGAGTCCTGTCATGCTCCCACTCCCCA
Source organism: Marmota monax (assembly GCF_021218885.2). Taxonomy (NCBI): domain Eukaryota; kingdom Metazoa; phylum Chordata; class Mammalia; order Rodentia; family Sciuridae; genus Marmota; species Marmota monax. Next base: position 9,493,121 of record NW_026692826.1, on the reverse strand, counting down.
CATCCCTCTCCCTCCTCAAGCACCTTCCAGGTTTCCGAGTGGAGGGAGAAAACGACTGAAGTTGGCACCGTGGACAAGAGGGGGGAAAGCAAGGGACTTGGCCACTTGTGCTGGTTCCCAGTGGAGGGTCCTGCACTTCACCAGCTGTCGAAATAATTGTGATAGGTTCCTAAACATGTTGGAAACTTTAATGAGCCATGGAAATTGGGCAGAAAACCCAACTTCTGCCAGTGCCAATCAAATCCCTGCGAGGGAAAGAGATGGACTCAGCGTCTTATTGACCAGTTACCCTAAACTGACTGCAAGGAGGACCCTTGGCCTTGGTGTTCATTATGGTGTCTGCCAAACTTACCGAGGCACAGCAGCCAAACTGGACAGACTCTCCTGGTCACCAGCAACTCTGGCCCTAATTTGCCTGCCTTCCTATTGCGACAGGGAAGGGTACTGCCCACACTCAGGCCTGGGTCCCACCCCACTGTCACCAGCTTGAGGACCTCACTTCACCAGGATGTCCACTTAGGTGATCTTCCCCAAGAGCCAGGACAGGCTCCTTTCCTCCCTGAAAGTCAGCGGCCACGGCCTGTCCCTGTAGCCCAAGCGGCCACACAGCGTTCTGGACGTGCAGGCACCTGCGCTTGGCAGTTCCGGAACCTGAGAAGCGAGGGCTGCAGAACCCTGTCCCTGCTGGCCCTGGGGGCCCTGTCCTCCTCCCGGCGCACCACTGTGAGGGCGACTCAGACCTGAGGGCCCACCTCCTCAGCCTGCATTTAAACGATCCTCCGGGCCCCTCGGTGCCCCTGAAGGTAAGGTGGGAAGCTCCAGGTGGCCGATGGTTAGGTAGGCAGAAGGTAGGTAGGTAGGTAGGTAGGTAAGTAGGTAGGTGATAGATAGAGCACAACATACTGTATACAGGATTCACAAGATGGCTATGGGTTAACAGACCCGGTGAGGTAAGGGACAAGTACCAAAGAGAGAAACACTGACGGAAGTGACACAGGAAACAGGCACAGACCACAGGCCACTTGGCAGAGGGCAGCAGAGCACCTGCTTGGCAGCCCCTGTCAGCATGAGGGCCAGGTGAGTGGGCACGCAGACTCCTCTGCCCGGCTGGTGGGGAGTGAGACCGTCACTGGGAAGCCCTGACACCTTCTGTTTTCCTATACTCTTATTGGTGCACTGCGGTCACACACATGGTGGGATTTGTGGCCACCTACTTGTACATGCTGACAGTATAATAGTGTGCTGTGGCCAATACCATTCCCCGGGTTTCCCCTTCCCCTTCCCTCTCTCCACCCCGCGGGCCCCTTTCCTCTCCTCTACTGATATCACTGCAGTTTCCATGAGATTTCCCCAACTTTATTTACTTCTCTCCTCTCCAGTTTCCACGTGTGAAGAAAACACACAATCCTGGACCTTCTGTATTTGGCTTATTTCATTTAACCTAATGGTCTCAAGTTCCATGAATTTACTGCAAATGACATGAAATAATTCTCCTTTTGACTGAACAAAACTCCATCGTGTACACACACCCCTTTTCTTCATCCAGCCCTTCACTGATGGACACCTAGGCTGCTCCACAGTTTGGCTGTTGTGAACTGTGCTGCTGTAAACAGGACGTGCATGTATCCCTGAGGTAGGATGACCTTGAATCTTCAGGATGAATACCAAGGAGTGGTACGGCTGGTCAAACGGTGCTCCATGACTAGACTCCTGAGGAATCTTCGCACTGATTTCCACAGTGGGGAAGCGCTCCTCTCTCTCCACATCTTCTCCAGCATTATTATTGTTTGTGTTCTTGATGGCTGCCATTCTGACTGGGGTGAGATGAAATCCAGCAAGGTTTTGACTTGCGTTTCTGTGATTACTGAGGATGTAGAACTTTTCTTCATATATTAGCTGGTCATTTGTGTTTCTTCTTCTGAGAAGTATCTGTTTAGTTCATCTGCTCATTTACTAACTGGATTATTTGATTTCTTGGTGTTGTTTTTGAGTTCCTTATGTATTCCAAATATTAATCCTCTGTCAGAAGAGTAGCTAGGAAAAACTTCCCATTCTGTAAGTTGTCCTTCACATTTTAATTGTTCCCTTTGTTCTGCATGAGCTTTTTAGTTTGGTGCCATCTCTTTATTGCTATTATTTTCTGAGCTTTATTAATCCTCCTGAGGAAGTCATGGCCTCTGCCTACATGTTGGGGTGTTGACCCTACATTTTCTTCTAGGAGTTGCACACTTTCTGGTTTGATTTCTAGGTATCTGGTCCACTTTGAGTTGACTTTTGTGTAGGGTGAGAGATAAGGGTTTAGATCATTATTCTACATGCGGATAACCAGTTTTCCCAGCACCATTTGTTTAAAAGATTGTCTTTTTTCTAACATATATTTTTGACACCTTTGTCAAAGATCAAATGATTCTATCTGTATGGGTTTGTCTCTGTGTCTTCTATTCTGTTCATTGATCTACGTATCGGTTTTATGCCATACCATACAGCTTTGGTTATTATAACTCTGTCGTATGATTTGAAGTCAGGTACTATGATATTTCAGAATTGCTTTTTTGGCTTAGAATTGCTTTGGCTATTCTGGGTCTTTTATTCTCCCAAATGAATTTTAGGACTGTTTTTTTCTAGCTCTGGGAAGACTATCATCTATATTTTAATGGGAATGGTATTAAGTTTGTACACTGCTTTTGATAATATGGCCATCTTAACAATATTGATTCTGCCTATCCATGAACATGGAGGGTCTTTCCATCCTGTGACTTCTTCAACTTCCTTCTTCCGTGGTCTGTAAGTTTCACTGTAGAGGTCTTTCACCTCCTTGGTTAGATTTATTCCTAGGTTGGTTTTTTATTTGTTTGTTTTGTTTTGTTTTTGAGGCTATTGGGAATAGGCATTTCTCTGATTTCTTTCTCAGCAGCCTCGTTATTGGTGTATAGGTAAGATGTTGATTTTTATATCTTGATTTTATAACTTGCTACTTTGCTGAAGTTGATTATTAGCTCCAATTGTCTTTTGGTGAAGCTTTTTCAAAATGTAGGGTCATGTAATCTGCAAACAGTGATAATTTGACTGCTTCCTTTTCTACTTGTGTCCCTTTTATTTCCCCTTACCTATTTCTATGTGTAGAATTTTTTGTACTTTATTACATAGGAGTGGTGACAGTGACGTCCTTATCCTGTTCCAGGTTTTGAAGGAAATGCTCTCAGGTGTTCCCCCTTCGCCATGCTGTTGGGTTGGGCTGTCAGGTGTAGCCTTTATGATGTTGAGGTACGTTCCTCTAGCCCTATCTCTTCAGTGTTTCATCATGAATGGGGGCTGAATTTTGTCAATGGCTTTTTCTGTATCTATTGAAAGGACCAAGTGATTTTTGTCCTTAATTCTATTTATGCGGTGAATCACATTTATTGATATGCACATGTTAAAACACCTTTGCATTCCTGGGATAAAACCAACTTGGGCCTGATATAAAATCTCCTAAATGGGTTGTTGAACATAATTCACTAATATTTTATTAAGAGTTTTGCACCTAAGCTCTTCAGACATATTGGTGTGTAGTTTTCTCTCCTTGGTGTGTCCTTATCTGGTTTTGATATGAGGGTGATACTGGCTTTGTGGAGTTAATTTGGAGGTGCTCCTTCTCTCTCTATTTCACGGAAGAATTTGAGGTGCATTAGTGTTAGTTCTTTAAAGGTCTTGTAGGGTTCAGCTGAGACTCTATCTGGGAGAGACACTTTCTTACGAAGTTAATATCCATTTATTTTTTGACCCACATAATCCAATCCTAGGTATTAACCCAAGGAAAAAATGTGTGCACGGAGAGACTGATAAAGAATGTTTGCAACAACAACAGGGAGATGTCCCAAACATTCAGCCACAGATGACTAAAGAGAACTCATCAGTTCATGTGATGTGATAGCCCTCAGCAACAAGAGAGGAGAATGTACCTCCACCTGCAGCAAGAGGCAGGGAGCACACAGGCACAGGCTGAGGAATGAAGCAGTCACCAAACCCAAAGGCTGTGAGTGCTCATTTCCATCAAGATCCATCAGTTCTGCACATCCCCACGGACCCTGGTTATCTTGTCTTACTGATGGTGGCCATGAAAGGGTGGGAAGGGCATGTCACTGTGGCTGTGACCTGCACTCCCCTGCAGACGAGTGACCCTGGGCCTCTGTGAGCACACACTGACCATCTCTGTGAAGGAATGTCTAGTCAGACCCTTTGCACCTCTGGAGACACACAGGGCTGAAAGCTGGGGAGCTCTCCACTGAGTAGCCACGTCCCCAGAACTCTTTTTGTTTTGAGACAGGATCTCACCAGGCTGTCCAGGCTGGCCCCAAACTTGCAATCCTTCTGCCTCAGCTTCTTAAGTAACTGGGATTACAGGTGTGAGCTGCTGTGAGCTCTTGCTCCTTTTACTGATGAATTTAAAGGATTCGTGGGCATGCTGGATGCAGTCCCCTTGGTGGACCCGTGGTTTGCTAGTACTCCCTCTCCCTGTGTAAGCTACCTTTTTCTTTCTAGGAGGTGTCCTTTGAAGCGTGCTGTTAAACTTTTTGAAGTCTTCTTTGCCTATTTTCGTTGAATGCCCGTGCTTTGAGCATCACATCTGGGGAGCCACTCCAAGGTCATGGGGATGTCTGCCTACATTCTGTTTCAGAAGTGCTGGGGCTTTCTCTCCTCATGAAGTCTTTGGTGCACGTCAGGTAACTCTTGCCTGGGTGTGAGGCAGGCCCGGGTCATGGCCCATGGGGTACGCTGTCTGGACAGCGCTTGTTCAAAGACTGTCCTCAATGCAGCACTCGACTGTCAACCTGTGGCCTTCTTCTCCCCATGGCTCTGATGACAAGCCACCTTGATCCTTTGAGGTTTCCTTTGATGTGTGAGTGTTTCTTTCCTCCTTTAACGTTTCTCTTTGTGCTTGGCTGTCAGAATTGTCTTATATGGTGCCTTGAGCTTCCTGAATGCCTGGGTGTCCTCAGCAGACCTGGGGCGTTTGGGGCCCTCATGCGGGGTCTCTGCGTCTGCCCCCCGGCATCTCACCACACGCAGGCCCCACTTTGTGGTGCTGAAGCTCCTCCGAGATTTCTGCTCCTCTTCTGTTCCCTCCTGCCCCCTCCTCTCCCGTCCTCGGGGCTGTAGCACATCCACTGAAGTCTGATGAGTCTTCTTTTGCTGGCGGCAGGCTCCCTGAGCTGGTGGAGGACTTTCTACCTCAGCTCTTGGGCTTGGGAATCCAGAGCCCTCATTGGCCTGCTCTTTGTGGGACCTCCAGCCCTCGTCCTGACGGGCAGCTCGTCCGCCATGCGGGCCTTTCTCTCTGGCTCCACGCGTGCCCTCTAGTTCCTGGAAGGTCTTTCTGTCTCGCTCAGGTCTGTGTCTCTTAGCTGGCCTCAGCTCCCTCCCATGGGCAGCGTCTCCACGTGCTCCCTACCCGGGTGTAGGTTACAGGTCCCCATTTGGTGGCACGCCTCCCAGGTTTTCATATTGAAAACTTATATAGGGCAGCCACACGGACCCTGAATCCCGCTCCTCCCTCTGTGGGGCCGACACGTTCCTAGCTAAGTGCAAAGCCCCAGTGACGCAAAGCCAGGGCAGAGAGAGGGCGGCTGCTGTCTGTGGGCATGCTTTTCCCTGGGCATCTGCCCTTAGGTGAGAGGTGAATATTGTCACAACACTGGAGTTTCTCTAAGTCAACGTAGATTCCATCTAAGAACCCACAATTTTGTGTTTTAATGCTGTTGTTACGTTTTTCAAAGTAACCTTGGAGTGGTATTAAAGTGCGAGAGCCCCAGTTTCTGAAGTATCAGCTGGACCGAGAGGATTTCGTGTTCAGAAATCAGCACCATCTGTAGGGAGTGCCGACTATGCTGCCTGCCAAGGGAAAAAGAGCAAGGGTTAATTGTAGTGTGAACATTTCTTGGAATTTTCAGCAATGAATTCAGAAAACAGAATATCTGAAAATATTAATTAAACTACTTTCTAGTCCCATAAAATAAGTTGTCTCAAGTAAATAACAAGTAAATAACAGGTACGTGTAAATAACATGTACCTGGTCCAGGGCACACCTGTGCCACGGCTTCAGCTCCTGAAGTCTGCACGTTCTCTTACCCACAGAGCCCTCTGGTGGAGGAAGGGCCCTCAGCAGCCGAGCTACCCAGAACCCGCACTTCCCTTCCCAGGAACACAGGATCCGGGCTCAGGCTCATCCAGGTGAAGTCACGGCTCCAGTTCCATTTATTTTCTCACCAACAGTATATTTGCTTATCAAAAAAATTATGCCAGTTGGGGAAAAAGATTTGTAAGTAGGTATATTTTTTAATGAGAGTCTACTGCTATACATGGACATTTAATGATAGTGTTTTATTTTTAGTTGTAGATGGACACACTACCTTTATTTTATTTATATATTTTTACATTGTGCCTCACACAGGTGAGACAAGCTCTCCACCCCTGAGCCACAGCTCCAGCCTCTAATGATGGTGTTTTAAAACCGCTTACATCTTCAGTTTTCCTAAACACTTCTAAGTTGTTTTTGATGAGTTTTGTCTTATTTTGTTTCTTTTTTAAGAAGCAAAGGATATTATATCAATGTCATTGAGGACATGTCAAAACATCTCTCATAGATTACTGGCTAATTAAATACACTCACCCTTTTAAATTATTTAACAAATGCTCAATTTTTTTGCTAGAAATTTTTCTAATTTCTTCATTGACTTACTTTCTACTTATTTGCTTTTAACCTACTATTTTGGAAACTTTCTGAGATATATAAAAATAGACTCATTACAGCCCCACACCTGATAACCCACGACGGCTAGCTTCATCTAGTGTCCACCTGCACCCTCCCTACTAACCTGACACTTCCAGACTGCCTCACAAAAAAACAGTGGAAACACTTCCTGTCCCCTCCCCTGTCCTCTGCTGCTGACCCTGGACTCCACGTGGCCTCTTCCTGTCCCCCTCCCTGTCCTCTAGTGCTGACCTTAGACTCCACGTGGCCTCTTCCTGTCCCCCTCCCTGTCCTCTAGTGCTGACGTTGGACTCCACGTGACCTCTTCCTGTCCCCCTCCCTGTCCTCTAGTGTTGACCCTGGACTCCACGTGACCTCTTCCTGTCCCCCTCCCTGTCCTCTGCTGCTGACCCTGGACTCCATGTGACCTCTTCCTGTCCCCCTCCCTGTCCTCTAGTGCTGACCCTGGACTCCACGTGGCCTCTTCCTGTCCCCCTCCCTGTCCTCTGCTGCTGACCTTGGACTCCACGTGGCCTCTTCCTGTCCCCCTCCCTGTCCTCTGGTGCTGACCCTGGACTCCATGTGACCTCTTCCTGTCCCCCTCCCTGTCCTCTAGTGCTGACCCTGGATTCCATGTGACCTCTTCCTGTCCCCCTCCCTGTCCTCTGCTGCTGACCTTGGACAACACGTGGCCTCTTCCTGTCCCCCTCCCTGTCCTCTAGTGCTGACCCTGGACTCCATGTGACCTCTTCCTGTCCCCCTCCCTGTCCTCCAGTGCTGACCCTGGACTCCACGTGGCCTCTTCCTGTCCCCCTCCCTGTCCTCTAGTGCTGACGCTGGACTCCACGTGTCCTCTTCCTGTCCCCCTCCCCTGTCCTCTAATGCTGACCCTGGACTCCACGTGGCCTCTTCCTGTCCCCCTCCCTGTCCTCTAGTGCTGACGCTGGACTCCACGTGTCCTCTTCCTGTCCCCCTCCCCTGTCCTCTAATGCTGACCCTGGACTCCACGTGGCCTCTTCCTGTCCCCCTCCCTGTCCTCTAGTGCTGACGCTGGACTCCACGTGTCCTCTTCCTGTCCCCCTCCCTGTACTCTAGTGCTGACCCTGGACTCCATGTGACCTCTTCCTGTCCCCTTCCCTGTCCTCTAGTGCTGACCCTGGACTCCACGTGGCCTCTTCATGTCCCCCTCCCTGTCCTCTAGTGCTGACCTTGGACTCCACGTGACCTCTTCCTGTCCCCTTCCCTGTCCTCTAGTGCTGACCCTGGACTCCACGTGGCCTCTTCCTGTCCCCCTCCCTGTCCTCTAGTGCTGACCTTGGACTCCACGTGGCCTCTTCCTGTCCCCCTCCCTGTCCTCTAGTGCTGACCTTGGACTCCACGTGACCTCTTCCTGTCCCCCTCCCCTGTCCTCTAGTGCTGACCCTGGACTCCATGTGACCTCTTCCTGTCCCCTTCCCTCTCCTCTAGTGCTGACCTTGGACTCCACGTGACCTCTTCCTGTCCCCCTCCCCTGTCCTCTAGTGCTGACCCTGGACTCCATGTGACCTCTTCCTGTCCCCTTCCCTGTCCTCTAGTGCTGACCCTGGACTCCATGAGACCTCTTCCTGTCCCCTTCCCTCTCCTCTAGTGCTGACCTTGGACTCCACGTGACCTCTTCCTGTCCCCCTCCCCTGTCCTCTAGTGCTGACCCTGGACTCCATGTGACCTCTTCCTGTCCCCCTCCCTGTCCTCTAGTGCTGACCTTAGACTCCATGTGACCTCTTCCTGTCCCCCTCCCCTGTCCTCTAGTGCTGACCCTGGACTCCATGTGATCACTTCCTGTCCCCCTCCCCTGTCCTCTAGTGCTGACCTTGGACTCCATGTGACCTCTTCCTGTCCCCTTCCCTGTCCTCTAGTGCTGGCCCTGGACTCCACGTGACCTCTTCCTGTCCCCCTCCCTGTCCTCTAGTGCTGACCCTGGACTCCACGTGGCCTCTTCCTGTCCTGCAGCCACTACACACCCGAAGTGCTTGTCCATCCCTCCACTGGGTCATGTGGCCCACTGAGACCCAGGAAGTCTTTCTGCACTGCACTTCCTGTTGCTGAGCTGCACGTGGTTCCAGCCGGTACCCAGGATGGACCCCGGAAGGCTTGGTCTTCGGGTTAGACCATGTCAGGGACGGCACACTTGAGTGCTCTTGATTGAAGTGACACCTGAGAACAGGTTTGGAATCAGAGGAGAACCATGAGGTGAGCACTTCCAGATGCCAGGTCCTGCTTGATCCAGAACCAGTTGAGAAGGTGCCCAGTTTGACAGAGTCCTTCAGAATCTTCCGCACTTGACCATAACGGCAGAGAAGACCACTGTGCGCCTGGCTTAGAGAGCCTGTGCTCCTGCAAATAGGTCTCACTCGCCTGACATGTTTGCCCAAATGGGCTTTGTATTTAGAAGCAGGCTCTACTCAGAGTTAAGCACTACTTTGAGAATGTTATTTATTTTATTTTTTATTTTTTCCAGGCTTATCGGCATACAATTGACAATTAAAAATGCATATATTAAATGTGGGAACATGAACTTGGATATACGTATGCATCGTGAAACAGCTGCCTCCATCGGCCTCTTTACCACGTCCACCACCTCAGAGTTGCCTCTTGTGGGAGAAATACTTCACCTCCTTGGCATGAGCGAACGTCAAGCACACAAAAGAGCAATGCTCACTGCAGTCCCGGGCTGCTCTCCAGAACTTGCCGTCCGTCCTGCAGAGCAGAAACGTTATGCCGTGGGCCAGCAGCTGTCCTTTCTCCTGCCGCCCAGCCCCTCGCGGCCAGGTCTGCTCTGCTTCTGGGCCCACACGTGAGTGGGCCACACACCATCTACCTTCCTGGGCCTGGCTTACTTCACCACCATGACTCCAGACCCACCCTGACACAATGGCAGCACCTCCCTCTGTCCTGACGCTGAACAATAGTCTACACTTGCTTTAGGCACTTGGAATGGGAGATTCTCTGCGTCAGCTTGACAGAGATAAAGGACCCTCAGGTAAACTGCTGGTTCTGCTGTGTCTGTGAGGGCATTTCTGGAAGAAATCAGTGTGTCAGCCAGTGACCCAGGAGAGGACCTGGTGGGCATGGTCAGAGCTGCTGAGGAGGGGTGTGAGCCAGTGACCCAGGGAGAGGACCTGGTGGGTATGGTCAGAGCTGCTGAGGAGGGTTGTGAGCCAGTGGACCCAGGAGAGGACCTGGTGGGCATGGTCAGAGCTGCTGAGGAGGGTTGTGAGCCAGTGACCCAGGAGAGGACCTGGTGGGCATGGTCAGAGCTATTAAGAGGGGTGGAAGAAGGGGACTTTGGCCTCTGCCTATGCTGGAATATCCATCTCCTCCTGTCCCTTACACAGAGACCCAGACTAGGAGGTCTTCTGACTTCACGCTTACTACGGTTTTCAGAATTTCATCTTTAGAATGGGTCTTACACCACAACCCCCGTCATTGGGAAAAAGGACTCAGACCGAATTACACTGTGGGCCCTCCTGGCTCTCAAGCTTGTGGACAGCACAAAGATTCAGGAATTTTTGTCTCAGAACCAGGTGGAGAAGCTCCCCCATGTTTTCTTCTAGTACTTTTACAGTTATGGGTCTCACATTGCAGCCTTTCAGGTTGACTTTTATGTGGAGAATGAGACAAGGGTCCGTCTTCACACTTCTGCATGTGGATTTCTGGTTCCCTGGGGCCATTCACTGAAGACTGTTCTTTCCCATGTGTATTCTTGGCACCTGGGTTCAGGATCCATTGACTCCAATGCATGCACTTATCCTTGGGCTTCCACTCGGCAGGTGGCCAGTGTGTCTGTTTTTGTGCAAGGCCAGGGTGCTTTGGTGGCTCTGCTTTGCAGAAGGTTGTAAAATCAGGCAGTGCACTACCTGTGCCTCCTCTCCTATGATCCTAGGTGAATTTAGGGGTTTTGTTTTCTATTTCTGTGAAAAATGCCATTGGAATTTGGAATTAAGTGTACGTCACGTAAGGTAGCACAGACAAACAGTATGAATTCTGACAATCCATGAACATGGTTTATCTTTCATTTGTGTCATCTTTAATCGCTTTCATTGGAGTTTTGTAGTTTTTGGTGTAGAAACCTTTCATCCCCATGATTAAATTTATCTACTAATATTTCATTTTATATTTCTTCTCTTGTAAATGGGATTGTTTTCTTAATTATCATCTGGAGAGTTTGTTTTTAGAAACACAAGTGGTTTCAGTTGTTGATTCTGCATGGCTCCATTTCACTGAGGCTGCTCTGTAAGTGTCTTTCTCCCTAGATGCAGGGCAGAGGACAAAGGGGGGGGGGGTCCTGCCCAGCTCCACACTGTCATGCCTGCTGGCTCCCAGAGAAGGTGAGCACAGGGAGTGACAGGAACCACCTGCTGCTGTAGAAGGTGCACAACAGAATCCCCCATGTCCCCCGGTCCCCTGTTACATTCAGCACCGGCCCACTAATGAGAAGCCCTACAGACCCACAGGAAACCTGCCGGGCAGGGGTCCTGCACCTTAGGAACTGCAGCATGGTTCAGTGCAGTTGTGATTCAGTCCTTCTTGGCAAACTGTCATGGTGAGGAGTCCCTCAAAGCTCCTGCATTAGTAAAGGAATATCCAGAGGTGAAATGATTGGATTTTGAGAGCCACAACTTAGTACACCCTGTTTGTGCAGACTATCTGCGGGGTTACTGTGGCAGGTGGAGTGTGGCTGAAGGAGGGGGTCCCTGGAGGCTCCCCTGAAAGGGTGCATCCTCCCTGAGTTCCTTTCTCCCTGTCCCTCTCTCTGCTTCCCAGCCCCACCGTGAGCTGACCTGCTCTCCCCCGCTGTGCCCTTCCACAGGGACATGCTGCCTGGCCTCAGGTACAGAGCGGTGGAGTTGGCCTTCTGTGGACAAGACCTCTGAAACCAGGAGCCCCAATTAACTTTCCCTTCTCCAAGTTTTCTTGTCAAGTGTTTTGGTCACAGTGACATAAACCTGACCATACAAGCCCTGTCCTTGCTTCCTCAAGTTCAAGTGGAGGAGCATTTCTAGGAGACAGCACCTTGACAGGGGGTGCCCACACTGGCCTGAGAGCTCCACAGGGGGAAGCCAGTCAGTGCCTGCTCTCGGGAGGTGCTGGGGTGATCGCCAGGAGATGCTTCCAGAACCGTGTGTAGCATGACGGAGATGCCCGGCTGGGTGAGGGCTCTGAGGCCCCCTTGCCTTGCACAGTTCATGGCAGAACCCAACATCACAGCTTTGGGTCTAATTCCCTTCATATCAGGTTCCTACCGTCTCCCCCAAGTTAATTGTATATTCCCTAAACAAACCCGACCTTCAGCTCAGAAAACCGTGGTTTCCACAGGCCTGCCCCAGCTGGGAGAGCTGCCTCTCTACAGCGCCGGCCTGGAGTGGCCCTGCAGGCTCGTCCTTCAGCTGGGACCCTGGCCAGCTGGATCTGAGCTTTACAGCACTGAACCTCCTCTCCAGCCGACCTTCACCTCCCAGTACAGCCCAAGGTTCCAGTGGAGCTACTGCCCATAGAAGGTCTCTGCAGTCATGTTGAGTCTCTAGAACTGGATTGTTTTGTTCAACTGTCACATAATTGAATCATCTAAGAATATTGACCACTGAATACACAATAAATCATACCTCTTACTGACAGCCTAGTAAATGTGGAGATAATCCAGAAGAAAATTGGTTTTCAAAGATCAAATTAGGAGTTTTCTTATAGATTGCCACATTTTCCCCTGAAAACATTTCTCTCTTAATCCTTTCATGCTATTGCATTGTCAAATGGCATTTGCTCCAGTTGCAAGACCAACTGTGTCCTGGACACCTCCAAGCAGTGGCTAGGTCCTATTTTACTTCCTGAAATTCTCTCCAATGTCCTGCCTTCTGCATCTCCCAAGCCCTCAGTAATACCTCAGAGAAAGCCTCAACTACCTTGTCAGGGTTACTAGAAGGAATGCCGACCATGACCCGGCCTCTGCCTGTGACCCGGCCTCTGTCTGTGCCCCAGCCTCTAGTCTTGCCCGTGGTATTTATCCCTAATATGACTGCTTTTCTTCTCATCGGACCAGGCCCGCTCCCTGGTTACACGGCTCAAGTTCCCCTCGTGTCTCAGTCTGGTTCATAAATCACACACTAATTCCAACACTTGGAGACTGGTCCAGCCCACTCCTTCAGACATGCCTCCCTACCCGAGCCCCCCTGTGCCTCACCACAGAAGGCTGTCCTGTGCCCCTGTTATCCCACGTCCTCCCTGCCTGGAGCCTTTGAGCCCTCTGCACTGCTCACCCTCTGCCCTCTCCCAGGTAGGAGGCCAGACGTGCAGCCATCAGGTACAGTGCTCTGTGGCCATGTCTCCAGGTCACCCCGGTAGGCAGGCTTCACGTTGAGGAGATGCGCAGTTGGGCAGGGGGCTCTTGGGTGACCAGACCCTTGGCCCCTGGGCTCCTGCCCAGCCGTGTCCTGCTGAGCTGTGTGGTGTTGGAAGCTGGTTCCAGCAGCCCTCGCCCGTGGGGACCCGCCTGTGGGGACCTGCCTGTGTAAGCAGCAGGGCTCTCAAGCGTGGGGGCTGCGGTTGCAGGGAGCCCCCCGCCTGTCCTAGGAGCTGAGTCTACACCTCTCGTTCCGTCATTAAATCTGGTGTGAGCTTGAGTTGCTGGCGTTTCCTGGGCGGACGCTGGCTAATGCATCCCTGCTCAGATTCCACTCTGTAGAGTTCGCTATGGCAACAGGTTGCAGCAGGACTGGAGGAGGACAGGAAGGCGGGAGGAAGGCCAGCCAGGAGGGTGCTGCTGGAGTCTTGGAGAGAAGGTCACAACCGGACCAATGCAGTGGAGTGGAACAGGGAGGGGGCTCCTGGCTGCTTGAAGACAAAATCAGCCTCAAGTAGGACGGCTGTGAGGAGAGGGAAGGGAGGTCTCACGAGTGCTTCGTGGTAATCAGCTTAAGCCGTGGCCAGGCAGTGTGCTTGTGACGAGGCGGGAGAGTGGATTCAGCCCTAGAGCTGTGAGGGGGCTTGTCAGAGGTCCAGAGGGCAGAAGCAGCATGTGGAAGGAGCAATAGGCCGATTTCTGTACCTCAGAGGCAGGTCGACATCTGATGGAAATCTGAGAGCTGTCAACTGTTACGACCCGCTAAGGAGAAAGGACCAAAGCAGAGAAGTTGTGCCACCAGGCTGGCTGGGCGTGGTCACTCAAACCTGTGGTTTGTCCTGTCTGTGTGGCCGGCGTCCTTCCTGAAATCCTCTCTGCCTCCTCTGACGCATCCGGCCCACCAACCTCGTCCTAGAGTCGTGCTTGCTTGTCCCTGAAATGCAGCACTGCCCAGGGCTGCGGCCTGGGCTCAGCCTGTGCCCGGATGGCAGAAGGCCCCAGACTCCCCCAAACACGGTCGCTGATCAAAGTGGGTCAGTGGGTTTGCTGCAGCAAGGACCCATCAGAAAACCAGGAGGCAACTCCGTGCAGGGGGGCAGGGGCGGGGGGAACAGGCGAGGCTCCCAGGCTCGGCAGGGTCCAGTGGGGGAACGGGGTCGCTCTGGATGGAGAGCCCTCAACAACGAGGGGAAATCCACGGGCAGAGGCCATGGAGTGGGACTAAGGTGGACATGGAGTCACAGATGGAGCCTGAGCCAGGAGAGGAGCCCGGTTGGCTCTGTGGCCCAGGCAGTGTTCCGGGCCAGCCCGCTGCCGACGTATCTGAGTGGCCCTGCCTGGCCCAGGTGTCTGTGAAACTGTGCAGGATTGAGGCAGTGGGCCTGGCCTGGCCCTGGACAGACAGGCCAGCGCAGGCCGGGCGCAGGTCTACACTTCCTGTGTCTTCCCTTTCACGAGAGCCAAGGCCTCTGCTTTGCAGCCTCACCCTGCACAAGGCAAAGCCACGCTCCCTATGCTGAAGCGCTCCGCATCAAACTGGTTTGTCTCTCCAAGAACACTTCCTCCGTGATATCCCAACGTTAGCAAGTCCCGCGGAGACCCACCATCTCTGGAGGTACCTCCGAGACCTCGACTCAAAGCTCATTTCTGTTCAGCGGAGTCTTTCAGATATTGGGTCTCCCGACCTGGACCCCCCTGGTTTCCTGGGTGTGGTCCACCTGCCCGGACTCCAGAGTAGGGCTCCTTGAGCCACCCGGAGCCTGGCCTCCGTGTACAGCCCTCTGCTCAGTCCCCGTCGTCAGGCTTCATCATTGGTTCCCAGGGTCCTTCCAGGTGTCACACGGGGTTGGTCACATAGCCCTGCTTACCTGCCCGGGAACAGACCCTGGAGCTCAGGATGCCTTTTGGGTCTCCCACTTAGAATATTACCTGGGTCATAGAAAATCCTAAATAAAACACGATGTCCCCCACGCAACATTTCCGGTTTCTGAGGCAGGAAGTTTGGGCTGTGATTGGTGTCCTCTGTCCACACCAGTGAGTCCCTCGTGCCTCAGATGCTCCCAGCGCCTGAGTCTCTGCTTTGCTTTTCAGGCTTCTCCACGCCTTGGTCCCCCTTGGTCCACCCTTTCTGGTTATGTTCCCGACACCCTCCCTGGCAATCCCAGCATTTCCACAACTCGAGCCCCTTTATTTATCACTCTCTGGTCTCCTCCTGCCATGCCCAGGGCAGTGATGCTGCCCTTCAGCCCTGCCTCTACTGCAGCAGCTGTGAGCACAGCACACCCCGTCTCGGAAGGAGGCTTGGGGTTTACCTTGGCTCACCCTGACTCTCCCCTTCCTCCTCTTTGTAGACAACAGAGAAAGGGACCATCGGGTTTCACAACATGACCCTGACACTCAAAATGCACCATGTACCTGGCATGCACAATGCTTGGCATTAAAGACATTTTATATTAAACTTCCTTGTATACATTCCATCTTGTACCACTGTCCTGTGTTCTGGCCCACCCTGTTGTGTAGCAGGATTTCCTAACGATGACCTTGAGTCCACTGGAGGCACCGTGATGGACACTCATGCCTCACCATTTGTGATCAGTGTATGTGTGCTCACTGATTTGTCTTACCATACAGGGGGTGTTTGCTTTTTCTGAAAACTTACCCAAGGCTACCCTGTTTGGGGCCGGGACTGACTTTCTGAAAGGCAGGTGGAGCCCAAGTGTCCACCCTGTGCATGTCCCAGGCCAGCAGGTGGCAGCGGACTCACAGGATTGTGGAGCAGAGGCTGCCTTTTCCAGAAAGATTCAATGCGGAGTACACTGGCCGCAGTTCATTCTGCTAATGTAATTGTGTAGCAATAGATTATACAGAAGCAGCAGTCAGAACACATGGTTGTTTGTTATTGTTCAAGTTCCATTATCTGGGAACAAAATTAAAAGATTAAAACCTGCTTATATTCTAACTTTACAATATTTACCATTAGTGTCTGCATGAAATTATATTATCTATCAAAATAGTCAACTGGATTGATACACAGCAGTGAACAATGGTTGGTTTCCAAATCTTCTTTTTCCACTGAGGGGAAATAATCATGGAAATATGTGCAGAGCATTCCCAGCGAGGGAGACGGTTGGTCCTGCTGTGAACAATTGTTCTGCAAATGATGTCTCAATACCCACACCATCTTGGCCAGGTCTGTGATGCACTGTGGCAGCTGGGTAAACAAGTCTGTTTCAGGTACTCAGTAACTATGGTGGTGTTCTTAAAGAACTCAGCGCCCTCAAGTCTTGGCGTCAGAGAGCGCCACGGCAGGTCTTCCCAAGGGGACCTGTGTCCCCCCGCGTGGGCAGGAGTCTGTGTGTACCGCCTTCCTCCTGTGGCGCCCCACCTGCTCTCCCGAAAACTGGCTCAGGCTGGGCTCCTTGGTTTTCTCACCCGTGTCGCTTCCCTAGTAGATGTCACTCCCTCTTCTAACTTGGTTTTCACACCAGCCTGAATTTAATATGAAAAGTTTCTTCTCAAATTTTCTTCCCAGCAATTCAGGGCCTTTGCGTCGGGTGAGGGTTCCCTGTCAGTCTGATAGAAACATGGCTAACCTCCTCATTTCAATCTTATCTTTCTTTGGCCACCTCGATCTTTAACATTTTCCCATGTTTTTACCCATCTATATGTGTGTGTGTGTGTGTGTGTGTGTACATAAATGTGTTTTGGTCACATTTAAGTTAAAATAAAAACTAACAGGACAGATAAGTAGTGAACTAGAAGGCAGAAGTGGACAAATTTGCAGAGATGATAAGCCAGAGGCGGGAGGAGGGAGACTGCTACAGCGGGGAGACGGAGGTTGTAGGGAAAACACCCCTCCACCCCCACCCCGGTGCTCAGCTTCCGGAGAAGCTGGCGCAAGAGGGGGAGAGTGGATGCTGAGAGTCAGGCTGAGCTCAGATCCCTTCCTGAGCTTTCCCCCCAGCCATTGGGAGCTAGTTGCCAGGTTTCTCCGGATCCCATCTAGCTGAAAAGGCTAAAGGGTGCTCAGCTAGAGCACTGGTAGGAGACCTCAGAAGACGTGAGTAGCCAAGACATAATCGCAGCTGGAGAAACTGACTTCCCTTAGGAAGAGGAGGCTCCAAGCTCAATAAACAGGGCTCTGGAGGACAGTGTGGTCCTGTCTCCACAGCCAGGCACCCTCCCGGAGGAGGGAGAAGGTGAGCCCCACGGGCAGCACCAGCTCAAAGAACGGTAAGCTCAGGGGGCATCAAACCAGGCCCAGCCCGTGGGCACTGCCAGAGTCACATGGTGCAGAGGACATGGTGCCCCAGGTTTGAATGCTGACTCTGAGGAAGAGACAGTGCCGATGGTGAGTTGTCCAGCTCCCTGAGGCAACTGAGGCCACCCCTGAGCTGACCAGCCTGCCTGAAAGAGGTGGGAACAGCACGCACACAGAATTGAGAGAGTGTGTGTCAGAGCCGGGGATTTGCTTAAGGCCACCCCAGGTGTCTGTCTGGGAGAAGAGCAGATGCTTGTCATGGAGGACACATGGGCTGCTGCGCTGGAGAATCCCCTTCCCATAGGCATGGGTTCCATTTTCCCAGAGAGGTGGTCATGCCGGACGGAAGTGGGAGATTGTGGACGGGCAGCTGCAGACAGATGTGTGGGGGCAGAGGAATCTGCCTGGCTTCTAAAAAGCAGGCAGACTGACCCCTGCCATTTCTGTCTTCAACCCTCTCACGTTTGTATCTCCTCAGGACTGCATGTTACATATTGTTTGAAGGACTTACGTGTGACTTTTGTGCCGAAGTTCACACACCATCACTCCTAAACAGAAGCCTCCACAGCTTGTTGCAATCCCGACAGGTTCTGGACAGTGCGTCCCATGCAGAAGGTTCTAGGTACACACTTGGGGAACTGCATTTAATGGAGCACAGAGCTCTCATTTGACAGCACTCTCACTTACTGTGAGAAGAGACTTAGTGAACAGCATATTTGTAGATTGTTAGTGGGGGACAGGTGTCCACCTGAATTGTTAAAAGCTAACACTTTCAACACAAGTCAACAAAACGCTTTACACAAAAGGCCTGTGTTCTCTAGAAAATGCTGTACAAAATAGAGGACAAGGACAAGAAGAGGAGCGTGATCACAGGTGGTGACGGTGACGGTGGTGTTGGTGACAATGAGAGTGATTATGAGGAAGAGGACCGGTGATGATGATGATGGTGATGGTGAGAAGATGGCAATGATGGTGACAATGACAGCAATCAATGGTGTGGGTGGTGCTGATGATGGCCATGATGATGTTCTGAGGAGGAGGAGGGTCGAGGAGGTGGTGACGGTGACAGTGACAGTGATGGTGGTGATGATGGTGATGGTGGTGTAGAGGAGGAGGGTGGTGGAGGTGATGGTGATGATGAGAAGGAGGAGGATAGTGGAGGTGGTGACGGTGACAGTGATAGTGATGGTGGTGATGATGGTGATGGTGGTGATGAGGAGGAGTATCATGGAGGTGGTGACAGTGACAGTGAGAGTGATGGTGGTGGATGATGGTGATGGTGGATGATGGTGGTGGAGATGAGGAGGAGGGTGGTGGAGGTGATGGTGTCGATGATGAGGAGGAGAGTCATGGAGTTGGTGACAGTGACAGTGACAGTGATGTGGATGATGGTGGTGATGATGGTGATGGTGGTGCTCAGGAGGAGAGTGGTGGAAGTGATGGTGATGATGATGAGGAGGGTCGTGGAGGTGTTGACAGTGACAGTGACAGTGATGGTGGTGGATGATGGTGATGGTGGTTGATGGTGGTGGAGATGAGGAGGAGGGTGGTGGAGTGATGGTGATGATGATGATGAGGAGGAGAGTCATGGAGTTGGTGACAGTGATGGTGATGTGGATGATGGTGCAGGTGAGGAGGAGGAGGAGGACTGTGATGATAATGAGTGGAGTGACAAGGAGGAGCAGCACAGGTGGTGATTCTGGACGTCAGGAGTCTCACTCTTTGGGATACAGAAGGCACCCTGTCTGCAGAGGCCTGGGGTCCTGCCCTTCTGCCTTTTGCTGTGAGATGGCACAACACCAAGACCCTGGCCAGATGCAGCCCCTTAATACTGGATTTCCCAGCTTCCAGATCTGTGAAAAAGAAACATTTTTTTTATAAATTACCAGGTTTGTACATCCTGTTATAGCAGCACAAAACAGAAATGAGATGTAGCATTTATGTATTTCATCTTTCCAAACATTTCAGCTCGATAATTTTAGGAAAGACATAGCAGAAGCCAGCAATCCTATCAATGCATAACTGTGGATGAGACTTGAAGTTTTGTTTTATTTTTGTTTTGAATCGTTGCCTGTTCCTCTTTAGTATTTTATGCTGCTTAGACTAATGGTGCCTTACAGCTATTAAGACAGTCATTTGTGTCTAGATGGGAGGGAACATGGCATCATCATTTAGCAGATGAGAAATCTATGATAGAAAAAAAAATGTGCTTTGCCTAAGGTCACAAACCAAGCCAGAACTGGAATCTGAAAGAGCATACACTTGTCAGAGAAGCTCGTCCATATTGGAGGGTGGGGGACACACATCAGGGTTCCTCTAATTGATTTGGGAGTACGTTCACATCTCAGGCCTAGTCATGTCTGTAGCTTGGGAACATAAGCAGGCGGTGTGCGGGATGCTGCTCCGTGAAGTGATGCGCTAGAGTCCCATTTCCTTGAGCTGCCATTCTTCACCACGTCAAGTGGTTACCCTCGTTGTGCTTTTATCTAATCATTTCAAAATGTTCTTTATTTAGAAGAGAGCTTCAAGTTTCCATGAGAAAAAAAAAATGGTGTTTAATGCTTCAATTTTTTCTGAATTTTCTTTCAAAAGCAGAACTTCTCAGGGCTGATATTTTAGACTAAAGTTCAGGTTGAAGCTCTGTGTTCACATCAACCATGTAGAGTTTCTGGGGCTAATGCAGCGCAGAGTAGAATCACCACAGAGTTGAATCCAGGGGTCACTTCCTCCAGCTCTCCGAGCTCTCCCCACCTCCACTCCACAAAAATAATATCGTACAGCCATTGGCTCCAATGGTCGAATTAGCAAGTTAAGCTCCAACTTCTAATCTTCCACATATCTTGACTCCATCCCAGAAGTGAAAAGTAAGAGCCCAAAAGGATCCCCAAATGTCGAGCAGCTTCTGTTCACAATGAGTAAATTCGAGTTCATGTACTTTGGATGTCCCAAGGGCAGGAAGCCACCTGTACTTTGATAAAATCATCAAAACTCTGTCCCCTCATGTGCATTGGGTTTAACAACCTCAAGCATATTTTAAAACAGTTTTAGTGATGAGCAAATGTGTATCACACCCTTATGTTACAATCCAAACTTTCAATTCTAATGCAGACCTGTGGAGCAAAACCAGCCCACCTATCTGGTGTGTTTGTGAACATGAACTTGAGTGTCCCAAAGAATTTAAAGGACTCAGGTAAATTTGCCACAAAGAAATAAATACAACCACAGATTAGAAATTATTCTTTTCTAATTTGCTAGTCTAAGATGATGTCTACCCTACTATATCAAATAGTAGTAGATGTAGTAGGGTAGACATCATCTTAGACTAGCAAAAACATAGGGAAGATCTAAACACTCATTCTTTTTAGATTGTAAAATGTGAGGAAACACTGAGTCATCTAGTTGTGTTGGAAGATGGCCAAATCCAAAGATGAACATACTCGTACCTTTCTGCCGTATTTGCATCAGAGGGTCTATCTCCAGAGAAATCTCCCAGCCATCAGGAGATCTTGTCACTCTACCACTTCCTTTCGTGTCCACTGACACCAGTGGACATAGCTATGGTAATTGCTCACTGGTCGCTGCACACATTTTCCTGCTACTTCTCAGAAGAGCAGCAAGAAAGATTCCTTTAATACGTAGGTCACGTAGGTCACGTTGCAAATCCTTCTGCTCTCCACTTCGGAGGAAAACAAGCTCCTCTGCCCAACAGGCTCCAGGACAGTCTTCCCCACTGCCCCTCTCTCCATGCCCCCTGCTCCTGTCCAGCTGCTCCAGGCAGGGTGCTTCTGGGAGACGTGAGCACAACCTGGCTGGGAACCTCCCTCCTTGCTGAAGTGCCACCCAGGGGCCAGTTGCTTACTGCCCGCTACATGCTCCATCAGATTCCACTTCTGCTCCAAGGCTTCTTCTGCTTTATCTGCCAGTGGATCACAAGACCCAGAGCCATGTCTGGCCCACGCAGGTATTCGGGAAATGTTGCATTGAAGATGAGACCCCACCAAGAGTACTTAGTAAAGACTGCCCTAAAATCAAAGCAGATGGTGGATGTAAGGCTTCGCCTTACTGATACAGCTCTTGCATTGGTCCCTAAAGAGCAGTGTAAGATAGAACCTCGAAGAGGAAACTTTGTGAGACATACTAAAAACAATACCAATATCACTCATTACATGACTATTATAGTAATGAGTTTTATATGTTCACTGTAGTGTTCTCTACTGAAAGCTAAATACAAAATGGGGCGTGGGCATAATTCACTAAAGCTACTGCCTTTAGCAATATGATCCAAGAAATCGGACTTCTAGTTTAATTACAACCTTGAGGGATATATAGGTACCATATTAATCAAATTATCCTCTCTGAATAACAAATTACTAAGATAGGAATTTGGTAAAAGTTGTGAATTAAATTTAAAACTGCATTAAAAACACAGGCTGTGGCTTGAGAGCTTGTGTAGATACTTAAAAAATCAAACATGTCTCATTTGGTATGTTGGTGGAAATTGAACATCTTACCCTTGACTCTTATGCATACACATTTCTAAGCAATTGTCACCTTTTGCAAGGGATGTTTTGTGTGTTTGTGCCCTTTTAGATATCACTGCATGTGTGAGATTGCTGCAAATTGCTGCAATGACTGGATGTTTGTGCGTCCCAAAGTTTGTCTGTTGAAATCTTAACCCGGATGACGGCACTGGAGGTGGCCTTTGGGAGTCCATCAGACCATGAGGGTGGAGCCCTCCTGGATGGAAAGAGTGGCTTGTAGAAGAGGCCCCGCCCTTTTCTGCCCAGTGCAGACACAGTGAGGAAGTGGCCATCTGTGAATCAGAAGTGTGTCCTTGCCTGGTGCCCAACCTGCTGGCACCTTGACTTTGAAATGCAGCCCCAAAAACTGTGAGGAACCGCTGTTTGTTCCGTAAGCCACTTAGTCCCTGGTAGTTGATGATGGCAGCCTGAGTGAGATACAAGTTGGTACCGAGAAGTAGGGGCTGTTGTAAGTAACACCTGCAGAGGATCTCTGGGCTTGAGTAATGGGCAGAGGTGCCAGGGTTTGGAGGGGCATGCTGGAGGAAGCCAAAGTTGTCATGGGGGTGTAAAGTCAGTTCTGGGGGTGCTCAGGTGGAGAGAGGAGCCCTGCAGAGGAAGCTCCATCTTCTTCGAGAGCACTTGATCACTGATGGACAGAACGCTGGGGAGGTGGATGTGGAGGCAGGTCTCCTCGCTCAGAAAGGGGAAGCCTTCTTTAGACTTGAGGAAAGGGAACCTTTGTTAGGGGTCAAGATCTGGCTGGAATATGTCTCCCGTGTTCTGTGGAAGGCAGGACTTGAGGGCAGGGAAGTTGGATGCTCAGCCGGGGAGATTTCCAACCTGGCATTAAGGAGTGCTGGGTTCCTCTGGACGGCTTGTGGTCAACTGTGAGGATAGGCAAATGACCAAAGGGAGCTAGAATCAAAACCAAGTCCTCCCCACATCATAAAAAAAGAGAGATTGCTCGGAAGACTCTGAACCTAGTCACCAGGAAGACGCTGGCATGAGCACACCCTTGCTTCTCCAGCCGTCCGAGGAGCAGCCCTGCCAGTGGCACTAGCAGAAGGAGAAGGGAGGAAGGTGGTGGGGCGTTGATCGTTTGCAAGAGGAGCCCTTACAGCTGTCCCCTGCAAGTGCAAACTGTTCTTCAAACAAGATCCAAAGTACCCCAGAAGATGGAAGTTCAAAATACATCAGAAAGAAACAAAATAAATATGAATAAACAGACAACTCACAGTTTTGGAAAGGAAAACTTAAAAAGATATTAATCTTGGTTAATTTAAAATTTAATGGGATCCCAATGTCATACCAGTCTTTCTCTCTGGAATTTGACAATCTTTCAAAAGTTCATTTGTTAATGTAAAGAAGCAAGTATAGTTTGAATAACATTGACACTTCTCCTAAATATTTACAATAAAAACATCAACAACCTATTTAAAACTATACCAAAGAGATGAATAGATAAGTTTACAGAAGAAAGATGAAAATACCCCTTAAAATTATAAAAAGACTGTCACCTATACCGTAAGAGACACACAAATTAAAATTTCATGAATACATCATTTTTATTTGGCTGTGAAAACTCTGGCAGTGCATTCTGCTGGCTACAGGGGCTTCTCGCCCCTGGCTCCAGGGAAGCCTGCTGGGCCAGCCCAGGAGCTCACTTTGGCAGGGCACAACCCAAGCACAAACGGGTGGGAGTCTGAGCTGCCAACCTCACTCTCATTAATCCACCAAAGCATGCAGCAGAGGGAATGGGGCCAACTTACGGAAATCTATCACTGTCACACTACAGGGAACAATGGAGTGTTCCACAGGAGCGATCTCTTCCCCACGGTTGGGGATGACCTCTTGGACACATCACTAAAGAAAAAGTACTTCCATCTCTGTCTATAGCTATGTCCACAGTCATACACATGAAACTAATCACCCAGGTTAAATTAAAAGGTAATTGTGACAGGAAGAACAAGAGGGGGCGTAGGGAGAGGTCCTGTTTATATAATAAGCTACACACTTGTTTAAGTCTGAATAAAATAAACATTAAGAGGAAAAAACAAAACTATAAAAATGGTTACATATAAGGGAAAAGATTAAACTAGAATAGAACATGTTATATATATTTTAAATATATATATTTTAAAATGAACTAATTAAATAAAAATAAACACAATTAAATCCTAAAATTAAAATTCAACCTAAACCAATGAGCCAGTCTATTAAATTGGTTATGTAACTTGGCAAGTGACCCAAGATCCTAGGACACGGTGTTTTGGACTCATGTCCCTAGTGCAATATGTTCCAAAATGAAATGGATTTGCAAGTGAGCTCAAAACTCACGTGGCCGTTCTTCCTGTTCCTAGTAGTAGCACAGGCAGTAGGTCACGTATTTCATAGCTGTCCTATACATTTTGATCAAGAAAATCAACATGAGATCATTACAATGAGCATTGTCAGGAACAAAGGCATTCAGGAAGGTGAGGACATCCACAGTGTGATTGAAAGTAATTGAAAAACTCGCCTTGGGAACGGGCTTCTCAGAGTTATGCCTCAGGCTCTGCAGATTATTGGGGCTCTGGCTTTGCCATTAAGTCCATCTCCTTTCACTGAGTTCCCAATAAATGCGATTCGCCTTCTGTGTCCCTTATGAGCCATGATTTTGGCTTGAATTCGCTTTAAAAAGGAATCCATTCTTCTGTCAGTCCTTTGCTTGGAAGGACGAGGATGGTAAGTGACCACATGTGCTGTTTCTGTGACAGCGGGGCGTCCACCCTGCTGGTGTGATGTGGTGAGAAGTGGTCACTGTCCCTCCTGCCATCAGGGAGCTCTCCTGTCCCCTGGGCTGGGCTTCCAGGATCTCTCCA
Organism: Marmota monax; assembly: GCF_021218885.2. NCBI lineage: Eukaryota > Metazoa > Chordata > Mammalia > Rodentia > Sciuridae > Marmota > Marmota monax. Next base: position 9,468,373 of record NW_026692826.1, on the reverse strand, counting down.
GCAGATGACTTCTTCCTTGCTCTCCTCTGTAAATGTCCATTTGATGTGTTTAAGGGCTTTCCTTCTAACGAGGTAAGGGCGGAAAGACCTGTGTCCTGTAAAGTTAAGGGGCTGTGCAAACTGTTGCCTCGATAGGTCAGTGTGAGCCATTGAGGCCGCATGAGGCCACTGTCCCAGACAGGAGCACATGTCCAAAGGCGACAGCTGAGGCCAAGCTTGTGGCTTCAACACTCACCAGGGTTTTAAGAGACGCTGGGAAGAACAAGTTAACACATTAGGAAATCGAATTCTAAAATACGTAAGTAAATCACGCTTTCAAGGCTTTCTTTAAATCTGAAAACTACCAAAGATACAAACAATATGGCTTTAAGAAATGATCATATCACACAATGCTATCACTTAAAATATCTGAGATTCATCGTGGGTTATTTAAACTTCTCAGTCCCATCGCACGTTACACAGACTTGTAAATGGGCCTGTGATCGGATCTTTACTTTTCAGTAGAAGTTTAAAAATTATTTTCTCTGCCCCATAAATTGTAAGTTGGATGGAAATAAATGTTCTTTGGAGAATTGATTTTTCCTTTTTTTCAGAATTAAATATAGATTCTTAGTAGAGATGGGAAAATTACCAAACTGGAAGGAAAGTCAGGTGTAGAGGTTCACAGATTAGACGAAATCAGCTACAAATCTGGATCGATCAGGCACTTGTGTGCCCTGCTCTGTCAACTCAGCCATTTGGAGGCTGTGTGCCTGGTGACAGCTCACGCCAGATGACGAGACCTCAGAGTGAGGTCGGCGGGGCTCAGACATGTGTCCTGGCTGAACATTTCAGTTTCCTCCAAGTCAAGTTTATAAGTCAGTGTTAAACTGGAGCAGAAAGAAGCACTTCCTCAGCTCGTTCAATTTTATTATTATTTCAAAGCCATTTCCAATCAACCCGCTCTGTGGAAAGCACCTGTTAATCGCCCACTGTCCCGGCAGTCGCAGAACAGGGCCAGGCCACCTCGGACGTTCTCTTCTCTTACTTCTGGAGCCGGTTGCCGTTGTAGATGTCACCAGGCAGAGACTAAATTAATGTATTTTGATGCATGTAAAACTCCTACATCTCTAATGAACTGCTATCTGGGACTATAACTTGCTGGTAAATCCACCCCCCAAATCAAAACAAAGCGTCTAATTGAGCAGCAGTTCCCAAGGACTGACTTTTATAAAAATTCAGGGAGCTATAAAGTGCTCCACATCGATATTTCATTAACATTCAAAAATGCTGCTTCTGTGCTAAAGACATATTCTGTTGCTGAGTATATATGAGTTATACGTAACTTCTTTTACAAATTATGTTTTAGCCATGTGAGTCTATAATTTTTCCAGAAAATTTAGAAAAATCAGAAAAGCAGAAAGAAGAAAAATACAAAAGTCTTCCTACCAACTGAACATCATCACCATTTTTTTCCTCTGCCAGACAATTTCCTTTCTCTGCACAGATATGTACATCTCCTAGTGACACAGTGATTCTGAAAAGCAACAGTGAGTCCTGTCCCCCACGTAAGGTAGCATAGTGACCTGCATCGTCACTGGAAAGCATTTAAATGACTGTCCAGCACCTCTGTATAGGAAAAAAGACATTGACTTTATTTTGCTGAACATGATATTGGCCTGGTGATTCACCTTGAAAAGTCCTTGTCAGAGATGTACCTTGGGGAAACACTCAGGGTGGAAGGGCATGGTCCCTGGGATATGCGTGGACACAGCAGATAGAAGGAGGGTAGCTGATCGTGATGGGCAAACGCTCATATTGCTAAAACGGAAGGGGACTTCAGGTCCTTGCAGGTCTGTGTTTTCCAAAGTATTGAACAGACTTTTTGAAGTGTGTGGAAGTGGGAATCCTAACTCACAACCACCCAGAGGCTTTAAAAACAGTATTCTGATTTTTTCGTTTCTGCCTCCCTAGTCGCATGCTGAGCCCTGTATGTCCTGCAGTCAGTTTCTGCCTCTCTGCTCGGGTCTGCGGGAGACCTGGGCTGGCAGCCGTGGTGCACACTGGTAATGATTACGGGTTCCAGTCAAGGTCACGCTGATGAGCCGAGGCCCCACACCGCCAATCGCCATTTACTTTCCGAATCGGTTTCCATGGAGCATTTTCTCATCTTGCCTGTCTCCATTTCTGTCTCTTTTGCCTCTCAGTATGGATTTCTGCTCCTATTTCATACAGGTCATGCCTTAATGTATTTAGGGTGATTGACAGGGTATTTCTAAAGGTTCTTCTGCTTAGAGCAATAAGTCATGTCTAGTGAGCTTCCAGAGTGGTGCTGTTCCACTTTCCAGCGTTGAGGGCGGCTGCTGGTGCTTGTCTTCGGCCTCCTCGTGATTGGAGGAGTGCTCTCTCCTTGTACCGCTCTGCTGGATAAGGAGGCCGGCGGCTCGCACTCTGTCTGTGCCCGTGAGCCCTGCAGTCCTGGGCAAGGGCTCTGCGGGCCCCGGGCAGGCCTGGCAACCCCAGGTGCACCCCATAAAGCCCAAATCACCAAGTCTCTTCACCAACTCCCTGGACGAGAAGAGACATCTGTGATCCTGCTCTTTGCCACTTGGGGCAGGTGGATGGTTTGTGAGCAGCCATGTCTCCCCAATTCAGTGCTGCCAAAGGCTCATTCTTGGACTGAGCTCTGCTGAGGTTCTGCCTCTCTCTGGCTCCATCTCAATGAGGCCTGATTAGGGTTTCTTTGCTCCTCTCTGCTTTGTCTACGTGTAACAAGAACCCTGAGGTCTCTTTAGCTAGGATCCCACACCACTGATGCCCATCAGATTCCTCATCTCTGCCACCCCTGGGTAGTTTCCGATCCCCCTCAGCAAGTCAAGCAGTGGTCTCACCAGCCTGGCTAGGCCGGAACCCTCACAAAGGATACTGATCATGATGGACACAGCTAACAGAAGACCTGGATACTGCTGGGGCCGTCTACTTGGGAGTTAGAGAAATGACCTTCCACTAACCTTGGGAGACTGACAGTTGACTACTCATATGGCCATACAGCAGAATTCAAGGATTAACCTGTAGATTCCCATAGGAACGGGCTGCAATTTCTTTTTGAATGTCCTACTCTACTTCCTTTCCCAACACACCTACAAATGAAATCTCCACAACAGTCCCTGTCCTCGTAACTGTGGGAAAAGAAAAGAAAGCCTTTCCCCAGGAATGTTAGAACATGGCCGCTCCCCCACACACACACCCGTAGAATTGTCTAGGCACATCAACTGGCATAGTTAAGAGAAGTCACAAGGTAGAGAAAACACTGACATAGTGCAATTAAAATCAGACGACTTAGGATGGATTTCTTCTCAAGAACTGTGCCAGTGACTGAAAACACCTCCTTGCATCACGGCTGTTGCGGCTCCTGTATTTTAAGCAGTTCTGCCCTTGAGGTACAAAAGCATGGCACACACGTGTCCACACTATCTAAATTACAGATGTTCCCAGTGAGAATGAACTCTTTAAAATACCTGCCACCACCCAAGAAAGCCAGTTCCTCGACAAGGTGGCTGTGTGACTATGGATCACGTTGTGCCATGTGTTCACGACTCCACGAGAAGACCCCTTCAGAGCCCAGAGACGCTGGGAGGAAGAAAGACTGAGCTAAACCAGAAAGATAAAGGAGCAAGGAGCTTTGGCCCTGGGGACCCTGAGGAGCCCTCAGCAGAGCCCCAGCATGGAGCCTGGGCAGCTGGGCAGTGAGGGCGGGCCCAGGGGAAGTCAGGAGGTGAAAGCCAGCCGGCCCAAGCTCCTCGGAGTACCCAAGACAAAGGCTGCCTGTTCCCTTGGCAGCAGACACACAGCGCGTTAGAGCAACTGAAGACGAATGCTTCCTATGTCAAACACACCCACCTGTCAGGAACCTGACGCAAACCCTTCTGCAGAGAAAGCTAATGGCAAAGGTTGGATGACACTCCACAACTAAAACGAAACGTTTCAGATTCCCTTCTGCAGGGACACAGCGCCCACTCTCAGTGGGCTGTGTTCACTGGGCGGGTTAGAAGCCAGACCCAGCTGGACTCCCTGAGCTGTGCTGGCCTCCATCAGTGGGGCTGTCTGTGCTGTACCAGTTCTCCCCTCTGTCCTTGTGTCTGACATAACCAGTAACTGTACCCTAGGTGGCTTGAAGTAACAGAAATTTGTTCTTTCACAATTATAGAAGCCAGAGGCTTGGAATCAAGGTCAGTGGAGCCGAGCTCCCGGTAGGCTTCTGGGGAGGTCCTTCTTGTCTCTCCAGTTCCAGTGGCCCAGGCATCCCTCGGCTTCAGCTGTATCCCTGCAACCCCTGCCTCCACCTTCAAGTGGCATCGTCCCAGTGTACCCTCTTTTCATGAGGGCACTAGTCACGGGAGTAGGTCACCAACTACAGTATGTCCCCATTTCAACAGTGACACCTGCAAGGACCCTAATTCCAAGGGGCTCCTAGTCCTTGGTGCGGTGGGTGGGGGGGTGGGGGGGGCTACACGAGGATCTGTTCTACGCAGCTCAGTGCATCTCGTCTGCACTTGAAGCTTCCCCAGGTAGCGTGCCACACTGCAAAGTTAAGCTGTGGAGCCACAAAGCCCGAAGATACTTGCTCAAAATAGAAAAGGCAGGAAATTGTCCACGAGACTTTTGTAGAGCAGAAAGGACACCAAAGAGGTAAAGACCTAAACAAAGACTCCCGGGGCCACAGGAATGCATGGTCCGCGTGGCCGACAAGAAGCCAGCAGAGGCTCAACGTCCCGTTTCTTCATTTCTTTGTGGGAAATCTGCCCCTGACGTGTTAGTGTAAACACGTGGCATAAACGTGTGGGGCCATTTGGATTGACCCCTGTACAGTAGCCCTTCCCAGCAGAGCAAAGAAAGTATGACCACTCGCTCCCCTCGGGGCTCTGGGCTGTGACTGGGCTCAGCCAGGGGCTTCCTGCTCAGGTGGACAAGACTGAGCACGGCATGGTCAGCCTTCCTCAACCACACCTGCAAGCCTGGGAGTCCCAACAGCTGGGCCACCAGAGCAGGGCCTCAGGCCTCCCCGGGTTTCTCTCTGTCTCTGTCTCTGTATCTCTGTCTCTCTCTCTTTTCCACGGGGGTTTTTGGATGATGGTCTCAGGGAAGCTCAGACTCTTAGATGACCCCCAAGCTCCCAGAGTTTCCCAAGAGAAACCCACTGAGTCCCCATGGCCTTTTCTAACTCTCCTAGATGGATCCCTGGACCTGCTGCCAGGTTCAAGTGCAGGTGTTTGGATTCTGCATCAGGATTCACCAATGTTGTGTTTTAAAGTCACAGGAACCAACATGACTCACAGGTTAAGCCATCGTAGAGACCATGTTCACCAATTGCCACCAGTGTTTGGTGCAAAGAATGTAAAGCACAACCAACTGTCAGGTGCCACACTGAGCCTGCGCAAAGGGTGCAGAGCGTGGCACAAGTGATGGGGTGGGAGCTGTCTGCTGTGGGTGAGAAGCCTAGAATGACATCTTTGGGTGGAAGCAGCCCAATACAGATAAATATGTTATAGCATCAGAAATATAAGTGTACATTTATATATATGCACGTGTGAATATACTTAGAAATGTAGAGTGCATATTTACACAATATACATATACAGAATGCATATATGCATGCTCACTAGTCAGTAAGAAGAAATTAATCATATAATTAAAAAAAAAACAGGCCACCAAGGGAAGGAAACACATACCATGGAACCTGCTAGAGGTCCCTGATTTGTGTGACCAAGGGGGCAGGACTGAGTCACAATGCAGGGCCCAGGAGTGGGACAGGCTCAGCATGGCTGGCTTCTCACATGCCCCTGGGCTCTTCCCCCCCAGAGCCTGGCAGAGCTACCAGGAATAATATCTGCTTCTGCTCAGAGCTGTCTTCCTGGCTCCTGGGCCAGCTCCGCATGTGTCCTCTGCTCTGCAGCTCGCCAGGCCCCGGGCCACCTCACCCTGGAAGTACCAGGCAAACCCAGGAGAGCAGTGGGTGACGGCCAAGGTGATTCCCACGTTCAGTGGCTCCACGGCACGTACCTGAGAGCCATTGTTCCACAGTAGGGGTGTTTCTGAACCATTGCTGCTGTAACATCGACAGTGGGTAAGGCAATCGTGGGGTCTAAGGGCCTGTGAGCCGGGTGTGTGAATGATGACGGGAACATTCGGAGACCAACCAGAATCGTCCCTGCGCTTACCAGGATAGGCTGTCTGCTATAGAGGTAACTTCCCCAAGTGGCTGTGCCTAGCAGCCTGTCCAGCTTCCTCCGTCCAACAGATTCAGGGTCCTCTGTGAGACTCTCAGCACGCAGTAGACCCAGAGGATCAGGAGATGCTCTGCGGCCTCAGGCCAGACTGGTGGAGGCAAAATCCACCTACCAGGCCTGGACCCTGCCTAAGACGAGGGCCGAGAACCGGGGGGGCGGGGGGACACAGAGCTTCATGTCCCCCCGCTGGCCTGCCCGAGAGCGCACTCATGCCAGGGCTGCCAGAGCCCTGGGCACCCTCTGGGAACAGCTCTACTGGGACTTGGTCATGGGGACCATGAGGACTTCCTATTTTTGGACAGCCAGTTGGACCTCTGTTTCCAGTTTGTGAGTTTGCAAAATCAGAGTTGAGTCACCAGGACACTGATTGCATTGTTATTTCCAACAACTAGAGCTGCCCCTGTGGTCAGCCCCAGAGAGCTTCCATTCCTGGACGTCCACGCTCCTGTATGCAGAGCCTAACGTGCTGTCACTGCCGACAGACGGGCTGGGAGGAGGGCAGCATATATCCCAGTCACTCTGGGAGGAAACACAAGTTGCAAAATAGGATATATTGTGTTTTTCCTCTTCAGTAATGAGGTTAAGGATGCACACACGGAAACTTATGGGAGAATTAATCCACACAAGTTATTAGCAGTGTTTCTACCTCATCAGTGGCAGCCCGGCTCCTTTTATGCTTCATGATTGACCTTTCTCTCTTTCTCAATGTGTGATAATTAGATTAGTGGTGATGAAGGGATGAGAATGGAGGAGAGAGGGAGGGCCGTGCAGGACGGGGAAGGAGAAGGGCAGGCCACCAAGGGGGGGAAGCCCAGGGACCATCCATCTGGTAGAGACCGCAGTGAGGGGTGCCCTGGGCCAGCAGCCTGCCTCCAGCTGAGGCCTCCCTGGGTGGTTCTGGGGAGCCCTGGGACAGCTTCCTCACAGCCAGGGGACAAGGCTAAGAGAGGCAATGGCTCCGTGCAGCTGTCCTGTCACTCCCACAGTGCCACCCACTCTTCATCACCTCGCACCTTGGCCTGGGCAGTCCTGGCAGGTAGAGGTGTGGTTTTGTCTGCCTGCTCTCTGATGGAACCTCTTCCCAGTGATGCAATGGATCATCTGGGCTTTTTGAAAAATGGTCCAAAACCCACAAAAGATTAATCAAAGCACCTGCTCTCTTCCAGACAGAGGTAGGGTGCGGAAACATGGGCCCTGCCCCAGCCACCCCTGGCCCTTGGCAGCTCTGTGTCCAGGAGGCAAACACTCAGTCCAGCAGCGGCAGGGCTTCTGTCCAGTGCAGACAGCCCAGCTCGGCCACTGTGTGTGCACTTCTTCTCATCCTCCTGAAGTGCTCATATGGCCTTCCACAGGGGCTCCATGACATTCCCTACAGAGCCCTTGTGAGCCGAATCTCTTCCACTCCTTTGTCCCTCGTGAAGTCTCAGTGATACGTGGGACATCTGAGGATGGGCTGTGCACCTGCAGAGTTAGTGTATTGCCTGTGTGCAGCACAGACATGGAGAGGCTCTGTGGGAGGTCACTCTGGAACTCAGTGATCTCGTGCAACCCCTGGGATCACACTCAGATAGCCTGGGACTCTAGCTGCTTTTCTCCTCTTAGGGACTTCTCCATCCCTGCACACTGCCAGTCACATGCATTACGGTCATGTGACTGTGTGTTGTGGTTCCAACACCCAAGCGACACTCTGGCTCTGATCAGACTAATCCGCTGTAGTGTACAGAGGCTTTGGTAGCTTCTCATGTTCCCGGTAGTCACTCCAGGCCCTTCCTCTACAGCAGAATGTGCTGGAGTGTACAAGTGTCTCCTCTGGCCTTTTCCAGGAGTGAGGGACTTCTTTACCCTTCATGAGGAACCATCTCCCATGCCAAGCGCTGCACCTTCAGGAAGAATTACACTCCTGCATGCTCCCTCTGCTAATGCTTTTGTCACTTTCTGGAATAAATTGCTCACTCACGGCATTTTCCCTTTGGAAGTTAGCTAGCCTCAAGTGTGCAAGGTTTCTCTTCAATCCTCCTCCCTGACAGGGGTCCCAGCTAGAGGAGGTGCGATTGCACAACTTGCCTGCTGCTGTTAACTCATCTAAAACTTCCACTTTATCAGTTTCACAAAACCACATATGCTGTCCTGATCTGTAGCATCTGTGACCAGGTTAATACTGATGTATATAATTCTAATTAAAGTGCAGTTCAATTAGAATGTCTGGTTTTGACTATAAATTTGCAATGATTATAATTATTGTGATCCTTAAAAGTTCCATGAACAAAACAAATTACTTTTAGGTAAATCTTAAGAAGTAAAGAATTACTTCTAAATAGACAGATGCAGGAAAAGTATTTGAGCAAAGTCTTATGAAGTCCAGTAAACCATTTCTTCAAAATAATCTTAAGATACAGCAATAGCAGATCCATTATATAGTTTCTCTAAGAAGTGCTTGTAAGCACTCCAAGATTTTTAAATGTCCTAAGAAGGAAATTCTATTTGCCCATGAATTTGTCAGCATCCAAACCAAAGGAGAATTCCGTGCCCTAATGGGCAAAATACTAATCTTTGTAAACACAATCCCTCCTGGGGCTCTGTGCCCTGCTGGGAGCCTTCTGCAGGGGGGAGTGCGGGGAGTTCTGGGCTCTGCAGGGTGTTCCCTAAGTGCCCCTCAGCTCCAGATCCTCTGAGTTCCACGTTTATAAGTGGAGGTGCTTCCACTGACTCTGAGTGGCAGACCGAGGAGCACTCTGCTCAGAGACCGCAGGTGAGAGACCACAGTAAACGTGTGTGTCTTCTGTTGCCAGATGTTCAGTGCATCCAGCCTGATCCCCCGATGGAGACAAGAACCGTCTTTGGAATCAACAGCTTTTCTACTTTCTCTGTATAGGTGAGAGATCTCTTTACTGACCTCTGAGGGCTAAGCATGCCAAATCACATGGATAACACCCACTAAAATCTTTAGTGAATTGATGGATTCTTAAAATTTAATTGCCTGCTGTGGGAAACCTCTAAGAGCAAGATCGCATCCACAGTGCTAGAGGACTTTTGCTGTACCTCCCGGAAGGTGTGAAACCAACCAGAGTGGGTCTTGCTGGTGCCAGGGGGTCTGGGGATTGCGGGGGGCATCCACATCTTTGCAAATATGCATCAGACTAACCTTGGAGTGGGGGATGCTCTGCCTACAGATGAGGAGACCACATTCAGGACATGCATGTATCCGGGACCAAGGGCACAGGGGACCCAAGGACCAATACCATGTGTTTCACAGATGGCCATGTGGGAAGGTGAGGAGAATGATTAGACCATGCTCAACTGAAGAGAGCAGAGTACTGCGTGGTCCTTATTTACGTTAAACCAAAACTTCACAACAACAAATTCTAGATTTCAAGATGTTCTGTCTGGTTTCTGAATAGCACAGATCATTGTCCTCGCTTGCTCTTCTCCACACACTTGCACAGAAACAGCTTTATTCAAATCGGAATGTAGCTGCATGCAGTATCCATGTGGTGTTCACATGGCATCCACATGGTGTTCATGCAGTGTCCATGTGAAGTCCACATGGTGTCCATGTAGTGTTCATGCAATATTCATACAGTGTTGGTGTGTCCATGTGGGGTCCATGAAGTGTCCATGTGGGGTCCATGAAGTATTCACGTGGTGTCCATGTGGAATCCACATGGTGTCCATGTAGTATCCTTACAATGTCCATGTGGTGTTGGTGTGATGTGCATGTGATATTCATGTGCTGTCCATGCAGAGTCCAGATGATATCCATGCAGTATCCATGTAGTGTCAATGAGGTATCCACATGGTGTCCACGTGATGTTCATGTAATATCCATGTGATGTACATGCAGTATTCATGGAATGTCCACGTAGTGTCTATATGGTGTCCATGAATTGCCCACATGCTGTCTAGGCAGTGGCCATATGGTTGGTGTTCATGTAGTGTCCACGTAATGTCCATGTGGTGTCCCCGTGGTGTCCCTGTGATGTCGATGCTGTGTCCATGTGATGCCCATGTGATATTCACTTGGTGTCCATGTAATGTCCATGCGGGTCCCTGTGGTGTCCATACAGTGTCCACATGGTGTCCATGTGATCTCCATGCACTGTCCACATGGTGTACATGAAGTGTCCATGTGGAGTCCATGTGGTGTCCATGCAATGTCCACATGCTGTGCATGCAGTATCCATGTGGTGTTCACGTGGTGTTCATATGATATCCATGTGGTGTTCATATGATATCCATGTGGTGTCCATGTGATATCCATGCAGTGTCCACATACTGTCCATGTGATGTCCATGCACTGTCCATGTGCTGTTCATGCAGTGTCCACATGGTATCCATGTGATGTCCATGTGGTGTCCATGCAATGTCCACATGGCTGTCTAGGAAGTGTCCATGTGGTTGGTGTTCATGTGGTGTCCATGTAATGTCCATGTGGTATCCACATGATATCCAAGCAGTGTTCTTGTAGTGCCCATGTGATATTCATGTGGTGCCCATGTAATGTCCATGCGGGTCCCTGTGGTATCCATGCACTATACAAGTGTACATGGAATGTCCATGTGGAGTCCATGTGGTGTGCATGCAATGTCCACATGTTGTCCATGCAGTGTCCATGTGGTATTCACATGGTGTTCATGTGATGTCCATGTGGTGTCCATGTGATATCCATGCAGTGTTCAGGCAGTGTCCACATGATGTCCATATAGTGTTTGTGAAATGTCCACATGCTGTCCATGCAGTGTCCATGTGGAGTTCATGTGGTGCCCATGCAATGTCCACTTGCTGTTCATGCAGTGTCCATGTGGTGTTCACGTGGTTTCCATGTGATGTCCATGTGGTATCCATATGATATCCATACAGTGTCCATGCCAGTATCCCCATGGTATCCACATGGTGTCCATGTGATGCCCACGGGATGTCCCTGTGCTGTCCATGTGCTGTCCATTCCTCACCATGCATTCAGCACTCTGTTACGGGGAATTCTGAGGGAGTGCTGAGAGCATAATCTTCCTTTCAAACTTGCAGGAGTATAGGCTGCACATCTGCTGGAGTGTGGTGCGCTCGCTTCCCTTCAAGGTGAATGCACCTGCAGGGTCATGACGTGGCTCCCAGTGCTGCCATTAGAGAAGCTTATTTGCAACGTGGCTGTTTAGTGGTGGCAACTGGAGAACTGATTAGGTTCTCCACTGCATCCCAGGACACGGCGCAGTCTCAGGGCTCTGAACAGGGGCACTGAAGCCTGATTGCTCTTTTCCAGTTACAAGTGGACTGAGACGACCCTCCCTGTTATTTACAACAGTATGGTGAGGTGCATCCATTTCTACCACACACACAGACGTGAACCTCAGAGCAAGGTGGGTGAACACGGCATAGGGGGCCTAACAAGTCTGAAGATGCTGGCAGTGACTAAAACCATAGTGGGTTACTCTTTATATCCTTGGTGGTTGTTAGCCTACAGAAATGTAATACAGAAAGAATAGAAATTCTAGAATAAAGCACCAAGGAAGTGCCAGGACAGCATGGTGTTGGCTCTCCATGAAGACCTCCAAGGACCTGTTGGTCACCCAACCAGGTGTCTTAACAAGAGCTGTGGGAGGGCAGCGATGGAGGAAGACAGGTCTTGAGAGCCTCCCAGCCTGTGGGTCTGGGCTCTGAGGGACTCGGAGGGAGGGGTCTTCCAAGGCGGGAACTGGTGTGGGTTGGTAGTGTTTGTGACCTAAGATGCAGTGGAGTGGGAGCTGAACAGACATGAATTTTGAGGTCAGTCCTCAAGATCGAAGCTGTTCAATGTAGCTGTTTGAAATTGTTGGAAAGATGTGCCTGCGGCAACAGAAAAGTTATGTAGGTGTTTGCATGTTGTCTTTGTCAGAATATCCCGGGCACTATAGTCTGGATCTGGAACATCCCAGAGCTCCTGTGTTAAAGGCATGGTCCCCAGTGCAGCAAGATTCCAAGGTGGGGCTTTCAGGCAATGGTTGGATCAGGAGGGCTCGGACCCCATCAGTGGATTAATCCACTTTATGGGTTAATAGCTTGAATGGACTACTGGGTGGAAACTGTAGGCAGGTGGGCATGTCTGGAGGAAGTCCTGCCCTCCGACTTTATCTCCAGTCTCTTCCTCTTCTCCTCTCCCTCCGCTCTGTCTATCCATCTGCCACTTTCCAGATGCCGTGAGGGGCTCAGGGGCTTTTCTTGCCCATGTCCTTCCACCAGGATGTTTCTGTGACGGACTTGGCCAGCCATGCACTGAGACCTCTGAAACTGAGCCAAAATAGGTCTTTCTTCCTCCAAGTTGATCTTGTCAGGACTTTTGGCCATGGGGACAAAAGCTGAGTAACACACGACGTCAACATCAGGTATGTGGACACAGGAAGTCTCCCTTCCCAGGTCTCCAGCTTTTGCTGGACACTGCTGGCTTTTGTCTCCAACACTGCTGCAGTCCTGGGGCATAGCCACTGCCGGGGCCTTCCTCCACTGCACTGGACCCCTGGGATGTCACAGAAGATCTTGACCACTCATCAGGCAGAAAAGTCAAGCATGCTACATCCAGAGGACACCATGTATCAGGGGTACAGAAAGACAGTGGCCATAAGGCAGAGGGACATATGTATGCATTTCATGTATTTTTGGCTATAAGAAAACATTTGTCTAAACCAGTGCCGAGTCCTGCTCCCCATGTTGAAGTATGACACTAGAGAAGCGCGGAGGCGAGCATAAAGAGCAAGATTTATTTAGAAAGACTTCTCCCAGGACGGAGAAGGGGGCCATAGCTGGCACCTGGTGTCCCCAGAAGTGAGGGCTTCTGCCTTTTTATATCCCAGGCTTCCTGTATTCTCCTGCTCTCTTCCCCTCACCTCTCTCCTCCCTGTGCATGTGACTAGGCCCAGGAGATGCTCAGTGGGTGGCCAAAGGGTGAGAAGCAGATGGAAGGGGAAGGGCCAGATGGAGCAGCCCTGGGCACTTTAACTAACAACTTTATAACTCCCTGTAGGGAGGGACTTTCCTGGGACAGGTTACCTTAGCCACAGGTTGGAGCAGGGCGGGTTATCTTGACAGGGTGGAGGAAGGGCTCTGAAGGCATTTCAGTCCCTCAGGGGACAGTCTCCAACTTCCCGGACTCATTCAAATTGGCCTCCTTGATCGACCTGACTCAGTTTACCTGTCTATACCGACAGCCTGTCTAATTCTGGCTTTACCAGTATCATTATCTCTCATGTTCCTCTAGAAATTTGGTAATTTTATCTCACATTTTAGGTCTTTGATCCATACCAAGATAATTTTAATTCATGATGTGAAATGCTGAGTTTCTTTTTTTCTGTGTGTGTATACAATCTGGCATTTTTTTGTGAAAGGACTATCATTTCCCTGTGGAAATACCTTCAGAGAAAGGAGATAAGAAATGCCAAAGTTTTAAAAAGATAAATGGATCTTTAACTTTAACAAATGCTTTTGAAATCGATTTTCAAGAAAATGAAAAAGCAAGTGACAGAGTCAGAACAAGTGTTTGTAAAACGCATGTCTGACCGAGAAATCAACCCAGAATGATACAGAGGTGGACCACTCACTAAATCAACCCAGAGTGATACAGAGGTGGACTACTCACCAAATCGCACCCAGAGTGATACAGAGGTGGACCACTCACCAAATTGCACCCAGAGTGATACAGAGGTGGACCACTCACCAAATCGCACCCAGAGAGATACAGAGGTGGACCACTCACCAAATCGCACCCAGAGTGATACAGAGGTGGGCCACTCACTAAATCAACCCAGAGTGATACAGAGGTGGACCACTCACCAAATCAACCCAGAGTGATACAGAGGTGGACCACTCACCAAATCGCACCCAGAGTGGTACAGAGGTGGACCACTCACCAAATCGCACCCAGAGTGATACAGAGGTGGACCACTCACTAAATCGCACCCAGAGAGATACAGAGGTGGACCACTCACCAAATCAACCCAGAGTGATACAGAGGTGGACCACTCACCAAATCGCACCCAGAGTGATACAGAGGTGGACCACTCACCAAATCGCACCCAGAGTGATACAGAGGTGGACCACTCACCAAATCGCACCCAGAGTGATACAGAGGTGGACCACTCACCAAATCGCACCCAGAGTGATACAGAGGTGGACCACTCACCAAATCGCACCCAGAGTGATACAGAGGTGGACCACTCACCAAATCAACCCAGAGTGATACAGAGGTGGACCACTCACCAAATCGCACCCAGAGTGATACAGAGGTGGACCACTCACTAACGCCATGGGCAAGAGAGCACCGAAGATGGCTTCTCACAAGGGAACCAGATCAGAACCAGTGTGGTCTAGCACTGCACACTCGGGAAGGGCACTCCTCCAAAGAACAATGTCACAGACTGTTGCACAAGGGGGCAAAATTGTGACGTATGCAGTCGAGGGGAGAAATAAACAATGTCCACATGCTTCTGCGCCTTTCAATGCTTTATTCACTCAAATTGCTCAGTACAATTTCATTCTATAGGTTCTTAATCAAGAAAACGACAATTCCTAATACTAGGCAATAATCAGTTCACAGCAAGCAATTCTAGATTAATTCTAAGCACTGCAAAACACACTTAATCATGACAGGCTAATGACAGACATTCCCTCTGTGTGCTAAGTTCAAAAGTCTGAAGCCTTAGGCTTTAAGTCCAGCAGATGCACACTCACTCTGGTGACCAGGTCTGGAACCAAGGGGCTTTTCCTGGCATCGAGTGAATGACTGTTTGAGGAGGGGGTTGTAGGGAGGAGTTGCAGCTCTCACCAAGGTCCAGATGAGGTGGTAGAGTTTGAGAGCAGTGAGGATCACGCAGAGGCTCAGGAACAATGACAAGTGACGGGATGTCAGATCCTCATTAGGCTCTCCAGCTCAAGTGCATCCTTGTTTTGGCTGGCTCAATCCCTGTTCATTTGCTCTATCATTTATACTAAATTTTGGAGCTTTTGCCTCCCTTTCAATCCTTATCAGCTACTGTGGGATTTCTCAGTGACATCATTTACCCTGGGGTCAGAAACTTTGGGTCTGGTGGTCTCCACCCTGATCTTCTTGCCTTTCCCTCTGATCAGGTGAGGACAGCCTGCCAGGGACTTTACTCTGTTTATCAGGGTGTGGGGAAGTAACTTGTCTGAGGCCACACTAGAGGGCTCTGTGGGAGTGCCTAGTGAGACTGCAGGTTTCAACTGGAATTTTTAAAATGGAGTTGCTTAGGCTCAGGCCCAAGGCCATCCTCACACAGGCACACAGACCTGGATCTCTTACCCACAACAGAACCACTCTGCCAAGGGTTTGGCAGTTTGAGCCAATGCTTATCACAACATTGAGCAATGTCACTCCTGAGTACTTGCGAAGGAAACACAGACCGTGCACATGAACATTTTGTTTTGGTGTTCGGGGGTCTACAGTCACCGCAGCAAAAAAGTGGCGAGCCAAGTGCCTCTGGCCACACCACGAGAAGTGCTGACCAGGCTGTGGTCTGTCCATCCAACAGGACGTCTTCATCAGCAAGCAGGAATGGCCCACCCGTGGTGCACGGACGCACTGAATCTCAAAGCCATCGCGGTCCACGAGAGGGACAACACAAGGGACTGAGCAGTTTGGAAATGATGTGCTGCAGCTAGGGAAAGCCCATCAGTGACCACAGGCAGAGGTGCGGGAGGGAACGTGCTGGCACTTGTGGGTGGTCTGTATCTTGGCTGTAGCAGTGGTCTCACATCTGCCAAAGAGTCATGGAGAACATCTAAGGGGGTATTGTCAAGTGTCAGCAACCCGTCGGCACAGCTGGGGAGAAGCTAAGGGAGGGAGCAGCGGCTCTCGGGCTTGCAGGCCAATTGCTGCCATCCTGGAAGTTGAGTATCATGGAAAGTGGAGGAAACAACACCTTGTTTCCAAAAGACTGGGGTAGGTGAAATGACATGGCGAAACGCTGCTCATGATGAATTCAAGAGGTAGGCACACAGGGTACAGGTTATTACTCTCCCCCGTGTTACCCTTTGTTTTCAAACTCGCCATAATAAAGTTTTTAAAATATCAAATTTCCCAGCCAATGTGTTCCCTACCGTCACCCAGGTCCTGGGACTGTCCTCCTAAAGGCTTCTCCTGGGTGAAGCCTTGGAGTGGCCTTACCATGCGACATCACCTGTGCCGTGGGCTGTTTGCTGATTGATTCCCCCACGCCCCAAGATGGTGAACTTGCATTAGCTCACTTGGGTTTCTGCACTCAGTCAAGGTGAATCAAGCAGTGCTCACACTGCTCTTGGTTGCTGCAGTCTGGCTGCAGCAAAGTAATTGGGGGGTGACGAGCAACTTGTGTGCATTGATACAGCAGGAGTGGGAGCCGTTTATTGTAGGACAACCGAGGTATTTATACATTCCACACAGCTTATCTTAATTAACATAAAATAGATACAGCAGTCAACCAATAAGGAATCTCCACACTTAATGGCTCGCTGGAGCCACCTCACAAACCACTCCCCCTGGCAAAATACCAGGTGCCATCCTGACTTGTTTACAGACTCTAACACTTGGTACTGTCTAGAGTAAAGCCACGGGACCGGGTCCCTGTCTGGGGCACCTTCCACATCTCAGAACTTCATGGCCATTTCTGTTGCCTTCGTTCCCAGCCAGTCACCTCCCCTGCCTCCAGGGTGCTGGGGCTCAGTGCTGCTGGGAGACGCCTCCTGGCACTGCACACACCACGGTGGTTCTGTCCGATTCCACAGGCCTGGGGCAACGTGGAAGTAGCTCCAGGCACCCAGGGCTTTAGGCAGAGATTGTTTCTAGCTGTCCATGACGTCAGTAAATAACAGGAACATGTAAGAATAGAAATACAGGTAAGTAAGTCTTAATATAAATATTAAATAATTGTTCTGTAATCTAAATCATGAATGATTTTTTTCTAAAAGAAAATGGAAATAAAAATGATAATGAATTAGGCCTAAAATTAAGTAGAGTCTTCAGGTCCAGTTTTGAACCATGGGGAGAAATGTGAAGTCCCACAGGGTAAAGGCTCTGCATTGTAACACTCCACAAAAGAGACTTTTCTCCGTGAAGCCATGAATTATCTCAAAAAGTAATAAAAAGGAGAATGTATGCGTTGAGGGAAGGGAATCTAAAGAGACACAAGTCAACAACCACTCAAGTTTCAGGCTCAGCTGGTTTACCTGGGTTCCATCAAGGAACGAGTGTTACCAAACTTAATAATAATGGTTCTCATGTACATAATGATGAAATTCTAATCCATGGTTTATAAAGCTACTGTAAACTATTGAATTATAACCCCAGCTATTATAATATGATATTAGGAATATTAGATTATAAATGCATCCAATAATTTCTAAAACTATTGAAGTCTTGATATTTAAGATCTGATGAGATCAATGTTAATAATAAATAGAGCTCTAATGATTATAAATTAAATGTTAATGAATTTTTGTAAAATGTTTAAATAATAACCCTTACCATCTTAGTTTTAGGGTTTTAGGTTTAATAGCCTGATATTTCAGACCCTTTGATGGAAAAGAATGTTCATGTCAGTAGATAATGAAAAAAAAAAAGATTTCATCAAATTCTTTATTGTTCATAATGTAAGTGTGCTATATAGATGAGGTTATTCTTTGCATAGTCAAAGATGCTCATTTTAAACCAACTGCTAATGTTCTGTTCATAATAAAACACCCCGTTTTACTTTAGAAAACATTGACAACATACTTTAGGAAATGCAGAGAAGATTGCTGTTAATAATCGAAGAACTGGATTCACTGGTGCTCTATTCCATTTGTTTAAACATTATTGAAGTCATATATAATTCTGCACTTTTCCATCATTTGAAATTCATCCACAGTGTTCTCCATGAGATTAAAAGCTCCTTAGGAACATGAGTTTGATGACTGTAGACTGTTCTGGTGTTCCTCTGAATGGACATCAGTGCCAACACCTCTAACTTAATGACCTCAGGAGGTCCACCGCAGGTGGGAGGTCACATGGCCAGATCACGGACAGCCCAGCAGCTGTACCACCATGCCCCCATGCCTAGCAGGAGGGCTCTTTGGCAGCCTGCTTGTTTACTGGGACAGCTCAGGGGCAAGTCAGCTGGATGTGGCATTCCCGAAGCTGTTTCCCCACATCTTTTCAGAGAAAGAATCATGATTTCTTCCTGGGCAATCAAAGTACTTACTGCATCCACCCAGAAACCAAGGGCACGGTCTGACCAGATTAGGATGAGCAGGTACAAATATCAATCTAAAAATAAAATACAACGCTGAGCACTTATCATACCTGATGCGATAGATCATCAGTCCACAGCTCTAAGGCACATGACGGTAAACTACAAAGGAGGACTCCAGGTTCCCTTCAGGAAAGGCGCACAGGCTGCCTTCTCCAGCAGTGGACAGTGGGTACATGCTCCAGGAAGGCAGCAGGGGGCAGCGCAGGCCCACGGAGGGGGTCCAGGTTGCCACAGATGCCTGCCAGCAAGAGGCACCCCACAGCCACCATGCTCTGCCCGCCAGTGAGCGGGAGGTGCCAGTGAGCTGTTAATTCACCAGGGAAGGTTTCTCCGTCTGTGTCCAGAGGTGTTGAGATGCACCGCGTGAAGCAGGTGAAGAGATAGATAGACCAGACAGACAGACAGACAGAAAGAGAGGCAATCCAGGATAAATTAGGGGGAATATCTTAAAACTGCTTTTAGGGAGAGTAACTTAAACCAACATTTTTAAATTCATATAGGAACTTTTGAGTTGTATGGTAGAGTTAATTACATAAATTTATACTTTCCTATCTCCCAATGAAATGCTTTAACATGCAGAAAGGGATGGGAGATTGGGAAGCCACTGGAAATCTGCAGTTTCTAGGAATGGTATTCCAGGCCTGGTGGACAAGCGCATTAATACACCAGGTGCACCCAGGAGCAGGACTCCAGGCTACAAGACATCCACTGTGAATGTCACACTCTGCATGCTGACCTGCCGGGGAAGACCTGGCTTTTCCCCAGCAGGAAGGAGGATCCCAGCCACTCAGAGAGCACAGGCCACCTTCAAGGGACTCAGTGTCCGCTGATAGGGCACCCATCAAGGTCTGCAGGTATGCTGGGTGTGGTGGCATATGCCTCTAATCTCAATGGCTCAGGAGGCTGAGGCAGGAGGATTGCAGGTTCTAAGCCAGCCTCAGCAACTTACCAAGACTCTAAGCAACTTAGGGAGATCCTGTCTGAAAAATTTTAAAAAGGGCTGGGGACATGGATCAGTTGTAAAAGAGCTTCTGGAATCAATTTCTAGTGTCAAACAAATACACAAACAAAAACTCCAGTAATAGACAGAGTAGACACCAGTCATACTTGCATTTTAGGATGTCTGCAGAAAAGAAAGAGGTGGCCATAAGAGGAACAGTGGCTAAGATCCATGAATATCCACACTTCTCTGCCCTGCACCTGGGAAGAGAGGTGGCAGGAGACCTGGGCTCCTGTGACCACCTGTAGCCTGCACCTGGGAGGGAGCCCCACACCAGGAGGGAAGTGCAGGAGACCTGGTGAAGCCAGATTTAAAATTAAGTAGTCAGTGTAGTTAGGTAAATCCGGTCTAATATCAAGTAAGATCTAAAATGGAGGCCATGTTGAGAATGAATTCCTGAAACCCAGGACAACTCTTGGAATGTTAATGAAGTCCTGAGAAAAGCCCTAGGCCCAAAGTCCATCCCAAAGAAATGTTAATGAACAGCCCAGCAGATTTGAAGACAGCCCATCCCAAGAAGTGATAATGAAGTCCTTCCTGCCCAGATTGCTTCTTTGGCCCACCTGTATCCCACCCCTGGGGCCTTCCCACCTACATTCCATCACTGAAAGAACTATAAAAAGGGGAGACAACCGCACTTCCACGGATTCCACCTCTTGGGTCCCCTTCCTCCTCCAGGAGAAGTCTCTTCTGCTGTCCTTTAATAAACTTCTAATTTCTACTCTGACCTTGCCTCGGCGTGCTTCTCTGGTGTTATTCTTCAACATTGGGGGAGCAAGGACTCGTCACCGGTCAACAGTGGTAACACCCTGCTTATGCACCATCAGGAGGCCAACCTGTCCTTGAGGTCAGAGCCTCCTGACCAATCACTTCCTAAAGCCCCACATCTCAACACTGCTGCCTTGGGACTGACCACCAACACATGAGCCTTTGGGGCATTCCAGGAACATGGAACCTACTTGCATTATCGATTTCTAATAACTAAATTAAAAAGAACTGCCAAATACTCCTATTTCTAAATCACCCTGATCCTGAAAATTGCCAGGAGTTCCTCAAAGAAATTTCAGAGGTTGGTTTTTATTTAGTTAAACGGAACTTTGTTCTGCACAGAAGGCATTTGCCCATGTGTTGGTAATTGATGCTTTATTTTCTCTATTACAGCTCTCCACATGCATCGTAACTTCCTGCGTGCACTGACTCCTGGGGAAGGAGCTGTGACTGTTTCCAACCACTAGGCCAGGGAGCCCAGATCCCTTGCCACTGGCCACTGCTGCACTGAGTGTCCTCTCAGGTGAAGGTCAAGATGATGAGGGAGCCCATTTCCATTGCCATCACCCAGTCCTGGTGTGGGGCTCACTCCCAGGGGCAGGGTACAGGTGGTCACAGGAGCCCAGTGTTACCACTGTGACAAGTCCTTGCTTCCCCAATGTTGAAGAATAACACCAGAGAAGCACGCCGAGGCAAGGTCAGAGTAGAAATTAGAAGTTTATTAAAGGACAGCAGAAAAGACTTCTCCACCCAAGAGGTGGAATCCGTGGAAGTGTGGTTGTTTCCCCTTTTCATAGTTCTTTCGGTGATGGAATGTAGGTGGGAAGGCCCCAGGGGTGGGATACAGGTGGGCCAAAGAAGTAATCTGGGCAGGAAGGACTTCATTAACACTTCTTGGGATGGGCTGTCTTCAAATCTGCTGGGGCTGTTCATTAACATTCCTTTGGGATGGACTTTGGGCCTAGGGCTTTTCTCGGGACTTCATTAACATTCCAAGAGTTGTCCTGGGTTTCCGGAATTCATTCTCAGCATGGCCTCCATTTTAGATTCCCCTCGATATTAGACCCGATTTACCTAACTACACTGACTGCCTCACTTTGAATCTGGCTTCAAGGGCACCACTGGGAGGTCTTGGACCCCCTGGGAGTGGTCCCTAGATGAAGGGAGTGTGACCATGGGGCATGCCTCAGGGAGCATCTCTTGTTTCCACCATCTGAGTGCTTGTCTCTCCCGCTCCCTCCTTCCCAGCTGCCGGGGTGAGCTGCTCTGCTCCACCTTGCAGTCCCTGTTCCCTGCGTGGTGTCCTCTCACGCAGGTCCTATAGCCCCTGCCTATGCACTGAGACCCCTGACACCCTGAGCGGAAGTCAGTTTTTCCTCCTGTATGTTGATTTTCTCCGGCATTTAGTCACTGTGTTGGAAAGCTAGCTAGCACACCATGTGCTTTCTTATCACTTCTTAATACACCTGCATCATGATGAAGCCAGATTTAAAGTGAGGCAGTCAGTGTAGTTAGGTAAATCGGGTCTAATATCGAGTGACATCTAAAATGGAGGCCATGCTGACGATGATTCCAGGAAACTCAGGACAACTCATGGAATGTTAATGAAGTCCCAGAAAGGCCCTAAGCAAAGTCCACCCCAAAGAAATGTTAATGGAGCCCAGGAAACAGCCCCCAACAGATTTGGAGATAGCCCATCCCAAGAGGTGATAATGAAGTCCTTCCTGCCCAGATTACTTGTTTGGCCCACCTGTGTCCCACCCCTCGGGCCTTCCCACCTGTATTCCATCACCAAAACTAAAAAGGGGAGACAACCGCACTTCCACGGATTCCACCTCTTGGGTCCCCTTCTTCCTCCGGGAGAAGTCTTTTCTGCTGTCCTTTAATAAACTTCTAATTTCTACTCTGACCTTGCCTCGGCGTGCTTCTCTGGTGTTATTCTTCAACATTGGGGGAGCAAGGACTCCTCACCGGTCAACAGCGGTAACAATGAGAGCTTTCTTGAAAAACTAGAGTGGATTGAAAGTTTTGAAAATGCTAAAATTTGTAACCATAACTTTAAAAATGAATGCAGATGAATTTGTAATAGCTATGAAAGAAATTTGAAATGGTTTTAATTAAAGTATTAACATTCCATTAGTTTAGATACAATAAAGAACTTTTTAAATTAAGTAAGGAGTAGAGGGTTCAGATCTCAACCTCCCCGGAATGGTAAAGAACAGTGTTTTTGCTAGACTAGCCCATCCATAGTTTGGAATTTTGTTGGAAATTATTGTAGAATTGTAAGGGTAAAAGAAATTGAAGTTAAAGTGTAAAAGTTAAAGGGTAAAAGACCGGGTGTTGTAAAGTTTCTAAGCTGCAAGGTCTGAGTTAAAATGTAAAGGATTAGGCATTGTTAGGTTTCTATGCTACCTGCAAAACCTGAAATTTCTGTAGCTGTTAAGACAATGCTTGGAACTGCCCAGTAAATATTTCCCCTGACTATTTGGTTGTTTAATAAGGGCTCTGTGTGGTCGCACGTAGGCATTGCAGGGCCTGGACCAATCAGTTTAAATGTAACCCCCTCCTTAGGAATGACCTATCACTCCAGCCTGACCTGTTCCCGCCAATGAATGAACCAATCATGTTTAGGAGTTGTTGTTCAATTTTCCCGCGCCTCATGATGATTTGTTCTGATGTATACAAGGCCCTCCGCCCTCCCCAAAAAGTGTACTTAAGCAGTGCTCAGCCCCTGCTCGGGGCTCTGGGCTGCTTTCCCTTCTTGAGTGGGCACGGAGCCCCAGCATGCTGGTTCAATAAATCCCCCTTCTGCCAATTGCATGAGTGGTCACTTGGTGGTCTCTTTCTCCGACGTTTCTCGGGACCCTTACATTTGGTGCGTTGGCCGGGAAAAGCGCATGGCCGGACAAGGAGACCTCCAATGGACTCCTTTAGGGGGTAAGTAAGGTGCCTCTTCCTCTTCTTCTTCCTCCTTCTCTTCTCCTCCTTGTTCTCCTTCTTGTTTTTCCTTTGCGATCGCTTAGAGCTTTTTGGTTTTTGGCTCGGTGGAGAGCGTAAGTTCTCAGAGCTTTTTGGTTCAGGTTTGGTCTTCGGCTTGGATTGGTTGGGTTGGGTTGGCAGCGTGGCCGTCAGTGGAGAGTGTAAATTCTCCCTGGCAGTGGTGACAGACGTGTCCTAATCCACAGGCCACTCCTCTTAGGGATGCCTTACAGGATTGGGGGGGGGGCAAAAGTGCCCCCAGTTGGTAGAGGGACAAGAGTGCCCTCATTTGTACTCTGCTGCCAACCCGTTTGGTTTCGCCGGCAATTCTTTCTCTCAGATTGGATTCACAGTCTGTCTTTAATCTTTGCCTCTGAACTTGTGTTAACCGTTTACTGTTTGTCCTTGTCTCTGTGTCACGTTTGTATTGTCCCTGTCTCTGCCTGAGTAACTCCCAGTATGGGACAAAGCCATTCCACGCCTCTTTCCCTGAAGCCTTTCTTGGTCCCTGCCTCCACTCCGACCCCTTCCCCCAAGATCCTATCACTCAATCCTTCTGCTCCTCCCCCTTTTCCCTCCATTCTCCTTGAGTCACAAGATTGTAGATCTTGGGGTTGTGAACGAAGGGGAGCTGCATGATGATCTTTGTGTGTCATTTTGTCTGTGTCTCTGTTAAGTGTGATGGCATTGTTTTACTTTGGACCGATGCAGAGTCCCAAATTCCAAACGGCCTTAGATGTGTGGAAGTAACTTTAGCTAAATTTTAACCTAATGCTTCTCCTGTGAGGGACCAAAAGTCAATAGAACCGCCAGCTTTTCTGTTCTCACCTTTTACACCTCTCTTAGCTGTGTTTTAAAGAACTTTGATAAACTTTACCCCCCTTTGTTAAGCGAGATTAGGGAAGCAGTGTTTTCTTTTCTTCCCGTAGTTGGCTTGAGCACGCCCACTGCAGAGGGAAATGCCTGGGGTCTAAAAACTTTGATATCTCGCTTAAACTTTTCTCAAACTCGAAACAACTGCAAGCAGAAGATGAACTTTTTGGGAAGCTGACTACTGAAAAGTTAGGAGATGTGAGAAATGCCTAGTGCCTGGGGTCAGACCAAGCCAGAGGAACTAATCCTATAAGTAAAAGGTGGAACTACGGGGCTCCCAGCAGCTGCCAAGGCCATTTTGCTTTGGGGAGTCTCCTCCTTCCTTACCTGCACTTTAGGGATTACCCCACCTCTGTTTGCTTAACTAATGAAAAAAAATTAGAAAGTTTCAATTTTGAACTGGGTAGCCTGAGAAAATTCCACTAGGTATTCCAGTGCATTAACTTGGGCGAAGATAATAAATTATGATATGATATCTGTTCCCCTCAGTGTGTAAGATTCAAGGGGAAAAAAAAGGTGCTAAATTAAAACGTTGGTCTGGCTTATTGAGATGACATTAATTAGCGACAGTCTTGAAAATTTTTAAGGCTTAATTTTGGATATACATGATAAAACTTAATACTACTTTAGGAACTTCAGAACAAAGGAAGCAGCTTAATGATCCTGAGGAAATTTCCTCTGATGGTGGCCTTTATATTATCAGAAAAAGATCCTATTTTCAGTTTTGTGTGGGCAAGTGTTTCTAATGTAAAGAGATATAAAGATATAAAATTTTAAAAATTACATCTTAAACCTGAAAATTATGACTTATAGCTAAAATGCCCTAGGCATGAGGTTTCTGCTCAGAATTCCAGTTTTCCCAGTTCCTTCCAGACCTCAGCCAGGACTTAAGCTGATATGCAAATAGAAGAAGCCTGGGGCTCAACAGAGGGCAGATTTCAGGCCCAAGGGGAAAAAAAAAAGGTTAAAGTGTCTTTTTCACCTGAACTCAAAATAGACCCCAACCAAAAAGTAAATTATATGGTATTTATTAATTACTGGCCAGTCATCTTATTTAGGACTCTTGCTTTTTCTTAGATTCTGCATTTTTTTTTGGAGCTCATGATTTTAATCCCACAGACTGGTTAATGTTTTCTGATCAGTTCTATTTCTGATCAACTGTGGAGTTTTTAAACATTGCAGTGGAGATTTCACCTGAAAAAGCTACAAGGGTGTTACACTTGTGTTATGTGTTGTATGTCGGTATGTCTGTATGTGTGTATGTCCATATATCCTGCAGTGATATGACAATTGACAGATGAGGAGCGCTCATAAAAAAAAAAAAATTAAAAATGGATCCAAATATCTTTGATTCACGTGATTCAAATGGTTCAATTTAAATTGGGTAAACAGATAAAAGTACAGATGTCTTTAAAATTAAGCTTATAAGTTTTTCTAGGTGTTCAAAAAGACCCTAATAAAATAATGATGTCTATAAAATAATCTGCTTAAATTCAGAAATTTACAGATATTGTTTTAAAGTGTAAACAGAAGGAGGTTAACAGATGGAAAAAAAAACTAGAAAGTTTTAGATATGGATTTAATAGAGGGAAAATGTGTTTCTGGATAAGAGTCTATGTGATTAAGTAATTAAGAAGGTTTAAGTAAGTGATAAAAAAGGTTTGTGTAAGTTGGTTATGTGTGTAAGTTTTTGAGCAAGTAATCTTAAAGAAAATTAAAGATTATACAACTATGGTTAAACAACAGCTGTTATTTTTCAATATTGTAATGTTGTTACTTTAAAAGCTAACCTCGGTTAATATAAAAACATCAATGTAATTATGGTGCTATTAATGTGTTCATATCTTCCAGATATACAAGTCTGTAAGGTAAAAGCTTCAAAAGAACATTATATCAAGCTGGTGTTCTAAAGTTGTATGGTAATTTTAGGCTTAAAAAACATGTTGGAGATTTATTCATATCATTTGTGTTCTACAACTGGACGTGTTATCAATAAGATATGTATGGTTCCATGTTACTTTCTACTCTGAGATACAATTTATGTATTTTTAAGTTAATGAGAGCCTAATCTGTGTGAAGGTTATTTTGCAAAACACAAAAGTACATTACTACTTTTCTACAAGAGGTTAAAAGCTTTCAGTCTTTAATTCATGTTTTAGGTGTGATATTATATTGTGTTAGCTAATATTCATGTAAACTTGAGCAACAATTTATGTAAACTTTGTAAAATGATGTTTAAAAAGCAAAGATCAGTTTCAGAACTACAGTACTTAAGATTTATGAAGAGCCCTGCCTTACTTGAGATAAGGCTCTGTCCCATCTCACTACATGTAAAAGTGACTATGGAAGAAGTAGGCCAGATTTCAGTACAGTTAAAGTTGTGTCCAAAAGTAGTTTTTTGCCAAGATTACTAGGATCTCAAACAGGGAATTATGATGTATAACCCTGCCAGAATTCAAGGTAGCTATTATATAAGCTAAATATGTTTTTACCCTAGTTAGTTTTGTTTTGTAGTTTGCTTATAGATGGTTTAAGGATTGCCTGTTAATGTTTTAAAGAGGTACTGATTTAAGAACACACAACCTGGGTTAATTTAAGATAAGGAGTTATCACCTACAGGATAGAGAGATAGACATTAAAGCCTAGTGCTCTTAATAGAAGGCTGTTAACTTATTTGCTGGATGTTTAAGATTAAGTTTTAAAATTAAAAATTTGGCTCTTGCCCTCTGAGTCAGTCTGAATCAGGGAATAGGGGACTTCTCCAAAGGGCTCTGAAACTCTAGGCCACATAACCTCCTGAGCAGGGAGATTAATGAGACCAGTGGAGGGCAGAAAGCCGATCGGTGCATTTGCTGTAAAGAGGAGGGTCATCAGAAAGGGGAGACATCCCTGATGCTTCCGAGGGAAGCCACATGGTCAAGCAAGGCCTGGACCCATCCTAAGGTAAATGACACTAGCAGAACTGAGAAGCTGCAATGAAGTTCCCCGAGGACTCCCAGGGAAACTCAGCTGACTGTTGACAATAGATAAGAACAAAAGTCAGTTTGACTTGCTTCATCTTAAACACTTAGCAAAGATAGTTAAAGCCAAAGCACAGCTGGTCCTAGACATTTTAAATGATAATAATAGTTAAATGTAACTTCCAAATATAAGTAAACTAGAGGCTATAAAAGAGATTCTCAGACAGGAATGCCTGATAACTATTAAAAGGAACTGCCAGGGTAGTTTTTAGTTTAAGGCCCACAGATATTCCTAACCTACACAGGTAGGCTTGGTGTTTGCTAGTATGGTTATCCAGCCCTAAGTAGCAAAATTAAAGGTTTCTCTATTAGACATAGGTCATACTAGTAAAAAGGACATCTGTAAACCTAAATGTTAGTTGTTATGTTTACATCCCTGACATTTCTGGCAAGGTGACAAATATCCTTAAAGATTTACATGCTTAGATAGAAGCCATGTCCTCAGCAACTTTGTCGTGGAGACAATATCTTAGCTTCTGGTTCTTGGTACTTCCTGGTGGAAAACATTGTTAGTCTCTGTCTTGGCCATTATACTCATTGGCATATTCCTGTGCTGTGACATTTATTGCTGCATCAATATGGTTCCAGTAAATTAATGAATTCTTGTTTCTCTTATAGACCACCTATCCCTCGAATGGCCCTCCAGCCTAATACTTCTCAATTGGACTTTTATCATGGACCACTCGATAGCCCCGATTATTAAAGGGGGACTCCAAACTTCTTGCCCCACACCGTCCCTTTTCAGCCTGAAGAAGCCAGAAAGATTCTCTTCGCCCCCTCTTCCTTACAGCAGTGAGGAATTCCCAAATTAGAGGGGGGAATAAAGCCAGATTTTAAGTTAGGTAGTCAGTGTAGTTAGATAAATCAGGGTCTAATACCGAGTGAAATCTAAAATGGAGGCCATGCTGAAAATGATTCCAGGGAACGCAAAACAACTCATGAAATGTGAAACCCTTCAATAATTGTGATGCATTACTTTTAAGATTAAAAGTAGTCAGAAAAAGGAGTGGGGAATGTAAGGGTAAAAGAAATTGAAGTTAAAGCGTAAAAGTTAAAGGGTAAAAGACCGGGTGTTGTAAAGTTTCTAAGCTGCAAGGTCTGAGTTAAAATGTAAAGGATTAGGTATTGTTAGGTATCTATGCTACCTGCAAA
This sequence comes from Marmota monax, assembly GCF_021218885.2. Classification (NCBI taxonomy): domain Eukaryota; kingdom Metazoa; phylum Chordata; class Mammalia; order Rodentia; family Sciuridae; genus Marmota; species Marmota monax. Next base: position 9,440,070 of record NW_026692826.1, on the reverse strand, counting down.
ACCTGAAATTTCTGTAGCTGTTAAGACAATGCTTAGAACTGCCCAGTAAATATTTCCCCTGACTATTGGTTGTTTAATAAGGGCTCTGTGTGGTCGCACGTAGGCATTGCAGAGGCTGGACCAATCAGTTTAAATGTAACCCCCTCCTTAGGAATGACCTATCACTCCAGCCTGACCTGTTCCCGCCAATGAATGAACTAATCATGTTTAGGAGTTGTTATTCAATTTTCCCGCGCCTCATGATGATTTGTTCTGATGTATACAAGGCCCTCCGCCCTCCCCAAAAAGTGTACTTAAGCAGTGCTCAGCCCCTGCTCGGGGCTCTGGGCTGCTTTCCCTTCTTGAGTGGGCACGGAGCCCCAGCATGCTGGTTCAATAAATCCCCCCTTCTGCCAATTGCATGAGTGGTCACTTGGTGGTCTCTTTCTCCGACGTTTCGCGGAACCCTTACATTATGAACAATTCATAATTGTGTCTAAGAAGTTTAAAAGTCAGTAATTGTGACTGTGTGAGTTGGCACACACAGAGACACATGTGCAAATGCCTTCTGTGCAGAACAAAGTTCCCTTTAACTAAATAAAAATCAGCATCTAAAATTCCAGGTGTTACTGTGACAAAGTAGAAGTCACTATTTGGAAGAAAGAATTGGATGGCAGTGAAGCCAGATTTAAAGTTAGGTAGTCAGTGTAGTTAGATAAATCCGGGTCTAATGCTGAGTGAAATCTAAAATGGAGGCCATGCTGGCAATGATTCCGGGAAACGCAGGACAACTCATGGAATGTTAATGAAGTCCCGAAAAGGCCCTAGGCCAAAGTCCACCTCAAAGAAATGTTAATGAACAGCCCCCAGCAAAAAGGTGCTGACTCAGAAGTCCTTCCAGACCAGATTGCTTCTTTGGCCCACCTGTGTCCCACCCCTGGGGCCTTCCCACCTACATTCCATCACTGAAGAACTATAAAAAGGGGAGACAACATCCCTTCCACGGATTCCACCTCTTGGGTCCCCTTCTTCCTCCGGGAGAAGTCTTTTCTGCTGTCCTTTAATAAACGTCTAATTTCTACTCTGACCTTGCCTCGGCGTGCTTCTCTGGTGTTATTCTTCAACATTGGGGGAGCAAGGACTCGTCACCGGTCAACAGCGGTAACAGCAGCTGTGTTCCCTTTGCCAGTCCCCAAACACCCTTAGGTGTGCCTGGGGTGGACAGAATGTGCTTTATAAACCACCCCTTTCCTACCCAGGCCTTGAACGTTTTGTAGGGGGGTCTAATGTAGTTGTTATCTTCTCCAAGTTGCTGGACATTAGTCAAACATTCCACACACTAACAAATACAACACACTAGAAAGTTTCTCTATAGCAACTGGGTCAAAGGGCAGATGTCCTGTGGTGACAATGGGGAACAAACTAAAGGGGCACTCCAACACACAAGGAATCTTCTGCTAGAGTTCCAATTTTTAACTGGAAAGACCAAATTTGTATGTGTCTGTTTCATACTAAATGAAATAAAATCAAGGTCTATTCTTTTGCAGTACGTAAATTTAATAAAAATATTTTAAAACAATATCTAGAGAAAAGATATTTGATCCACTTTGCTTTATAAAATCAGGGGCAAAAAAGGTACTTAGGAGGCAAAATACTTGTCCACAAAATATTCAACATTTTAATATGAAAATACATAGAATTGAAGTTGGGTGTGGCACACGCCTATAACCCCTGCAAATTTGGAGGCTGAGGCAGGGGGATAGCATGTTCAAGGCCATCCTCAGAAACCTAGTGAGACCTTGTCCCAAAAACATAATAAATAAATAAAATACAATAAAAGTGTTAGAGATAGAGCTAAGTGATAAAGCACCCTACACTCAATCACCAGTATGATATACCTACATGTATATGTGTATGTATATACATATATATATAAAGAACCTTGAAAAATATTTTATTAAAGAACTAGTATTAATTTAGATATTGTCCAGAACTTTTAAAATTTAATGAATATGTAAAAGTGTTTTTATTCAGATAACACTCTCAGGAAGTATTTTGATTTTGCTCTGATGTACATAGATAGATATTCCTTTTAAAATAAACACTTTGAATAGTGTAATCTTAATTGATTGCATCAGTCACATCTCAGTTGGAACAATAAATCATGCAGCGGTGGTGGTTGCAGCACCCCCAGCCTGGGACAGGCAGACTCGGATTTTCAGGCTCCACTTCCACAGGAAACTTCTAGGCTGAAGCCAACTGGACCGGGTCCCGATTTGGAGGTCCCTGCCCTCTGTCTGTAAGACTCTCAGGAATCCAGAGGCTTTGAGGAGTAGAACTCGTGGTACAGAAGGACTGCGGGGTCTCCTCCTGGGAGGGCGGATGTGCATGTCCCTCTTCCTTCCCCTCAGTGCAAGCTGCGGCCTCGACCTGTGTGGAAAGCAGGCTGAGAAGATGTGGGTGAGCAGGCGGCGCGGGACTCCGGGAGCCAGAGGGGAACCCAGGCCAGGCCCTGGGTGTTTCCTGCTTACAGCAGAAGCAACCTGGAAGTGCCGCCGGGCATGGAGCACACGGACAGGGAGAAGGACAGCTGCCCAGACAGCCGCACGCTGGCCGGGAGCCCACCTTGCACCCCAGGCCGCGGAGCTGCAGCACAACTGCCCCTGCCCAAGCAAGGCACAGAGGAGACGAGTGAGATTCAGGGTGGGGACAGCCAGCCACTCACCATGCCACAAGGCAGGAGGTCACAGAGTAAGTGAAAAAGGATGCCAAGATCAGGAATAGAGGTCTGGAAGGGTCTGATAGGTTTCAAAGCAGCCCTCATAGAAAAAAAAAAGGCTTCAAGGAAAAAATACAAAGATGATTGAAGCAAAAGAAAGCACCAAGCCTCAGCAGAAATTAAATTACAGGAAAGAAATGGAGGATGTAAGAACCAAATGGGCATTTCAGAACTGAAGCACCGAGCTACAAAACAAGTCAGGGTCTTTCAGTGGACAACAGGCCACCACGAATGTGTGAGGTGCTCCACTCTGCCTCCAGGGCCCCAGAGAGGGACAGACGCCACAGCCCACTGTCACGAGCAGCTTCTCAGCCTTGTCTGGTTACCAGGAGTTCCCTTCCGGATATCTGCACTGGACCCCGGACCGCGACGTACGCGAACACCAAGCACGAACTCGATTGCCTTTTGAAATGCTGGTTTATTCGCACACCACACAAAGCAATACACGAGGTGACTGGCTCACACTGCACGATCTTACTCTCAGGCGATGAGAGTTGATTGTGAGCAAATACATGGAGTTTCCCTCGCGCTTATATACTCTATATGTTTACAACAAACTTGTTTATGTCTAACTTATCTAACATAAGCACACTACCTAGTTACATCATCAACTTATCTAACATGGGCATACTATCTAGTCATCCTATAACCAAAACATGTTTACAACTAAAAAGTCACTTAGTCACTGCAAAGTCCAAAACAAGTCCAAAACAAGTCCTTTTGCTGATTCATGTTGTTTATTCATCCTTGATGTTTACTCCTGTCACCCACCCACCTCAAAATTCCACAATGCGAAGTTTCTGGAAAAGCTTTTGGAAACCTCTGCCTGGGGAGGTAATTGCAACTTCCCCCTGGGCCAGAGGAGCAGGCATCAGCTGACGTGAAAATCACCGCCTCTTCCAACGCAGGCCAGACGCATCAGCATGCAATCAGAGCCTTCCAAACTGTTTTCACACTTCCCCAGCACTAATATTTCACCCACGTCTTGGTTTTCTTATCTTTGATTCTTGCAATAACACATTTAGCACTTGTGAGCCTACATTTCAGGCTGAAAGAGATGTTTGCATCCTGCTCTACGTTCCTGAATATTTTAACAGCTGCCTGCCCCCTTCCTGCCCTCCTGGAGAAACCCATCCTGCTCACCCAGCACTGATTTGAACACGAAATCTCTCCAATTAAGTGTTTATTGGTGTCTCAGTTTCTAAGTGACAAGTAATTCCATCTGCTGGTGCTCTGGCTTTTACAGTGCTGTCCACAGCTCCTTCCTCGGGCCGGATGGAGAGATTGCGACCAGCATTACTGTCTTCTGTCAGTTGCCACATGACTGGCCTCTGTCAGGATCATCCTGGAAAGCTGTGATGTGGGTGTTGAGCAATGCTTTACCATATTTCTGTGCCTCCCTCGTAAAGCCCACTCCACTCAGATGCTCAGCATTTATGTCAAGGAAATTTGTACAGCAGTGAATTTAAAAACCAATGTTGAGGTTTCGTTATTTCTCTTATTATGCATTTGTACCTTGCTTCTTAGAACTGAGTATAAGCCTTTTCTCAACAGGAATGTTCTTGAATTCTCTTTGAATTTTCAAAATGACTATAAATGTGTTACAGGCACACAGGAGATGATCAATGTCTTTATTGATTCTATTTGTCATGGAAATGAATTTCCTACTGGAAACAAGTTCCTAATAAAGTGCTATAATTCTTCAGTTTTACTACTGTGTCTCTTCCAGAATTCCCTGAGGACAGGTGATAACTTGATGCAATTATCTGGAAGAGAAATATATTTCTTTTCAGCAGTGAAACAATTCAGAATGAAGATGTACGCCAAGCTCCTAATGGAGCTTGCCACTGTTGGAGATTGAGCTGCAGGTAACGGCACACACACTTATGCAGGTGGGAAGTTTTCATAAGCAGTCTGTGCAGACTAAGGCATAAGGCCAGGTGAAGCCCCCTGGGTCCAAATAGCACATTTGCTCCAGATAAAGGTTACTGTAGAGGGGCAAGGTTCAGCACCAGAGTGATGGGGAGTGCTAAGTGTCCCTTCAACTTGTGAGCATCACCTAGCTGTTACAGGAATGTGGGGGGCTAGGAAGTGCAGCCCCTCCAGTCTGCCCAAGAGCCTGCGGTGATCATGGCCCAGGTGAGCAGGTGGAACAGAGGACCCATCCTGCTCCCTGCTCAGCTACCTCTGCCAGGGAAGATAGAGTGAGGGTGGATGCCCGATCACCTGCCACCCTAGGCAAGTGGGAAACGCCAAGCCTCAGGGAACAGTGACTCCTCTGGGTGGGGAGGAAGCCGCGAGGGGAGGCAAGAAGCGGCTTGGGTCTTCACAGAGACCATGGGGCCTGCGTTGGGTTTGGTGGGTGTCTACAGAGAAGATGAGATTCCAGACTCGAGGACTCAAGATATACGGATGGAGAGAGAGGTGGATTTTAGAGGCATGTTGTCCAAATGATTTCTTGGTTTTTGACTTAAACAATTACGTAAAAGGCTTCTTACTGAACTAAAATAAGCTCGGGGAAATGCCCTCACGAACTAGTGTACATGGGCAAACCCTCCTGGGACATACAGGTGATGAACTAGTGTACATATATGTGCAAACCCTCCTGGGACATACACAGCCACACAGGAGCAGCACCAAACACGCATCATCCATGACCCCCAAACCTGCCTTTCAACCATCTCCCCAGAACTAGGTCTCTCTTAACAGCAGTTCCCCAGAAGTGCAACCCACAGGATGTGAGCATGAGGAGCAGAATGCAGCTCTGGCGTCCCTCAGTTGTCTGATCCTGTCACCTCAGCCTCTGCCTGGGAGAGTACTTCTAACAGCTTGGCGCCATCTCACATTTGAAAACATGGTGCAGGCTGCCAATGGGCAATCAGAAAGCCATCAGTAACCAGAATCAGAGGCCCTGGCAAAACTGGGATGGACCCCCATGACCGCTTGGTGCTGCCAGGACCACAGGGCCAGGTCTTGCACTGCCACGTGGGTAGGCTGGAAGTCACCTGCTCCTGAAGCTCCGTGGTGCTCAGATGCCTCCTAGGAGTCCTGCTTCTGTCTGAAAGTCACAACCTCTGGGAGACTTCTTCAGAGCTAATTGTCACCTGGCTTTGAGACCCTCTGAAAATGACATGACAGACACAGACTTCACAAGGGGGTTTCACCTTGTGCCTCTCCCTGCGGGCTCTCATGGGAGAGGGCTGGCCCTGGCCCTGGAGGTCTCTGTCCCGATCGCATGCTCCCCTTCCTCACCACACCAGGCAGCTCCTGTCGAGCTAAGCTCCGGTGGGAGACCCAGGTGCACTGGGGGAATGTGCAGACCTAGAACAGCTGTGTCCGTGAGCATCTCCTGGGAACAAGAAAGAGCACACCAGCAGAGGAGGTCCGTCCTGGGTCGGACGCAGAGGCTGCCAGCTCCCTGCCCTCCTTCCTCAGGTTCTCTGCAGGTTAAATTCCTCCAGCTTCAGATTTCTCAGGCTCTCAGGGCCTCCGTGTCAGGCTGCTTCATTACCGTAAGGAATACTGAGATTGCAACTTTAAAAGGAGAGCTGAGGATGTCCCTCCGTGGGGGAGCCCTCGCCTAGTGTGCATAGGACCCCGGTTCAACCTCCAGCACTGCAAAGGAAAGAAAAAGGCAAGGTTTGTTTTTGCTCAAGCCCGTGGTCATCTGGTTCCATTCCTTTGGGGCCTGCGGCAAGGCAGGCCAGCATGGTGGGAGCCCATTCCAGGGGCTGTCCCCTCATGGCAGCTGGGAGCAAAGACAGAAAGAGGAAGAGCCTGAGTTCAGTGACCTCTTGCAGAGCACTCCCCGGGGACCCGACGTCCACACACAGGCTTTCCTTACACCTCCTAACAGGTCCACCACCTCCCGGCTGCCCCAGGGGCTGGGGCCAGGCCTTCTGCACCTCTGGGTCCCACAGCCGAGGGCATCTGCCCACAGACACACTCAGGCCCAGCCCTCAGTGGAGACAGGAAGAAAGCTGCCCACCACAGCCCTGGGCTCCCAGGAAGATGCCCAGGGCTGGCCCAGGGCCCAGCTGGCCCCAGCTGCCACCAGAGCTCCCAGGCTAGTTCGGAATCCCTGTCTTCCTGCAGCGGAGCCAGGCAGACTCCCCGTGCGACTCAACAGGGTTAGGAGCACCTGAACAGGGACCCACACACCACGGGACACATCCGGTCTCAGCCCCCAGCACAAGACAAGCATAACTGTCCTTGAGCACACAGGAGAATCTCAGGGCAGATGAAAAGACATTACAGCCAATAAGGGACTCTGAAGGGAGAAGTCGGAACAGCAATCTTCCTTGAAATGGAATTACTGCAGAACACAAAATACACTTTAGAAATTTCACATTTGTTTCCTCAGCAACATTCAATAGGACGTTGCTTTGGTAAACTACAAACAAGCACCCATTGAAGGAAAGACATCAAGCCAGTAAAATAATTATTTAAAGTGCATATTTATTATTTAAAAATATTGCTTTAAATTATAATAATAAAATAATAATAAATAATAATAAAATATTATTTTAAAATATTGCTTTAAAATTGAAATTTAAGTAGCTATATTAACATAAAATTGAACAGAGCAAAATGTTAAATGAAATAGCATACCAAAAAGAAACAATATCACAGTGGTAATAGATTGAAATCCATGTAAATGAAACAATACAATATTGCAAAAGAAAAGGACTCACAGATACCCAGGAATAAAATACAGAAACCTACCTAGACACACATGGATGGATTGCTGAATTTAATATCATCAGAACAGAAAAATAAAGTCCAAAGGAAAAATAATCTCATCAAAACTGATTAGACTTATCAGACTTTCCATATGTGCAGCCTTATATTTATATCAATATTTTATTTTAGTGTTTGCAAATGAAATATTTAAAAGAAAAATTTTGAGGACTAAGAATTCTATGTCCTGATAAGTTTTAGGCATTTATAAGTAAAGAAATTATAGTTTAAAAAGAAATAATCCAAAGCAAGAGCATTAAGGTTAATAAAAATGCTGAGCTTTTTGTTGATTAATAAAGAAAATTTTATGAATAATGTTGTAAAATTAACATGTATGCACCAAAATAGAATTTTATCTAAAATGAAAATTATCTCAGTGAATTTTTTAAATAAAAATTCACTAAATAAAAAATTTATACATCTATATGATGTTTATTTTTATTTAACAAAAAGTTGAAAAGCAGGCTAATGGAATAATGTGAAACACATGTTAACTAATGCTGACTGCAATACTATCTATAATTTTCTGCACAATTGAAATATTTTCAAATAATAAAAATTTAATAAATATATGAAAGGACAACTCAGAAATCTGGAGAAAATGTTTACAAATTGCTACCTGATTGAAGTCTTGATTTCTACATATATATAATAATATGTGTATATATAGGCTCCATGTATATCATATATACATACTACACATATTATATGTAAAATCATATACATATAGTATATAAACATATACATATATTTTATATGTATATGTTTGTGTAGGGGTGTGTGTGTGTAGGGTGTGTGTGTGTATGTGTGTGTGTATGTGTGTGGGGGTGTGTGTGTGTATGTGGGTGTGGGGGTGTGTGTGTATGTGGGTGTGTGTCTGTATGTGTGTCTGTATGTGTGTGTATATGTGAGTGTGTGGGGGGGTATGTGTGTGTATGTGTGTGTGTGTCTGTATGTGTGTGTATATGTGGGTGTGTGGGGATGTGTGTGTGTATGTGGGTGTGTGTCTGTATGTGTGTGTGTATGTGGGTGTGTGTCTGTATGTGTGTGTATATGTGGGTGTGTGTGGGTGTGTGTATGTCTGTGTGTGTGTATGTGGGTGTGTGTCTGTGTGTGTATGTGGGTGTGTGTCTGTATGTGTGTGTAGGTGGGTGTGTGTCTGTATGTGTGTGTATATGTGGGTGTGTGTGTGTGTGTATGTCTGTGTGTGTGTATGTGGGTGTGTGTCTGTGGGTGTGTGTGGGTGTGTGCTATATATATCAGCCATTTGCCTTTTAGCTATTCTTCCTCTGCACCTTGCTTCTCTCCTTTTAGTTTCTTTACAGTTAGGGGTCGCTCAGTCTATGGAAATGGAGAAAGGAAGAGGAAAGATTTGTGTTCTCATAAAGTTCGACCTACACTTATCATGTGACCCAAAAAATGCTCCTCATTTATCCAGGAGAATTAAAAACACACCTCCACACAAGTGCTTACAGCGCCTTTGTTCATAATGGTAAAACACAGCACAATCTGAGCAGGTGCCTGGATGACTTCATTTCTGTACAATGGACTATGACTCAGTAACGAAAAGCAACTATTGCCAATATACGTAGCACAAGGATGGATCTCAAGAGCATAAATCTAAATGGAAGAACCCTGAGAAAAATATTTATAGTTTTATTCATTTTATGTGACATTCTGTATAAACCAAAGTACAGTAACAGCAGACCATGGGTTATCAGTGTTGTGATGAAGGGTAGTGGGATACAAAGGAGTTTGGAGTAGCTGCATGGAGACCTGCAGGTTCTGCATGGTCGGAATCCCAGCTGACTGTATGCACATTAAATACCATGAGCCTACGAGCTTCGAAAGGGTGCAAATTATGTCTCAATAAACTTAACAAATGCAATGGCATATATATATATATATATATATATATATATATATATATATATATATAATAAAATATATAGTGTTATATATCATATACTTAACATTTTATTAACATTTTCCAGAAAAAAACATTTTTATGTTCAGAGTGCATTGGTATTCCACAGAACAAATTAAATTTTCAAGAATGACAGACATTCCTATTAAGGCCACAGACAACCTGATAATTTCAGAAATGGGCAATATCTAGTGTTATTATCCTGGAATTTAAATGAATATAGATACATCAGGAAAAAATAGATCAGCTACAGCAAATAGAGCTAAGAGATGAATACTATTTACAGTTGTTATGATCATCAGCTTAAAAATCCAAGAGCATCAGCTAAGATTGTGTCCATTTACATAATGGAACTTTAACCTGTACAAAATTATAAATAAGAAAGCCATCTGCTTTGCAGGCAGGAAAGCAGTTCTGTGTTCCAGAACCTGAGATTCTCAGGGACGCCAGTCTTGTACCTGAGGAGGTGTGCAGGGCAGATCTCATTTAGAGGGCAAGGGCTTGTCCCAGAGCTCTGGAGCACACTTTTGCGGACATCTGTTTGTGGGGGGGGGAACCAGGGGGAGGAAGAGAGGGGGCCAGGGCTAGCAAGTGACCTGTGAGAGGGAAAGTTGTCTGGGTCTCAGCTGTCTCTGGAAGGGCAGAGCTGTGGCCTCTCGTGGGGTCTGCAGCTGGTGGAGGTGGGAGGGTGGCACTCACAAGGAGCAGCCCAGATGATGGACAAGATGAAACATGGACTGAAGAGAGGTGCTTCCTAGGCCACGGCTGCCCCTTCCATGCTGGCCGTAGCAAGTGCCTGTGTTAACCAGGAAGCATCTGGTCTGCATGGAGATGGGCAAGAGGACTGTTGTCCTTCTGGACCAATGACAAGGCTTGAAAAGGTTATTCTGAAGGCAGTGCTGAGTTTTCTCAAGCAAATAGCACTCATAAACTGGCTAATCCATTTGCCAAATGCAACATTTGGTTTTTATTTCACACAAAACAGTAACTAACATGGGCATCCTCATGAATGTCAGAACTGCCTGCTTGACTTTATGAAGCAAGCTATCTCAGGGCAACGTGGTTCTGTCTTGAGCTACCTTTGACTGCTGGAGTGGGCAATGAAAATTGATGTTCTACATGAGACTAGGAGTAAAGTTGGGATTCAAGTTATATTTAGCTGAGATATTGGATTATGTTACTACACTTTGCAGAGAAATATTATTTTTCCAATTCAGTGAGTTGTTTATTACACAAATATCAGAAAATCTAAGATGCACATATAAATGCATCTGGCTCAATGCTAAAGAACTTGCAGTAAAAAATGAGAAAATTTAGTTTTAATTATTTATAGCCCAGGGCTGGTAGAGGCAGACAGAGCACTGGGAGCTCAGGGACTGGTGTGGACCACTCCCTAACAGGCTAGGTGTGCACAGGGAATGCTCTGCACTGCGCAATCTCCACAGGAGAGATCAAGACAGAGGGCTGTCTCACCCCAAACGGTGATGGAGAAGGACTTTGATCAGGAGCACCTTGGGGAGGCCTCAGCACCTGCTCTACTGGGCCTAGCAGAAGATCCTGGCTGGGCAGCGAGAGAGGGCACCCAGTAAACCACTGTGGCCAAGAGGGCTCCTTTTCACTGTGTGAGCGGCCTAATCAACACAAACTCCTCCTTCCTGGAACTTTACCTGACTTTCCTGCTCCACAAGGTACCCAGGGAATGTCTTCCTGCCCCTCCCCTGCAGACTAAAGATTCGCCTTCATGATTTGTAAGCCACTTGGCACTGTGTCAGCTGCTCAGCCTCCCTTGGGATTCAGGACGTTGGAGAGAAGGCTACCCTGCAGGCCATGGGCCAGATACGCACACTGACCTCCCAGCACCTCCCTCCCCACTCCCAGGAAACACAGACAGACTCCCCTGCTCAGCCTCACGGCTATTTTTTTCAGGGAGGAACGGTAATTCCTTCTTCCCACTTGGTCAGTTTTCCTTCTACCAACTCCCAGGGCTGTGGTGAGCTCGAAGCTTGGCCAGCGGATGACCACAGGACAACCAGAACTCCAACTGGGGTTCCTCTCATGGCCCGACCCTTTCCAGCAAAACCAGTCGCATCCCTCTATCTTGCAGCTGTGGTGAGAGAGCTGCTCAGACCAGCCTTCAAGAGGGGAGAGGGGACCCAGTCGGCCACACTGAGCTGTGGCTCCATCGGGACCCAGTGGGCCCTCCGTCTGTGGCCAGATCTTCACTTCAAAGATGCCCTGGAGTTGCTTGGATTAAAACTACTCTAGTTGTTGTAATCCTCAGGACTCTGAGCTACTCCTAATACACCAGTCCTTGCTATCTTGTGGCAAAACCTGGGCTTGTGACTTAGCAAGGAACGTGGGTGATTCTAACAGGACTCGCAGGTGAGAACCCACTGATGCCTGGCTCTCCCCAACATGGCAGTAGAAAATCTCTGACTTCAATGAGGATGTTGACTTGGGTTTTCCCACATTTAACCTCTGGCTTCTCCAATTGTGCTGTATGTGAGAGTCATGAAGAATATTCTTAAAAAAATATTGATGCCTGGATCTGCCCCCATAGATTCTGTTGTAACTGGCTTGCTGTGTGGCCCTGGGAATCAGAAAAGTAGTTCCCATGAGCAGTCAAGGCTGAGAGTGAAGCCAGATTCAAAGTGAGGCAGTCAGTGTAGTTAGGTAAATCGGGTCTAATATCCAGTGACATCTAAAATGGAGGCCATGCTGACGATGATTCCGGAAACGCAGGACAGCTCATGGAATGTTAATGAAGTCTCAGAAAGGCCCTAGGCCAAAGTCCACCCCAAAGAAATGTTAATGGAACCCAGGAAACAGCCCCCCAACAGATTTGGAGATAGCCCATCCCAAAAAGTGTTAATGAAGTCCTTCCTGCCCAGATCACCTGTGTCCTAACCTTCCCCCTTACATTCCATCACCAAAACTATAAAAAGGGGAGACAACTGCACTTCCACGGATTCCACCTCTTGGGTCCCCTTCTTCCTCCGGGAGAATTCTTTTCTGCTGTCCTTTAATAAACGTCTAATTTCTACTCTGACCTTGCCTCGGCGTGCTTCTCTGGTGTTATTCTTCAACATTGGGGGAGCAAAGACTCGTCACCGGTCAACAGCGGTAACAAGAGCACAGCTTAAATTTGGTGTTCGCCCCTAACTCTTCACAGTCTTTATCCTGCTTATGCAAATGTTTTCTCCTCCTGTGCTAGAGATTTTATTAGAAATGGCTGCTTGAAGCAATTCCTAGGCTTGTTGGCCACCCAGTGCAGTAAGCTGAATTATTGTATTTTCTAATAATAAATTACACTTAGTCGGATTTGCTATTTGGTGTGTCCCAAGTGGACTAGGATTTGGTGGCCCTGTTTTCTGTCTCATCCTAGATCTCCTCATCTAGGATGTTCTTTCTCCATTAGGGCTGCAGAGTGGAATCAGACAAATCAAATTTGGATTCTAGCTCAAATGGGATGATAATAGCTTGTGCTTCCAAAGGTCACGGATAAGATTAAATGACATAATGTTTGTGAGGAGTTTGGGTCAGTGTCCAGCATATAACAGGACCACAGTAAATGGCAACATCAGTATCATCTCCATCAACAACAGAAAAAAAGGCCTGGCGTCTTAAGTTTCACACAGGAAACACACCGGCAAGGATTTCCTCAGAGGCCACCGCAGGCGGGCTCCTTTCCTCTGGTGCTGCCTGGGCCCCGCCCTCTGCCCTCACCCAACGCAGCACAGTGGGACGGTGGAGATGCCCAGCGGGGGCTTCCCTGAAAGCCCTCAGGGGGGAGTCAGGCTCCACCAGCCCTGGAGGAGGCAGCAGCCAGGGGGGGGCAGGAAGGAAGGCTGGTCTGGGCAGACAGGGGTTGGCTGTGAGCAGAGCCTGAGTGGGAAAGGCGAGCTGGGGTTCCTCAGGTGAAGCAAGAAAGCAGCTCCTGTCCAGAGGGTCCATTCCCAGTCCACCCACAGGTGACCACACTCTGTCATTTATGAGAAGTCGGAGCATTTTAATTTCCTACATTGTCCTGCAGTGGCCAAGGCGCTTCTTACCTTCTCTCCGCGTCCCAAGACTCGTGGAGAATTCAGGAATGCTGCATCGCTTCTGTCACTCTTGGCCCCAGCTCCACGTAACCTGCAGCGGAGGCTGAGGAAGACCCGACAGAATCCTGGTCGGACCCCGTTGCCTGCCTGGCCCACTTCCTCTGGGTTCCCAGAAGTCAGCGCCAGTGTCAAGCCTGCAGGTGGCAGGTGCTTCTTAGATCTGCTAGAATCCCAGTGACTTGCAGCCCAAGTGGAAAAGAATGAATCTTATTTTCCTGGGCTAACGATGCTGGGGTTTTTATATAGAAAATAGATATTTTACTGATTAATTAAGTCACACATAGGCATAGAAAATCAATTGAAAATTGCTTTTCAATAAGAACTCAGATATCCAGTTCTGTATTTATCCAGAACCCCAGAGATTTTATATAGCTCTTTTAATATACTTTCTAAATAAGGTGTCACAGCTTTCTTGGCTCATGATGAGGTTCCGCACCACCAGCGGGCATGGGTGTCTGCATGCTAGGTGCTCCTTGGTGCCAGTTTTCCCCAGTGGATCTCACCAGGTTCCTCCCTCAGCTCAGCTCCCTAAACTGCCCCACCTGCAAATCAGCGCAACAGTCCCGCTCTGATCCTCCCTTGACCCACGCCTCTGGGAAGTTCCCCGCATCCAGGAAGCTTTATCCAGCCGAGACTGGTTTCCCACCTTAGTGCCTGCCAATGTCAGGTAGACCCTGGGAAATCCCGCGTCTGCTGACCCCATGTGTGTGGGCTTGTTGTTAATAAGCAGCAGTCTCAAAAGGAAATTTTAGCAACTTGGGCATGAATAGTTAGAGAAGTTTTCCATCTGCTTGATCTTATAGAAAATTAATGATTCTCCAGTAGTGGGCTGCAGCTGCTGTGTTTGGAAACAGAAGAACAAAGATCTAATCAGATCAGGAGCCTTTTGAGAACCATCAAAGGTCACTCAAACCAGTAGATGGCAAAGGGGCCAAGGGTGGGGCCAAGGGTGTGCCCAGTGTCCCAGGGCCAGATGTCTTCTCTCAGGCTGTCTGTTTACTGGGACGACTGCCCAACATACGTCTCCTCTATCCTTAAACTTAGAGAGGCTCCTCCTGCCCTTTGGCTCTTCTTCCATTTCAGGGGAAATTCCCCAGGAGCCCCATACAGCTCCATCCCATGCACTTCCATTCAATGAACAGGGACACCCAGGGGACAGAGAGAGAGGGCCACACAAGGAGCCTGGCACCCAGGGGCTACCTAGAGATCAGGCAGACGGAGTCAACTCCTCGCTGGCTGCACACCCTGGACACTGTCGGAGGGCTCCTCGGCTCTGGGCGTAGGCGCCCACAAGGGGACTCTGGACACAAAGTAGGAGGCAGCGCTCCAGGCTTCGCTGAGCTCCGCTCTGCTGTCTCTGAAGTCGCTGCTTCTCTGCAACAGTTCACGTGGACTTCTCCGAGCGTGGACTTCAGCAGAGCTGGCGTGCTCCTAGCGCTGAGGCTGAGGAGAAGCCAGGGAAGGCTCTTCATCATCATCATCGATATCCTTTTAGAATAACCTTGGCGCTCACCATTCAGATCGTGAAACACTCCCCTCAGAAATCCAGATGCGCCTGTCCTCCATCGCCCCAGCTCCTGGTGGACCCTGGTCACCACACAAGGCAGCCCTGTGGGGCTGGTCAGCGCTCTCCCCACTGTGCTGGCTAGACACAGGTCAGCCTGAAGCTGGCCCCTGCTTGCTCTGTGTCTCTCGCCCCACACCACACCACACCACAGTGGTGGTTCTGGTGGTGCCTTCATGATGTGTCTGTCCCCTTTCTGAGTCTTGGACTTGCTGAATCCCTTGCCTGGTCATTTTTAAGTCATAGAGGGAGGTGCCATCTGCCCAACGTTAGTGGCCCACTTCTGCTTAGTGTCTCCTCTTACAACCAAGATTCCAGGACGGCACCAAGGACAGACTCAGGAACTTCCTAAAGGGCGAGTTGGGAAAGAAGGGGCTGTAGGACTTGAGGGAGCACGGTCCTGTCCTGGCCAACCCCCAGGGTGTCCTGCACGTCCACCCAGCAGAGCCACAGCCAGGAAGCTCCCAGAAGGACCAGGAAACGGCACCCACCCGGGGAATCAGGCAGCTGTCCGTTCCTTTAACCCTTTGGTTTTATTTCTCCGCCAAGGGATTCCTCTTTTCACTTCACAGTAAAAGTCCTTAGTTTATTAAAAGCAATCGTCTGTGAAGACCAACCACTTTTCCCCAAGGGGCAAAAATGATTCTTCATAGCATCCTTTTGGAACACAGTTTCATAATTTGCATACAGTGCCACATGTAGAAAAGCTTTCCTAAGAGCATCATTTTTAGCAGGAACAACTGAAAATTAACATAAATGTTCAATATTAGAAGAATGATAAAATTAATTCTATTTGTTATTGCAGCCTCTGAGAATGATGACTTTGATGATGTAGTGACATTGGCATTCACTGGTGGTCTAGCTCCCCAGGTGAGGTGCGGCACATGCACCTGCGCATATGAAGAGAGCCCTGGAAGTGCTGCTGCCCTGCACTGTTGCTACAGAATCACACAGGATTACAGAAGAAGCCAGCTGCAGTGGAATCCAGTTAGTTAACTAGAGAAAAACATACTCTATAGCGACACCTGGCTTCATTACCAACACTTGGTATAACCAACGACCCTGACTTTGAAGAGCAGTGAGCACAAGCAATGTTCTAAACCATCCTAACAGCTGTCATGTGGCAGAAGTCTGTGACTTCAATCAGAAACAAAATCATGGGTACTGCTTCTAATTCTGTGGCTTTGTTTCCTATGTTCTCAATTCCAGATGGAAATCAGTACACGTAGGGTATAAGTTTTCCCATTCAAATCTCCATGCCCTCAGAGCCCGGGTGGGGTGCTCTGGGGGTGCAGCTTGGGCTTCCCTGCCAAAGCTCAGTTTGTCTGTGATTTCCGTCAGAGCACACGGCTGCTCCCACGTCTGATGGAGATGCAGGGTGGGAACTTGGGACTTTGGTCCTGGCCCTCCCATGATGTGGCACAGAAGCCCCTTCGCTGCTGGCACCCACAGGGCAGCTGGGCCGTGCTCTGGGCAGGCTGTTTTCTGGATGTGAGCCAATTGTTGATACCTGGCTTGTAAAGCCCCCTGGCTTGCCGTTTGAGCCTCTCTGTCTTCCAAACATGACCAGAGAGGTTATTCCCAGTACAATTTTCTAGACAGCAACTTTGAGTTATAAGCCTTGAATAAACAAATAATAAACAAGTCTAGAAACCTTGTGGCAGAAGATCAGCCTCAGGAAATTAATTACCCATGATCACCATGAGCATCTGGGGACAAAACCAGCCAAGTGGAAGACATGCTTTAGTCTTGAATGTTTACCTCTGCACCCTACAGCCCATGAGGGGTGGGGCTCTCCCTCCTTATGAATTGTCACTGCCTCATGGAAAATTATAGAGTCCTAAAAGTGCAGATTCTAGTAGTTTTACTGAGGTGTGCACCTATATGCAAAGTCATTATGAGGTCAAATAATAATTTGGCTTTACAATAACACATCATCTCCACTTTATTTCTGAAGCATCTCCTGATACGTGAGGGCGCCTTCAGATCTAATCTTTTACTGAAGACCTAACTCATCAACTGATGAAGAGTGGTAATAATTAGATGGTCAGTCAAGTAGAAATTTTAGAGAATAAAGTCAATGTGTTATTATAGGTGGTATTTTAGTCATAATTAGTGATCTGTGATCCTGTGGTTATGAAGAGAGACTCCATGTGTTTTACACGTAATCCAGCAACGCCCACTGCAAGTTCTCTGATGGACTGTGGCCCAGTGCTCTGGGTAATGTTTCCAGCTGTCACCCAGGCTCATTCCACAGTCACACTCAATTTGTCTCATAATGTGATATTCAATGTGGTGTTACGATGAATTATACCAACCAAGTGCTTTGTCCATGAAATCCAGCGGTCAGGAGGGTAAGCACCACCCTCTGGAATGGGCCCCTGGGTAACTCCCTGCAGCAGAGCATAAGTAGCAGCTGCAGACTTTTGCTGGGAAACTTGCCAAAAGGCTATTTTAACATCAGGGCCTAGTGACCTGGAGTCCACATCCTAATTGATATTTTGAGTAGACTAAGGTCTGCATGGATACCTTGTGGACACTGGTGCCCTGCCCAGGATAGGGCAGCAGGCTGACTTCCTTGAACCTACAGATGCTCAGGAACCCCTAGACCAGAGCCATCTGTGGGCATCCCTGTCCTGCACCCCTCTGCAGGAGCTCTTCTCTCTGTATTTCTGTTACTCTAATAAGTCCTGGTACTTCACTCTCACCCTGTGTCTGTGGATTTCAAAGATTCACAAGACAAAGAACCCACCTCACATCTGTGCCCCATGCTACACCTCTGCAGGACATTTATCCAAGAGTATTTAAAAGGATCTCAAGGAGATATCCATCCTTCCATGTCCTTCATGCAGCACCGTTCACAATGTCCACAATAAGGGAACAGCCCAGATGCCTGTCCACAGATAAATGGATAAAGAAAATGTGGGGTGATCACCATGGAATGGCATTCTGCCTTAAGAGGGTCAGTCCTGCCATTTGCCATGCCGGGCACAGACCTGAAAGATACTGCTCTAAACTAAATGCTGGTCACAGGGGCCGAATACCGCAGGGTTCCTCTTGCTTGCAGCATCAAGAATATTCACCGAAGCAGACAGCAGTCCCCTCCAGGGGAGGAGACGCAGGATGGAGCTGCACTACACGGCGCAGCACCCTGTGTGTAGGTGTGCGGTGGATCTCGTGTTGAAGAGACAAACAAAGGCACTTGGGGAGGTTCGGTAAGCAATGGGGTGTTTATCACCTGGACTGTGGGGGTGCTGACACAAGTGTGTGCCTGTCCATCATCACTAAATCGTGCACATCAATTATGTGCAGCCTTTTGTATACCAACGTATCTAAGGAAGGTGGGAGGGGCTGAGGATGTCATTTTCCATTTCAACCCCAGTGGTGAAGAGCCAAGGCTTCATTGTTAGGGTGTGGCTCCTCGGTGGTGTGTCTGCCTCTTCACACACCAGGCTGGGGACACTCAGTGGAGCACTGCCCTGAGTCTGCGGCAACTCCCAGAGAATGAAGAGTTTATTATTCTTACCTGAAGTCAGAAGGTAACACACATCCTAGATAAGACATCTTTCTTATCGGCACACGAAACACAAATATTGAAAACGTTTGAATTAAAGTTTGACACACCAATGACTAGACGGACACTTTGGGGATTTAAGAGAATGGCGGTGGGACTCCTAACACTGTGGATTCCACTATGGCGCCAGCCTCAGGCAGCTCCTCCAGACAATGACTGGTTCAACTAAAGTATCATCCGGCAAACTTTTTAGAACACAGGGCCTCTGAGCCATGTGGCTGAGGCCAAGTTTAGAAAGGAAGGTGATGGTTGTGCAGCCCCAACCCTCCAGCTGTCTCTGCCATGATTCTGCAGAAGTGAGGGGACACAGAGCCGGGCTCTCAGAGGGGCCATCTCAGAACTGCCCCCAGCCCACTGCCTCCTCCTCTCCCCACCATGGAAATCCGCCTCATTCAAGCGGCATAAGACCTGAAATCACACTTTACTGGGTGGCAGTGTGCAGAGCAAGGGCCACCTTGACCCAGCGCCCTCCCACGCCGTGTGGCTCTAGGGACCCACAGCTGTCACCCACCCATCCTCACAGGCTGAGAGGTGGGCCTGGTTATCAGTGTCTTTCCCCTCAAAGCTGAGGCACAGGTGGTGGGGCACAGTACCCAAGGACACAGCTGCAGGAGAGGCCAGAGGTCCTACCCCACAGAGGTGAGAGCCCAGGGCAGGTCCTCCACCCCAGGTGCACCCAGACTGAACCCCAGCTCCGTGCTCCCTGGGCCCGTGCCATCTGTCCACGGCTGCGGACCAGACCCAGCCACAAGTACATTACTCTCCAACCACAATGGCTGCAGACCCTTCTGGGCCACCTGACACAGCTGCAGGAGCAGACAGCCCTGCACCTCTGCCCAGTCCTGGGGGGACCTCCCACCCATTGCTTCCCCACTGGGTTTGCCCTCCCGTGGACCCAGCCCCCTAAGCTGCCCTCAGAGGATCAACACCAACAGTGACTAAGTCCAGCCCAACTCAGTCACCCCTCAGCAAGTGCAGCACCAGTCCCGTCCCCAACACTCTCTCCCCTGGGTTCTGCCCCATGATTCCACTATTGCTGCAAGCGTGTACACACGCGCGCGCGCGCACACACACACACACACACACCATGTTATTCCAACTTTTTCTGCTTAGTAGTTTTCAGGCACTCCCTTCTCACTCAAAAGACGTGTGAGAGCATTGTGTTTCAGTGGCAAAGATGACTAACACGGACGCACTTGTCACTGAGGATCAGGTAGGCAGAGCCAAAAAGAACATTAAAAGCCAAGCACATTCCTGGTGCTTAAAACAGGAAAAGGTTAAAGCACAGGAAACGTGAAAAGAGCAGACAGAGGCCAAGGCATATTAAATACAAATGAACGCACAGGAAACAGATGAAATCAAATTTTAAAATACTTTAACTACAACTGAAATAAAGCTTATGTTACGGACTTTGAGAGGGCTTGGGAAAAGATGTATAGTGAGATGGTGGCTTATCAAATGACCTTTCAAAGAGGTGAATGCAGAACAGTGAGTTCCAGAAAACCATTTGGTAGAAAGTAGACTTGAGGGCTTTGGAACACCAGCACTCTGGGAGGGCACGTGTGTGTGTCATATAAATTCTCGTTATAGTCTTACCATAAATAGGGACACTCTTCTGTGACATGATCGATTTAATTATTCTAGATTACAACATGTATTTCCTTTCTTAGTTTAGCTTAGTATGCAAATCTTTAGATGATAAACATAAAGATTTGTTGATATTAAAATACTATTTACATTTTATTGCATTATTACTCTGAATATCTCAAATAATTGTGAATCTTACATCTGATTTAACAAACATTTTTGTGAAACCTGTAAACCAGGACCCTACAAATAATCCCTACTGAAATTGAGCCTGAGTCCTCTGTGCACTGCCTGATTCATATTGGTGACCAGATAACATAATTCTCTCTCTCTTTGTGCTGCCTGTGTGTGGTCAGGTGGACGAGTCTGCTCTCGATGGGGCAGTGGAAGGCCTTGGGACGGGGGCCTGTTGTAGGAGAGAATGCTCCCAGAGGACTTCATTAGAAACTTGCTGTAGACAAATTCAGAGATTTGGTATTTAAAAAAATCTAAAAATGGCTGGCTTTCCCCAGTTGGCACCTACCAGCAACTAACTGCACTGGTGCCTTTCCACCAGCCAGAGCCTGACACCACATCTCTTGGGCCATGTGCCTGAGGACAAAGCCCTCCTCATCCAGGGGGAAGCCAAGAGCCTGTTGAACAATATGACTAGGATTATGATTTTTGCAGACAGAATTCTCCACCTCTCCAGTCGATGCCCCAGGCCCTGTGGTGCAGGGCTCTTGAGCTTCCCCTCTGGCCTGGGGACTGAAGTCTGTACCTGCTGTTAAGTACCTGACAGCGTCTCTCAGGAACACAGTGAGAACATGCCCAAGAACTACCAGGCAATGGATTCAGACACTGCGAATCCATCTCCTCCCAAGAACTCACTTCTTGTGGCTCAGGAATGAAAAACAAGTGTTTCTGGACACAGCTGTACCATCAAATCTCCCCACCAGAAACTCACAACAAAAATTAAAATAGAATGAAATTTTTTTAAGCAGAGAGATGGTTGCTACATCGCCAGAATAAGTGTCAATCTCACAGACACCACCGGTCACAAATACCATTCATGTACCACAATATACGAGACCGGTTGTGTAGGATTTTTGCATATGTCCCACAGCCTTTAGGGGTTATTTATATACAAAAGAGGATGAAATCGTCCTTTCAGGTCCTGGACTTGCATATTGTAGGGTTTCACAGTGTAGAACCCACTGAGGGTCTGTGTCCGGTCCTGGATGCCCCTCCCAGGCATGAGCTTTTTCAGTCAGAGCAGGACTTGCATTCTCAGAATGCTTTCCAGACAGGCTAGTTTTGAACCTCTGTCCTGAGGTGCTTATTGCGAGGGAAAACAGGATCTTAGCAGATGTTCATTTTTCAGTCCACTTTCCCTGGACTTTATCTAACATTGTCTGACCAGCCAAAGGCTTTCGTTGAATTATCATAAATTCAGAAAGAGGCTCCTTAAAGAGCACTGGCTAGTGCTTCAACACTACGTACAGTACAGTACGTACAGTACGTCAGCTGGGCCACCTGCAAAACTGTGATGCTGAGCAAGATTTCAGCAAAATGCCCTCAGGAAACCAGTTTTCACTAAGGTTAGGATGAACAGTTTGGTTAAGTTTTTGCCTCCAATAACTTTAAGTGATGTCTTAAGAATCGTGATTCCTCAGTGCACTGGGGAAGCTCAGGTGACCCCCCAGGGTAGACAGGGCCTGCTCTCCTTGTGTGGAAGGCAGAGCTGAGCCGCTCCTCGGCACTCAGGTCTGATGAAATGTGAGTCCTCAGAGGGAGCGCCTCCGTCCTACTCAAGGGTGTCACCTCAAGGCTGTGGAGAGTCCCCGAGGGGCGGTGTGCCAGTTCTGATTTTTAATTGACTCTTCTCTCTAGCAATTACAGTTCTGGTGAACGACTTTCCGGAACCTCATTCCCCACTGCACTGTGATCTTGAAGGAAGAGCTCATCTGCTTCGTCTTTGTGTCCAGCCCCTGATCTGAGGCTGGCACACGATGCAGGTCACCAGGGGAGGGCTGGGTGAACAGGTTGTTCAGGGGACAGACTTCGATGCCATATTGGTGAGCTCTGTGTGCTCCAGAGATGGGGTAGCCACACCGTGGCCTGAAGGAGCATGTGGTCTGGTGAGGATGGCAGAGCATGACCTGGGAGGAGCCGTCAGAGGAACAGAGAAGAGGGCCCGAGCCTGGCCCAGCAGGCGAGGGCTCCAGAGTGGCCGGGGCAGACTCTGCACCTTTAAGACCCCACCTGGGCAGGGGGTGAGGGGTAAAGGTGTTCCCAGTGCAGGGGCCACGAGGGTGACACTGTGTGGTCCACACTGGTCACGATGGCCCCGGGCTGGTGTTCATGGGTTGACAGCGGTGGAAGATGGGGAGAAGTGGGACCCGAACAGGTCCTGCCTGCGCCCAGGGAAAAGGGCAGGCCTCCTCCATGCACAGCTGAGGAAAAGTGCCTGGTGTGGCGGGCACTGCAGATGTTGCCCCTCAGACTGGTCTCCGTGCCCCATGGAGAGGCCTCCGGTTTAACCGCTGTCCTCCTCTCTGTGACAGCCTCCTGACCCAGGCCCTCGGGCCCTTGTTTGGCATTTGTAATTCAGAAGACAGAAACAGAGCTCAGTGGAAGGTGACCCAAGTCCTGTTTGCCCTGTCCCTCACCCCCGGGGCCCAGGCTTCCCCAGGGGCCACTCGTCCTGCTCCAGTGTTTCTGGTTCTTGCCCGTTCTCTCCCATTGTCAGGACCACAGCATATGCTCATTCCAAGGCTTCTTCTCAGCCCTTGCTTCCCACCCCCCCAACTCCTGTAAACACCTGTCCTTTGCCATTCAGTGTCTCTGGGCTTTCCCAAGCTGCGGGCGAGTCTGGCTGTTTTCCAGCAGCTCTGCGGGGCGCTCCTGGCTTCCACCTGTCTTCACGGTGCTGCACTTCCCGTGTCTCCCTGGGGTTGGCACCTCATGTCCCCTCTCTTCCTTTTGCCTTTGGTGATTCAAACAACCTCTGGGGACACCAATCTCCCAGGACCTCCCCTCACTGCCTAAGGAGGTGACATGGTGGTCCTCCCGCCTCCAGGGGGTGCAGAGTGCCAGGAAGTGACCTTCTGGGTGTCCTCACCTGGGCAGCAGGGGGCTGGCAGCTCAGCTTCGGCCCTCTTGCGTGACACTGGCATGACCACCCACGTTAAGATCTCACCCTCATTTTACTTTCTGAAGTAAAATATTTAAAGAGGAGATGTTGAAAGATGCTAATCTTCCAACAGTGTTTAAACTGCTTTCAAGGGAAGAAAAACACTTGCATTTACCTATTATACATTATTTCCTGAGTCCCTTTCAAATTACAAGCTATCAGAGGTCAAGACTCCAAGGAGGGATTTCCGGTTGGTGTGGTGTGTCCCGGGAGAAGGCCGCGTGCGTGGCGTTCCCGGGACTTTTGGAAATAAAGTTCGTTCCTGCCTGAGTGGCTCGTGATTTTGTGCCCAGCCAGACTGCGGCACACTTACGCCCTCGGCTGGCGGTACAGAGGCTCCTGCCAGGAAAGGCCTGGTCCAACAGCTCTCACCCATTTCTGTTCCCCAGACGCCTGAGGACCCACTTCCACCAGTAATTTTGACTCATCTTGCAAGGTCTCCTGAGGCCAGAGAAGGGGCCATGTGGGCAGGGAGGGACAGAGAGTGAGCCAGGAGGAGGTGGGAATTTCTTGGGAGCCGTGCAGGGTCCTCCCTGACCTAACCGACCCCAGCCGACTCTACAGCCACCTTGCTCTCACTCAACTCTGAGTCAGAGACCTGGACAGACACCACAGTCCGCAACTCTGAAGGGCCATCTTCTCTACAGGGGTCCCTTGGGAGGTTAGCCCTTCTGCAGAGTGCTGACTGCGTCAGAGGCTGGTGAGAAGAGTCAGAGACCCAAGTTCAGGAGCAGGAAACATCCAGGATCCTGATGGCAGTGACCTAATCCTCATTCAGCCAGAGAGAGTCAGAAGCAGGAAGTCTTTCAAATTAACTTAGAAGGAGCTCTGGCCCCCAGCCTCGGGGTGCAGCATGGTGGCACTTTGCCTCAGAGCGCAGCCAGGTCTGGGACAGTGGCCTCTGGTGCTAACTCGGGGTGCCTTTGAAACTTTGAAACTCAGAAACCCAGTTAAGCCCAGTCATAAGTAGGAAGCCCTGCCAACATAGACCTGGGCCCTCCTGTCCTCCAGGAGAACTTAGAGGAGGACCCTTTCTCAAACAAAAGGAGTGTTGGTATCCATGGGGAAGAAGCTCCCACTGCACAGCCATCACGGGGTCAGTTTGTATCAGAAACTCTGGGCTTGAGGCCTTCTGAGGGAGGCTGTGGGCCCTGTACTTGTGGTCAGGGACCCTACATTCTCATGGAGGTGACAGGTCTTTTAAGCTGGCCTTGCAGCCAGGCTCAGCAGGCCTCTTCCTTCTGATAAGAACAGCCCACTCCGCTGAGTGTGGCAGTGACTGTAGGGGAAACCCCATTGCAGAATACACAGTGCTCCAGATTCCAAAGAGAGGTGTCCCTTCCCTCCGCAGTGTCCTCTGAAGGCCGCCAGCCTTGATGCACCACCTGCAGCCCAGCTCCTCCCACACCTGACCACACCCACTGCACCTGCAGGATGCACCACTCAGTGAATACCCGCAACCTACAGACAGCATGCTCTCCCTGAGGCAGCAGGAAGACTGAACCGCTGTGTGTGAAGTGGAAGCTTTCTTCACACGTAATTCTACAAATCAAGACGTATGCGAAACCAAGTCTATGTTCAGAGAAATGCTTACATCTACTTCCAAAATAGAGCTGCTGTACATCATTTCATATTGGTGTACAATCCTTACATAGGGTTTCACATGTAACTGGGCCTCATAAAATACTTGTTGGGTTTAATTCTATGAGTGGAAATACTGCTCTAAGGGGGCAGATAGATAGGTGCATGGCAGGAGCCTCCAATTTATGTCTCACAACCTGAAAACCTGTTCCTGGACAAATACATGGATTGTTACTCTCCTGTACAGAATTGCCATGTTCAAGCTGAAGATTGCAAAATCGATGCATCTCCTGTGACCTGAGAAGCCTGGGAATAGCTGTCCTCTGTCAGGGCGTTTGGAACTGTTGGAACTCCCCCTGACCTCTTAAGACGGCCACGCTGCCTCCTGGGAAAGGTCGAGGCCTGGGTCTGCTCCCGTCTGGGTGCACACTGAGCCCGGGGCAGGCAGTCCTAGGCTGCCGACGAGGCCCACTCCCTGGGCTCTCCCCAGGCCCTGCCTGCCACCTGGCCACTGCCCACGGGCTTTGCTGAGGAGGGCGGCAGCCCTGGACTCATGGCAGCAGGTTGGATTTGGACCTACGACTTTATTTATTCCAAGATCACCCAGGGGATGCATGTGGTGTAATAGTTTTTCTTTAAAAAGTATAAACAAGTTCCTAGTTTCATTTAAAAAAAAACAATAAAGAAAAATCCAAAAAGGAGTGTAAAGAAGACGCCCTGCTGCCTGAGCGGTGGCTGAGGAGGCTCTAAGAGGCAGACCTGTTCATCCTTGTTTTCTTATGGCTGCTCCACCCGGCTGCAATCCCTGGACACCCGGGAACAATGCACTGAGATTTCCTGCAGTTAACTGATTTATAAGAGAAAAACGCATGAAAGGAGCAATTGTCCCTCGTTTCATTTGCAGTGGTTTTCATAAAGAATTTGATAGTTTCTTTTTTTTTTTTTACTTTATTTCTCCTTGCTCACAAATATCTCTCTTCAACATACTGAGTAATAATAGGATCTTAAGGGTGCCTTGGAAAGGAACAGTGTCCTCGTGGGTGTCAGCTGACGGAGCAAACTGCAATGTCACACCATGCCATTTCCTGCCTGTGTCTTCCACACCCACAAAATGGGGCAGGCTAACTGACTGGCACGAAAGCAGGTGAACACTATGGCCCTTCCCAGCTCTTCATATACATAAACCCTCCCATGTCTTCATACACAGAATAAACTCACATTTGTCTCCACCCTCAGAACCACCTGACACATACTCAAAACAACCTCCCACGTCTCTGTACATGGAACGCCACACACGTGTCCTCTCCTGCATGTCAGCTAGTTTCTCTGCAGCCCACTCCTAGGGGTGGAGTGTGTGGTTACAAACATCTGAAACATTGTCTATATCGCCAAATTGCCAGCAAGAATCCTACACCAATTTGCACTCTCACTGGCAGTGATTAGAGGTCTTTTCACAATATCCCTCTCCCTTATCAAGGTTCATTTTTCCTCCATAAAGACATATTCTTACGGGATGTTGAGTTATAATCAAATATTAAGCCAATTTTTACCTCCTGCTAATGATTTTCTTACTTTCATTTTAAGACATTGAATAGCAGGCTGGGTTTTGGCTCAGTGGTAGAGTGCTGGCCTAGCACGTGTGAGACCCTGGGTTCAATCCACAGTACCACAATAAAAATAAATTAATAAAAAAACAAGTATTGTGTCCAACTACAACAAAAAATAAAATATTAAAATAAAAAAAATTAAAAAGACTTTGAATAGCAAGAGCCTACTTCATCTTAAAATAGGTGCCCAGAGTCTTGCTCAGGCTTCCCCAGTAGTGCTGGGAATGCCGCTGAGAGGCTGTGTTCTGGCGAGGGTGGGTGCTGACTTCCCCTTTCTACCCTGGATGCTCTTCTCTCGGCAGGGTTCTGGCCCTTCCTGGAGTCCTATGTGATGTCCCAGCAGTGAGTCCTCTAGTGTTCCTTTTGTGGCAGTATGGTTTGCTTGTGAGATGTCCCCAAAAGCTCTTGAGTGAGACCATGCAAGGTACAGAGGTGAAATGATTGGGTTATGAGAACATAACCCAGACTCTGTATGAATCCCCTGATGGTGTTTAACGGGGTGGTAACTGCAGGCAGGTAGGATACGGCTGGAGGAGGTGAGTCCATGGGGTGGTCTTGGGTGTGTATTTTGGGTTTAGTGAGTGAGTCTCTCTTGCTTCCTGGTGCCATGTCCTGCGCTGCCTTCCTCCACCACAGTCTTCTGCCTGGTGTTCCTCCCCACCTGGGCCCTGAGGAATGGAGGCAGCTGTCTGTGGACTGCGATCTCTGAAACCATGAGCCCCCGAATAAACTTTTCTTCCTAAAACTGTTCTTGTTGGGTCTTCTGGTCACAGCAGCAACAAAGCTGAGTAAAACAAGTGGCCCCTGGAGTCCTGGCGTTCCTGGGGACAATGAGCGGCATACTCTTAGTAATCTAACTGACCTCTCTTGGGTTACTTTAAATACATGATTACATACGGCCCTACGATAAGAGAATTTTTAGGACTAAAACAAGTTGTTAGAAGGAAAAGGGATTCTCAAATGAACATTTCACTTTTTAAATCCTGAAATAAGAGAAGCAGGTTCAAATTCTTTCTGTGATGGTCTGCAGTGACTGCAATTGGCTTCTATAAGAACTGCCTGATGTTACCTCAATAAATGAGAAAAGCATGGATTCGACGTCGCTCCATCTCAGATGTGAGTCTTGTCCAGGGTGGCTGTGGCAGCGAGACCATGTCTCCCTGACTGAGCTGGGACTGGATTCGAGGTGTGAGCCCAGGCCTTGTGTTTGAGAGCCCAAGAAGGAGACAGCTTCCTGCTGCATCTCTGCTGACCTGATGGAAGGGAAGGAGGCCCTCACCCTCCATGAACACCAGGAGACACCAGTGCGAAATGTCCATTCCGAGAATCCTGACGCCTTCAGGAAGAGCATGCCCGGGAAGTCTTCGAGCACCTCACTCAGGGCTCCCACCCATTCCACAGCAAAGACGTGGCCTTTTAGAAGTGCCTGCTTCCCAGAGAATGGAGGGCCAACGACCTCCATGTCTTCAGGTGGCTGGCCACACCAAGCCTCTGGGGAGCCCACTCACTAGGTGCTCAACCCCTTCAGGAAAGGTGGATCATGCCTATGGGACCATCCAAAGCAAAGGCTTTTACGAAGCCAGCCAAGCTGTAGGATCAGCTCTGTAGCATGCTCGCGGTCAGCTGCCTACCCACGGTGCTCTCCACCTTCAGGATGAAGCCACTTTCCGTCCTGTGACGGCGTTTTCCTCCTAACCTCAACCTAGTCAGTTTCTCTTGCCGCTGTGTTTGGCTGCAGTTCTTCTGTGGAGTTAGGGTGCGCATCATTCATTCAAAGCCTTGTCATGTAGTTTTTGAATCTCTGACATCAACAGAGATTTCTGGAGGTCAATTTTCTGGGTCCATTCAGATAGAGAAAATCTAAAGTCTGAGGCCATTTTTACTGCAAGGTTTAAAATCATATCTGACATCTCAATTGGCTTAAAAGTATTTAAAGCTGGAAGTATTTGTTACAAAAAGCCATGAAATGACTGAATTGAGGATTCAATAATTGAAAAGTACAGTTCTAATACTGCAACTTAGATGGTGCCTCGGAGTACATGGATTTTTTGCTCTGAGAACATATTGTGCTTCATGGAATTTTCCAAAGATGGAAATAACTGCTGCTTATTTTTTGAAGAAAGGAAGCATTTTGAAAATTTCATGCGATTACCAAACTAGGAAGTTCATGCACACACTCATGCCCTCCTGTGCTACCGGGCTGCTAAAGAGGCACAGACGATCCCAAGAAGTAAGAGACGACGTGACAATGCCGCGGAAGCCTGCAGCTTCATGACACTGCTGTCACCAGGAGGCTTAAGTTCCCGACCCTAAGGCCGACCGGCTTGCAGAGCCCAGCATGGGGCACGTCTCCTCAGTGTGTCACCCTCTCCTCCGTGTGTCACGTCTCCTCAGTGTGTCACCCTCTCCTCCGTGTGGCATGGCTCCTCAGTGTGTCACAGCTCCTCATTGTGTCACCATTTCCTCATTGTGTCACCATTTCCTCAGTGTGTCACCATCTCCTCAGTGTGGCACATCTCCTCAGTGTGTCACGGCTCCTCATTGTTTCACCATTTCCTCATTGTGTCACCATTTCCTCAGTGTGTCACCATCTCCTCAGTGTGGCACATCTCCTCAGTGTGTCACGGCTCCTCATTGTGTCACCATTTCCTCATTGTGTCACCATTTCCTCAGTGTGTCACCATCTCCTCAGTGTGGCACGTCTCCTCAGTGTGTCACGGCTCCTCATTGTGTCACCATTTCCTCATTGTGTCACCATTTCCTCAGTGTGTCACCATCTCCTCAGTGTGGTACATCTCCTCAGTGTGTCACGGCTCCTCATTGTGTCACCATTTCCTCATTGTGTCACCATTTCCTCAGTGTGTCACCATCTCCTCAGTGTGGCACGTCTCCTCAGTGTGTCACGGCTCCTCATTGTGTCACCATTTCCTCATTGTGTCACCATTTCCTCAGTGTGTCACCATCTCCTCAGTGTGGCACATCTCCTCAGTGTGTCACGGCTCCTCATTGTTTCACCATTTCCTCATTGTGTCACCATTTCCTCAGTGTGTCACCATTTCCTCAGTGTGTCACATCTCCTCAGTGTGTCACGGCTCCTCAGTGTGTCATATCTCCTCAGTGTGTCACAGCTCCTCAGTGTGTCACCATTTCCTCAATGTGTCACATCTCCTCCGTGTGTCATGGCTCCTCAGTGTGTCACATCTCCTCAGTGTGTCACCATCTCCTCAGTGTGTCACGTCTCCTCAGTGTGTCACGTCTCCTCCGTGTGTCATGGCTCCTCAGTGTGTCACGGCTCCTCATTGTGTCACCATTTCCTCAGTGTGTCACGGCTCCTCAGTGTGTCACCATTCCTCAGTGTGTCACCATCTCCTCAGTGTTCTGTCACTGTGTGGCAGTTCCCATGTGACCTCACTGTGTCCTCACCTGACCAGTGTCTGTCCCTGTGTGGCAGTTCCCATGTGGCTTTCCTCAGTGTCTGTCCCTGTGTGGCAGTTCCCATGTGGCTTTCCTCAGTGTCTGTCCCTGTGTGGCAGCTCCCATGTGGCTTTCCTCAGTGTCTGTCCCTGTGTGGCAGCTCTCATGTGCCTTTCCTCAGTGTCTGTCACTGTGTGGCAGCTCCCATGTGCCTTTCCTCAGTGTCTGTCCCTGTGTGGAAGTTCCCATGTGGCTTTCCTCAGTGTCTGTCCCTGTGTGGCAGTTCCCATGTGCCTTTCCTCAGTGTCTGTCACTGTGTGGCAGCTCCCATGTGGCTTTCTTCAGTGTCTGTCCCTGTGTGGCAGCTCCCATGTGGCTTTCCTCAGTGTCTGTCCCTGTGTGGCAGTTCCCATGTGCCTTTTCTCAGTGTCTGTCACTGTGTGGCAGCTCCCATGTGCCTTTCCTCAGTGTCTGTCACTGTGTGGCAGTTCCCATGTGGCTTTCCTCAGTGTCTGTCCCTGTGTGGCAGCTCCCATGTGGCTTTCCTCAGTGTCTGTCCCTGTGTGGCAGCTCCCATGTGGCTTTCCTCAGTGTCTGTCCCTGTGTGGCAGTTGAGAGCCTCACAGCAGCACAGGTCCCTGGGCTCACAGCTGCCCTGGTCAGGAGTCTGGAGGTGCTCTCTGGGGCCCCTCAGGATCTCACCTGCTGACAGCCTGTGTGGGCTGGAACCTGTGTCTTATCTGGGGCAGTGGCCCTCTGCCGAGCTCCCTGGGGACAGGGCTCTGGGACTGCTTCCAATTTCCTGCCAGCTGTCGGCAGCGACCTCTTGGCTGCAGCCTCTTGACCGCCGGGGGCCGCACTCAGGTGCCTGCCTTGTAGTCCAGGTCACAGTCTGACTGCTTGTGTTCCCAGCCCTGCAGGGGGTCTCATCCCGGCCCGGGAGGACAAATAGGGGATGTCCAGGAAGCATGCTCAGGGCAGGCACACCCAGGGCATTACCCAGAGCTCTGGCCCTTGGGGCTGAGTAGGGATTTAGGATCAGGAGAGAGAAATACACCCAATCTTAAGGGAAACACCCTCAAGCCACTGGGTGCGGCGTCAGTGGTGCAGAAAACACACTTGAGGTCCGGTGGCCCGTCTCTTCTCCCCTGACAGGGCCACCTTGGATCCACCTGTCGGGCCTCTTGTAAATACCATCTGGACCTCACGTGCCAGGAAGCACAGGAGAGGAGCTGTGGAGGCAGACATCCCGTGGGACCTCTCTGTTCCTCACCCCTCATTGAGCTCATGTGCTAGAAAACAGAGACCTGTCAGCTGCTGCCTTAGGTCTCCTAGCTGAGCCAGGGTGGTGCACAGAGCTCACCAGTCTGTCCACTCAGGTCCCGAAGCTCCGCGCGCTCTCGGTGTGCTTGTGGAGACGCCTCAGTGCCCAGGGCTCTTGGTCGATCATCTGGTGAGCCACACCTCATGCTGCCCCGTGTTGACCCAGCAGGGTCCCTGAGTCGCGTGGCTTTCATACTGTCCAGATGATGGCGTCTCCATGTGTACATCAATCTCTTTTGTGCCACGTTACACCGTGTACCAATTGTTCCCATGGCATTGGGCAGCCCCATTTCGGGATAACCTCAAAAGAAGAGCGGGTCCTTTCATGAACCTAAGTACAAACACGACGATTTACTTTAAAGAACACTCTGGCAGATTACTGCATACGGTGGGGGAGAGATCTCAACCTTCATCACTTACGTGTAACTTAGGACAGAAGCAAGACGGTTCTAAGTGAGTCCCCAGAGCTTGCTTGGTCCCTTGGAGGATTCTTGAATTAATGAGAAGAGACGCTCTGCCCTTGGCTGTGGACCCATGCTCAGGTGTGGACAAGGGATCAGAAGTCCAGGGAAGACAGTTTTCAATGGCTGACGGCATCACACTCCAGCTCCAGGGGGGTGCTGTCCCCAAATGGAAGTCAGGAAGAGCTGGCCGAGGGGCAAGTGGCCTCTGACATACTTCGTGTCATGGTGGTCCCAGCTGGGAGCTGCTCCGCAGGCTCTCGTGGGAGGAAAAGTGAAGTGTGCCGGGCTGGGGAAGGACCCCTGCACTCACCTGGCTGGAGCCCGTCTGTGAATGACCCGAGCTGTTGACCCGTGGTCTCTTCTTTTGCTGTTTCTTTTTCTTTTGTTTGTGGGCAGTGCTGGGGAGTGAGTCCTGGGCCTCCCCAGGCTCGGCAAGCTGTCCCCGGCTCGGCTACTTCCGCCCTGTGGCTGACCCATTGAATTCAACACAGAATGTCCCTGAGTTTCATTTCCACTGTGGCCTAAGATGTGCTTGTTTTACTCTGGCCTCCTAGGACGCTTGTCAGCTCCCGGGTTGCATTCCAATGAAGGGTCTTCTTCTGTCCCCTTTCCCTTGTCTGAACTCCTGGTTTCATTCATTTCATCAGGAGTGGATGATTTATGTGTTTTAATTTACACAGGAACTGAACCGTGTCTTATTAATGTATGTAGGTATGGAATAATAAGAGCCCTGTTCATAGCAGATGTTTAATACATGCTTGTGAATAAATTAATGAACTTATGGGCAAATAAGTATTCCTGGCAATGTGAGAGCCAGTTGTCCCTTGCCAGGAAAGCTGAAACACTGTTGCTGAAGCCAGTCAAGTCGAGGAGCTGGTCAGCCATGGGACCAGCCACTTCAACAGACCAGTTCCTAGGTTAAAACAGGCGGTCCTCATCTAGATCCAGCTCAAAACCAACACATGCAATGGCCCCTGTGAGTGTTGATATACATTTTAATTCTTGGAGTTTTAGTTCTTGGAGTGGCTGATTCAGTCTCTTCAGGTCTGCATTCCTGAATTTGTCTTCCTGATTCTTTGGAGAACCATTTCTGTGGACTTTTCCTAGATTCCATGAAGGAAGAATTCCAGGGGGCACAGCCCCTCAGATTATGAGGAACTGGGCTGAGAGTAGGTTTATCCTGAATGTCTGAATCACACTCTTCTGCAGATTTTCAGTTTCCTACTTGGGTACTTGCAAAAAGTGAGTAGACCCTACATCTCCCTCATGCGTATTAAATTCAACAAAGACCGTGATTCTGTGAATATGTTGTCAGATGTTTGCATCATGCTGATGGATTCTAAAACTTTGCAAAACTTTCAAGTTCCATGAGTTGAGTCTTGGCTGGAAAAATGTCAAGTTAATTTGGCAAGAAAACAAATCACCTAAAACCAACACCGATCTTCATGCCTGGTAGGGAACTGGGTGGTCTTGCTCCAGGGTCAATGGGGACGGTGAGGCAGGAGAAGACGTGCCTGCTTTTGCTGCCTGACTGGGCCACCTTGTGGCCTCTGAGAGTGGTCTGCTGGGTACCTGTCTGGAGCCTGGCTCCTGCCCTTCCACAGGTCACTTCTCGGGACATCTTCCTGAGTCCTCTGAGAGGCCCTGACAGGCCCCTCTGAAGGAGCAGTCCCAGTGTCAGCAGCCTACCTGACATCAGTGTGAATCAGTGTGGGGTCACTGAGTCCCCTACCTACGTTTCAGAGCCCACGCCCCAATATAGCTAGATTTGGAGGTGGGGTTTGTAGGGTGAGGAAGGTGAAATGAGGTCATAGGGGTGAGGCCCTCATCTGACAAGACAGGTGGTCTCTGTCCCCCACCCCCACCTGCCCCCGTGTGAGGACACAGGGACCAGGTAGCGATTGCACTCCTGATCAGGCTCTCCCAGGTGGCGAATACGTGGCACCTCAACCTTGGACTCTCCAGCCTCCAGAACTGTGAACCAGTGTCTGCTGAATAAACCCCCAACTGCAGGATCCTCCTCAGCCCTGGACGAGGACAGCACACAGGACTGGGGCTTCTGTTCCAAGAACATGGCTCTGAAACCACCTCATGGCCCAAGAATGTCACTCCTTTCTTCAGGACATTCAGAAAGCAAGGTGTGAATGTGCTGTAATGAATAATACAGAAACCATCCGAGCTGCAGCGGCGACTCTCCTTGAGCTTCAAGGGCTGCAGGAAGGCCGAGGACCGCAGGTGCCCCTCTCATTCCCTCCCTTTCTGAATGTGGTGTGTGGTCAGCAATTCTGCAGACTCAGAATATGCATCAGGCTGTTCAGGTGCCGGCTAGTCCCAAGGGAAGGATGGGAAGCCACTGGCAAGTAGTAGACTTTCCTCTTGAAAATTGTGTCTCAATATATTAAATAAAAATGAAAAATGAAGATATTATACAAATTTTCTGTCAACTTTGGACACATGGAATAGTATTAGTGCCAAAAAATTGAGCTATTTAGCATGTGCATGGAATATTCTCTGTAATGGGCCGGACAGTAAGCAAACACTTGATGTAATTTCCAAGGTCAAGAACGAGAGTAGGTATACTCTGAGGTAGTAAAATGCACTAAAACATTAATTCAGTGGGGCAGCTTTTAGTGATAAGGTTAAAATATCCTTTTGTACAGTCACAATGCAAAGACACTTCTGAAAATAAACAGCCACGTCCCTCCTTCATGGAATTCAATTGCCTAGTGGATTTTTATTACCAAAAGCTCAGTCCTTGTCCCTGATTCCAATCCAATAATGAGAAGATGGTTTTGAGAAAAAGGAGAAAGAAATAGGATCGAAGGAGCCCAAATATTGGTGGCAGTGGGCGGGCGTGGGTGAGGACGGACAAGCAGACTCCGTTTAGCTCTCCAGCATACGCTGCAAGGCTCAAGATCAGGGCCACGGCCTGGGGCCTTTATCTACCCTCTGAGCTGGAAATTCCTGTAAGCTAACCTTGGTGGTTTTCTCGAAAAGTCCTCTGTGATCTGGGAAGTCAGTGACTTTTCAAGACATTAACCCCCAAATTGACATGAAACACTGAAATAAATTCGTACGTCGCGAGCTGCCGTTGGTTGCCTAGCGGGAGCCAAGTCGTGCTGGGCCTTGTACCTTATTTCCAGCACCACACATCTCCTGGGGCCAGAGCTCACAGCTCTTCATTGAACTAATCTGCTAAATGCCACAGAAGGAGAGATCCTTCATGGGGTGTTTCAACGGGTGACGGAAGCTGGCGGCTATGTTAGATTAACGACTGAATGAAGACACTTCAGTGAGCATTCGTGGAGGCACAGAAGCTGTAGGGTAGACAGGAGGGATGCATTTGGCCATGTCAGAAATGCACTCAGGTGCTCCCACGTGAGAACCTTGCCAGGCTGAGTTGTTCACAGAGACGTCGAGATCCCGTGAGAAAGGTGGAAGCATCAGCATCTGATGGAAGTTTCCCGGTGCCTTCCTGACGCTTTTCTTCTTCCTCTAAGAGAACAAAAGCAAAGCTGTGTCAATGTTGATCTTCAGATAATAAGTGTGCTCTGGCTCCCCGTGCTCCGTGAACCAGGAATAACTTCCTACTTGCCGACATGACTCAGCCCAAAGAATGTTCTGATTTATTCAATTTTTCTCCCTAAATAAGTTAGAGTAGTTTATTCAGGAGTAATTGGATTTCCACATTTTTGCTGGATCTTAGGAGGACATAGAGTAATAAAAGATAAGCATTGCCTTCTGGAGTGGCCTTCACGGAGGGGAGACAGCAGGACGGGGGCCGGTCATGTGACTCCGGCCCTGGCCACAGACACAGTGGACCTGTGCATCTTACGTAACCAAGGAGGAGCCGGGCACATGGGGGCGGGAGTCCAGCTGTGGGCTCGTGCTGGCCGAGCCCTGCTGGGTGGCTCTGTGCTGAGCAGGACAACAGCCCTGCTTCCTGAGCTTCTGCTGCCCTCCGGACGGTCCTCCAGGACTCTCCAGGTCTCCAGGCCACACTCCTCCTCCCTGTGCATTGACAATGGGGGTCTGGTCACAGTTGTCTCTGCTCCACCCATTTCTCTGGATTCACATGAGAAGGAGGGTAGCCCCCTTGGCAGGACCCCAGGACAGTGGCCTGGCCTCCAGTCTCTCCAGCTGTCTCCCAGCTGCCCCACTTCTACCTCTCAGTCCCCACTGGCCTCTTCCCGTCCCTCTAGGGGACCATCTTTATGCCCTCTTCAGAGATTTCAGCATGCCCCTCTGCTCCATGCCACCCACCCCACCTCACCCCACCCCCCGCCGCCCTGGGAGCGAACATCCAGGTTCGGGAAAGAAAGCCTCTCCACGCCCGGCAGGAGCTGCTCAAGGCTGTCAGTCTCCCTGCACCTGGCCGTCTGCCTGCAGCCTGACTCTCAGCTGGTCAGCACAGGTCTGTGTGTGACATGACCTGCTACTGCAGAAGGGCCCACCTCACCACGGAGCTTCCTCAGCGATGGGCTCCGGCACCTTGAGACGTTCAGTCAGGATTTGTGGAACAAAGGAAGGAAACACATGTCTTTCCCAGGTTTAGGTGCCTTCCTGAAGCCAATCTTTTTTATTCACTATTGTGGATGTGGAAAGGATGATGGGAATGGGCTCTCATGGGTCCTGCAAGCTAGCAGGAAGTCACCAGTAAGTAACAGCAGAGCTTGGAGAGGAGGACCTCAATATGGGACCAGGGTGTGCTCAGGAATCATGGGCTGCCTCCCCATGCACAGTGCAATACTGTCCTTCAGTTTTTTGAACAAATGATGCATGAACTTAAAACTTCTGCTTCATACCTGATAAAGTCTTTATGCCAGTTGAGTACTAAAACTTTAGGGTTCACGCCTGTCATCTACACCTGGAATTAGCACTCTCCTAGAGTTTACTGAGGCATAGTGCTAACACTTCACTAGGAAAGCTGCAGCTCTGCTGCACTGGGAAACAATTCTAGGCCCTCGAGTGCCTGTGCATACAGCCTACACCAGCACAGCTTGTACAAAGGGTGTTTTACAAAACTCAGCTTATCTTCCTTGCCCTCTTAAGGTGGTACTTTTAGTTGCCATTATTCCTGAATTTTAGATGGTGGTGGAAAGGACTGATCACTTCTTTTCTCCGCCATCAGCACAGCTGGAGTGGTTTGCCAAACTGCACGTAAGGCCAAACTGCACGTCTGTATCGACTGCATTTGATCTGTAATGAGTGACCCATATACGTGGCTGTGCAGGTCACACGTGACCGTCCGCTCCTAGCTGCTCAAACAGGGGCATGACCACCATGACTACTTCAATCATGAGACTTCACTATTGTCACTCAGGGACTCTCTGTTCTAGAAAGCACCTGCTATGGTGTGTGGTCCCTGGTGTCCTCTATCCTGCATTTAATGCAAATTACCTCAAGAAATAAACCAGTTTGAAAACCACAGACCCAGGTGTATATCAGGGCTGTTGCTTTCTTAATGATCTAGTTACGGCCATGGAGCTGGTGCTTAGCTGGATGATGGATCAACGGGTGAGAGCAGGTAGCACCTGCAGGACTCACCAGACGTCCTGCTGTCTGCACTGCACACTGCTGTGCGGAGGGCAGCTGGGACAAGATGGTCGGAAAGGTAAGAAGAAAATCCACATTGGACGCGGCTCTTCTGGAGCAGGGAAACCTTGCTATTGCTGGGTCTGCTGCTGCTGGGGACGAGAGGGAGGCTTGCAATTGACCACCCAGCAGGGTTCCAAGAAGCATCGACGTGTGCCTCCTCATGTTCCAAGAAGCACCTACGTGTGCCTCGGCATCTGAATGGCAACTATTAGATTCGCCTGTATCTAGCAGAGCAACATTATTCTGCAATGTTATCTGAAGAAAACCAACAGCAGTAGCAGAAAGTCCGGCTGAGCCTGAGGGTTTTCTCAGCAACCTGAATCTGTGGGTGCCAGCAAGTGTCCCAGAGGCCAGTGCCGGGAGGTCACGAGCAAGTGTCAACTCCGAGTCTGAAGACGAGTGTCCCCTCAGGGCAGGCCACTGGACCCTTCTGAAGAAGCCCACATGGAACAGAAAAAATGGTCCTGGTGGGAAGTCACACAGTCTCCTCCATGTAGGACTCAGGCACACGTACAAACAGGCCATAAATGAAATCAGTAGAAAATCCCAGAAAAGTGCACGACTATGTAAATGAATATAAATAGCTGTTGCTGGTTAAAATATATTTATATTTCCATGTCTTTCTCCACTTCCCTCCATCTCACAGTGGTTCCTTATATAAAATATTAGCGTGTGAGTGTTTAGTAGCTTGGTGAAATAATGAGATTTTATGTAAACAGAGAGTTTATACCTTAACATTTATCCTATAAGAGGGGTCTTCAGAAAGTAGAGTTCATGGGAAGCCGTTCTGAGGGTATTCTAGGACAGAGTGCAGTCAGTCGGTGTGAGCATGCTCACGGGGCGTCTCCCTGCTCGGGGCTGGGAGTGGGAGCCTGCAGCCTCCCTCTGTGTGCACTGGCTGTCCGGGGAGAGCGTGGCCAAGCGTGGACACCTCGTGAGGAAGGAAATTCGAGTGGCTAAGCAAGCCACGGTGCTCTTTCCTCAGAGGATGTCAAAGCACCGTCCCTCAGCACTGCCCCTCTGTTCACCCAGAGCACACAGGTGTCCCCAGGGTCACTGACAGACACAATTTCATTGCTCCTCAGGTCATGAAGCCTCTTAGTGGTCTTTCCTTCTCTCACTGCCTGAGACCTACATCAATCTCAATGCCCAGAAGCCTCCACTTTTATCAAAATATTGATATTTCAAGCTATGATTATTTTTTGGAAATTAAAAAATTCTTTAGATGGTACAGGGAGAGGAAAAATAAAATGAAATATATTTTCTCCAAAATTTATTATGCTTGCAAGAATTTGTTGGTGAGAAGCCATGCTATTCCAGAATTGGGGGTGGTAGTAAAATTCTTCCTGGGTATCACAAACCTTGAGTCACTAAGCCAGAAGTGAATTTCAAATAGACCACAATAGACATCAATATGTTTAAAATGAAGATTCTAAAAATGTGGGTGTTAAATGAACAGAACCAATAGTCCATTGGAACAACCCACTGGGCCAGAAAAGAGGGGAGCCCAGGCCCCGGGAGGGTGTGCGAGCCGCTGTGTGGTTGGGGAGCAGGCTCTGCCGCACACACCCCTCACCACGGTCATTCCATGGAGGAGTTTGAGAAACTTCCAGAAAAACTCCAGGGCATGCTCATGCGCTGCCAACCAACAAAATGCCCAAGGAACTGCTGTCAGGCTTGCTTCTGCCGTCACTGAAACGGTAGAGAAATCTGTTAAAGAGCAACATTTTTATGTTGTCAGATTTTTTTTTTCAATATTCTACTAAGAAGTTTGACCTGCAAGCAAATGCTTGCCTCCCTAGTGCAAAAAGGCCAAGTTTAAACATATGTGTTTTAAAAACAGCACCATTGAGATGTAATTATACACCGTAAGTTCATTCATTTGAAGCATGTAAGTCGAACCTGCATGGTGGTGCACATGTCACAGCTACCTGGGAGGCTGACCCGGACAGATAGGGCTTGAGCCAAGATTCAAGGCCAGCCTGGGCAACAAAGGGAGAGCCTGTCTCAAAAAGAAAAACAAAAAAACCTGAAGTGTGTAATTCAACGGCTTTTAGTATATTAACAGAGAATTATACTTACAGATGTCACCATAAGCTAAATTGGGCATTTTCACATTCCAAACCTGGACACATTTAATGTCAAGTGAAAGAAAGATGTACTCTTAGAAAGATTGGCTATTTTTGTTTTCTTACTGTGGGCCAGGCCGTCTTCCACTATCTGTAGCCTGGGCCAGTGTTGTGGTCCTAATCACCAGTTTATGAGGCCCAGGTAGGGCCATGAGAGGCATGTAAGAGCAAGAAAGACTAAGGGGCCCTCTGCTGTCCTTCCTCATTAAAGAGACCTGATGGCGCTCTCAAATAGCCTTTGCTTTTGCTTTCACTTATAAATCTTTCTAAGTTTCTTCTTTTTTCCTTCATAACTGTTCTTATTTCATGATGTCCTCTACTTATTGTATGGAGTCTTTTCCTCTTCAAAACTCTTCTAATTGTTTAAATATGTCATCTGGACCTCATTTTCCCCCATGTTTTCTGGCTCTCCTTCCTTGAACTCATTCATGAATCTTTTACTTTGGCAATCTTACTTGAGCCCTCGGGCAATTTCTCCCCTTCAGAACGGTTATAGAGTTCAGCCTCCAAATACAAGTCTCTCCTTGTGTGTTGGTTCCGGGTGTTGCTGGAGGTCCAGTTCTCTGGGAGCCAGGTGACGTGGGGGTGGCAGGCATGCAAGACGTTCCGCCCTGTGGCAGGGGGAGGGGTTTGGAGATGGAGAACTCTGCGGGAAGGGAGGCCAACATGCAGGTGGCCCAGGGGGGAGCCCGGAGTGTCTAGTGTGGGTCAGTGCTTCCTGTGCAGGCGGAGGACAGCCTGGTGTCTTCCAGTCCCTGACGTGGGCACTCAGCAGTGTGATGCAGTTGTCCACAGTTGAGATAAGCACTGAGGGCCAGGAGGGCACTCCCACCCCGTGGGGCACCGGGTGGCTCTGTGTGCCCCCCACAGTGCTCCCGGTGCCAGTCAGATCCTTGCTTCCACGTGTCTTCAGGGCGCAGCACCTTAGAACACCTGAGGGGCTCCTGGGAGGAGACTGGAAGACGGCCAGCAGCACAACACAGGCCGCGACTGCTCTCAGCCCCCGGCCTCCGGGATGGGGCTCCCCCTGCCCTGCAGCTCCCATCCCTGCAGGGCCGTGTGCTCACCGGTGGCCTCCCTCACCCCAACCTGAGAGTCTGAGCTGGGGTCACGATGCCCTCCCTATGCTGGGGCTGCCACGCTTCCTTATGCATGCAGGTGGGCAAGAGAGAACCAGGAGGATCACACGAGGGCCCCCAATTGACAGGCCCATTCTTTCTGGTCCCACTGAGTAAGCACGACGTCTCCCCTCTCATGACCGGAAGGCTCAGCCTCGGCAAGATGGGGACTTCTGTCAGCAGGTTCTTGACATAAAGAGCTGGCACTTCCCAGACAGTTCCCATAGGTTACGATTCCGCAGGACTCTGGTCATGACCCCAGAGAAAGCACGCTCCTCCCGAGGGTCAGCACCCTAACCCTGCGAAGCCAGAACCGAGGGATGAGGGCCCACATCCTCTCATTACCACACGCAGGTCTCGGTCCCGTATTGTTGCGTCCGAGACAAGTGTGCCCCTTCCTCTCAGCAGCACCTCTAAGCTTGCCCTCCACTGCTCTTGAACCATTGGACTATGTTGTCAGTTTTCTTCTCCCTTTTGTTCTTTACCTATCTTTGAGCACCTGAGGAAACCATTTCATTCTAGGATTTAGTCATCCATGATAACATTGATTCATATGTATATATATTTGTTGTTGTTGTTGTTGTTGTTGTTGTTACCAAGGATTGAAACTCAGGAGCATTTGAGCACTGAGCCACCTCCCCAGCTCTATTTTGTATTCTGTTTAGAGACAGGGCCTCACTGAGCTGCTTAGGGCCTCACTGTTGCTGAGGCTGGCTTTGAATCCGCCATCCTCCTGGCTCAGCCTCCCAAGCCTCTGGAATCACAGGCGTGAGCCACCACCCCTGGCACACTGATGCATCTCTACATGGTAAAATCTGTTGCCTGGTTTCTGGCAGTGAGAGAGTGCCAAGC
Organism: Marmota monax; assembly: GCF_021218885.2. Taxonomy (NCBI): domain Eukaryota; kingdom Metazoa; phylum Chordata; class Mammalia; order Rodentia; family Sciuridae; genus Marmota; species Marmota monax. The sequence goes on along the minus strand of NW_026692826.1, from coordinate 9,398,556 downwards.
GACTGCCACGTGGTGGAGAGATAGGAGAACGTCCCTGCCACATAGTCCATGCAAGTCTAGGAGAGGGAAGGCCACGCAGGCTGTAGCCTCTGCCCTTTGGAGCTGGGAGGTGCCCTCCACCGCCAGCCTTGGGCCCAAACCCGCTGCTGCTCCTCGACACCTTGCTGGCTGTTTCCTGGCTGGTTGACTCTGGTCTCACTTCCTTCACTCTGCCACCTCTTTCTCATTTTCCAGACAGCCACAATCATGCCTCCAGCAGCACTGGGCTACTTGGATCTTGTTTCTAGTTGTCTCCGGACCTTCGCCACCTGCACGCCCCACAACGCCCAGGGCCTGGCCCAGCCAGTGTCCCTGTGTTACTGTGGATGATCCGCATCTGCTCCCTCTCACCAGCCATAGACGCAGATCAAACGTGTGATCACTGGGCTGGGGATGTGACTCAAGCGGTAGCTCGCTTGCCTGGCATGCGTGGGGCGCTGGGTTCGATCCTCGGCACCACATAAAAATATTGTGTCCACCTAAAACTAAAAAATAAATATTAAAAACTTCTCTCTCTCTCTCTCTCTCTCTCTCTCTTTAAAAAAAAAAAAAATCGATCATCGACACACTTCACATGAAGATCCCTTCTGTCACTCTGAGGAAGAAAACACATGCCCCCAACCGCACTCCTCAAAAGGGTTTTCAAAGGTTACAGGCATCTTTCCACTAAAATGAACTTAATTTCATGACTTGGTGAGGGAAATGAAACCTTACATCTATCAATCACTCATTTCCTGTCAATATGAAAAAATAAAATTGGCATAAAGTTTATTTTCCCATGGAGTTTTTCAATATGCAAATTTTAAGGACTAAATTATGGATTCTACTGTCTTTGAAATGTGTCCTGTCTCTCTCTTGAAACTACAAATCTAGAAGCAATGAGTATAAAATGACATTATCTAACCTAGAATAAATGCTTAAATGATGGTTATTATTTCATTGAATTTGATTGTGGTTTAGTGGGGTGCACGCTGCCTCTCACTGGGCAGCCTTTGATCCTGCAGTTATTCCCTCTGGGCTTTCTCCTCAGGTGCCCTCTCAAACATCGCACAAAACAATTACAGCAAAGCTCACCAGTTCTCATTGTTTGTGTACGTAACAGATATCAAAATTTCAATGTTGTTTTCAGTTGCTAGACACAGCAGGTCTGACGTCAGAATCTCACTTCTCTACATGTTTGTCATAGAAGCCCCACTCTCGCGAGTCCCTTGATCCCTCCACATCTGCTGTGGAGTTATTTTAACTAGTTCCTGATCATATCTCTCGATTGAATAAAACCTAAATATCAAACAACTATAGTAGACAAGTGTCTGAGTAAAATATTTTTGTCCGTTCTTAAAAGTTTCTTTCCTCAAAGCGGACGTTGATATTAATCCTGCGCTCTTTGTCTCAGGTAGATTCATCTAACATTTTTAAGAAACTAAGTCAGAATGTGTGTTTGATGGCGTAAACTTTCATGGGCACATGGGGTATTTGCTGGGATCTATGTTATATGTCATCTATGTTATATGTCTGAATGTCGGCGCCAGAGCTGATGTCCTGTGCATGGCACACACACTTACAGGAGGGGGGACCACTCTGTGAGCCATGGGCCCTGTAAGAACAAGTGGCATCCCTACGCTGAACACTTGGGTCACATAATTGTACAAAAGCCAATTGCTATCATGCAATAAAACTCCCGGGAAAGAAACAAAACCCAAGGTGCATAAAATTATGAGTGTGGCTAAATATTTTTTCATGTATAACTAGAGGCACAGCTATCAAAATGACGGAGATAGCATTTCTCACGTGTCAGATGTGACACTTAAAATGCGACCATGTGTCACACAGGGTACATCTGAATCAGGCACTCAGTTCCTGATGGGATGCAGATCAGTCAACCTCTGCAGCTGGAGAATCTCCAACAAGGTGACACACGCGTGCATCTTCTGACCCGTCTTTTATACTCCTTGGAATTCACCCTGAAATCCTTTAGTGATACGAAGCACATGTGCACGAGATCCCTCCCTGGAGAACGGTGTAAGTGCCAAGCATCGGAAACAGCACCAACGCCCACAGCCAGGAGAATGGTTGGCCGACTGTGATCACGCCAGGCACTGAAGCACTGGGTGGGTGGAGGGCTGAGCTGGGGTGAGTCCCGTGACAAGTGGGGGTTATTCCTAGTATGTGTTGTGTCATGTGTGTGCACACACACACACACACACACACGAAATCAGAAACCAGTCAGGAGCTGTGTAGCAACAGGCGCACATACCATCCCTGTGGACTCACGGAGTGCACAGAAGATTCCTGTGCGTGTTGCTGTGCAGTGGAGTAAACTGACCCTGAACGGAGGAGGGCTCCACCACTTTAGTCCTGTGTGGCACTGCCCAGGCAGAGTGGCCTTGCAGCACTGGACCTGGCGGAAACACTCTGTCTTCATATTGGCACTAGGGTGCGGAGGACAATCGGCTCCAGGACGCGCTGATGTTCCAGCTCTGCCAACCATGTGCTTGCTCCAGAGAGGACATGAGCCCCTGTGCTTCCACCCAAGAGCCCCCGGCTATGGAAACTCAGAGCCCTGTTGCTGAGAAAGCCGAGGCCACTTCGTCATGTCCCGGAGTCAAACTGCAGCTGTGGACCTGTACAGGGACTGTCCAGCGCTTGAAAACAGTGTGTCCACAATGTTTGATTTTAAAAACTCTGTCTGTTTAAACTGGGCTTGAATATCCTAAACTATGCGACCAATGGTAAATGGAAACCCCCTTCCCCTGCTGTTTTTGGCTATGATTCACTTTGTAATTTGATGCTGTAGCCATAAATTTTCATAACTAAATACCAGTATGTTAACAACACAGAAAGATAAGAATAGAGCAATGTTCTCACTTTAACAGTAGATTGTAATGTTTAAAACAGTTTTTATTCCTCTATGACAACAGAGAAACATGTTTAATTTAGAAATCGCTTGTGTTGTGACTGTTTCGTTCAGTGGTCGGAGCAGCACTGAGTTACTCTTCTTGCTCTATTTAATAATCTAGGTTGAAGGTACTGGAAGTCGACCCAGCATTTGCAGGTCTGTGCCAGTTGCTTTCTCTGGGAAGCTCACCTGGGAAGCCCCTCAGAACCAGGGCACCTACTGTCCCACAAAGGGTGGACTCCACACAGGCTCCAGAGCTCGGCATCCTCTGCCAGGGTCGCAGTTTACCACGTTAACTCCACACATGCCCAGTGCCAGAAACAGGCCTTGCTGTCACCACCAGACAGAACAGGTGAATGTGACCTGAGCCTTTACCACGGAGCGCACTGTGGCTGCACTGTGGGCTGGAGAATGTCGCTAAAGGTGTGTTTGCTTGCTGACGCTCCTGAGCTGGTCAGAATGAGATACTGCCAGCTTAGTGCCTCTCCACACATGGGATGATTATTTAGATGATTCACAGTGAGCAGAAACTAATTCTCCAGAACATCAGAACAACTTCAAATATTGTAAATATGCCTTCACCACTAAAACTCATAATCTTTGTACACTTAAAACATCTCTAATGCTGCCTTCATACATGCATACAGAGATATTTTGGGGAGATCTCATAAGCTTTGGCTCATGAAACACTTTAATCAGAGGACCAGCAATGGGTCACTTTATCTATCTACCTGTCATCTATCATCTATCATCTATCTTCACTCTGCATTAAGTGCCTAGTAAGCCATCACCTAAAACAAAACTTGGACCTTCCTTGTAAACAATGCAGATTTACTTATCTCCACCAGCATGCAAGCACCGTCTCACCTCCCTGCATCCCGCCTACAGTGGCCGCCATCTGGAATTCCAGATTCATCCTCTCTTTACTTGGTGTTTATCTAGTTAAAAGGTATTTCACATTTATTACTTTTGATAAGATACTAACTGAAAAAACAAACATGAGAGCCACTCATCAAAATCAAACCTTGCATTTTCTCCTTTATTTTTTCCATGTAACACTCATTTGGTTATTTTTATAATTGCTGTATAAAGAACCATGTTTATAAAATGGGAATGAAAACGGCTCTCTCAGAGTAAAGGACTAACCTGAGACAATGCTACACGTGTGTTAACCTGTTGGAACTCAATCTCAGAACAATAATCAAGTGAGTGACTGTTGAATATATGTCCCCCAAAAGATAGGGGGAAGTTCAAATTAGAAAGGATCACTGCTCAAGCTATCAAACGCTGTTTTATGAAGGAATTTGTTTACTGATTGGACATTGCGATTCACACTGATTTCATGTGATTTCAGGGGTCTCATTACATTTGGAGGAGAGTGGGGTGAGAAGGCAGACGGAGGCAGGAACAAGGATATAAGAAATACGTGTGCCTGACCTGCAGGGTCACTGACAGGAACCCTGAACTTCAAGCCACGAAGCTAACGTGTTGCAGTAGCACATACTTTGTTACTATTTAAACATCTAAGTGGAGGAAGAAGTCAATCAGACACTAAGAGAAGGAACTGGGTTTGTGCAACAGCCTGAGGAGAGGGTGCCTTGTAGCGGAGCTCCTGAGGGGGGCGGGCAGCAGGAGACGGCTGCTGGGGCAGTGCTGGCAGGTGAGCCTTCAGAGGGCTACTTGTGGGCCGCATCCTGGAGGAAGCAGGGCTCTGGTGGAACTGACCCCGAGCGTGGCAGGGCTGTAGGCTCGCCTGCTACCGTGCATACAGCGTGTTTTCAGAGGGGACCCCACCTCATCCTGGTCCAGAGGGGAAACAGAGCAGAAGGAAGCAGGGGTGCCGCAGACGTCAGGCTGCGTGGGACTGGCCCTGTGGTTAGGAGTCCTGCTTTTCTGCCTGGTGGGCAACAACTCACTTGGAAGAGGCCACTGAGAAAGCCTGGGCTCAGGGGCAGTGCTGGGGAGTGAAGCTGGCAAGTGTCACCCTGTGTGCCTGTGCCAGTATGTAGCAAGGAACCCCACCACTAGGTACGACCGTACGCACCAACAGGAGAATGGAGAGGGGAGGAAAGAATGTCTGTGGCTCTTGTTACAGGAACCCGTGGGGACTGGGTGGTGGGACAGGACCCCATGGTATCTCCCCCTGCTGATGGCGAGTCCACGTTTTAAAATTCAAGGCACTTCTTAGCCACGGACCAGGTGGTGACCAGGCCCATCATGATACGCAGAGGGGCTGAGAGGCAGCTCCTATTTCCTCACCTTGCAGAGCACAGGATTGGCCTGAGGCGGGTCGCTGTAGCTGGACAGCAGCAGCAGGTTCAGGTGCTGCGGAGCCTGGCCAGCGTGGGTGTGTCTGCAAGCAGCCCTCCCACGGCCTTCTTGGGACCCCCTGGTTCTGCCCAGCTTCCCAGGGAACTGTGCCCACTTACCTCCATGTTTACAGAGCAGAAGAGTAAGCTGGCCATATTCACTTTGCAGAAAGAAAGTAATCATGGCGATAATAATATTAATTGCAAATGGTGTTTGGCGGTTTCTATCAGCCACACTATGATTGAGCGTAACAGGCCACCAATAGCTGCCAGAGACTCTGCCTTCTCAAACCCGCAGGACTTTAGAAATCATCTGTAGGAATACAGACATTTCTGTAACATGTCCTAGGGTCTTATTCATTATTGAGCAACAAATAATGACATCAACCCATTTACTTTAAAATACATAGTACATGATTTGGGCCAAATGTTATAACACTTAATATAAATCTAATTATCATAAAATCTAACTTTTATAGTTTATTTTATCTTAAGGATGCTCCTTCATTTGCTTGACCTTGTTACAATTTACACTAGTGATTGACTAATCACAACTTATTAAAATTTTCACAGTTTAGTAAAACAAATAGCAGTTTTTAGACTAGAAGCCACTCTTGGTCAGATAATGTTTCCAGAGAGGATTAAAGCTTCATTTATTAGGATACCGAGGAAAATTTTAACATGAGTTTAATAAAGATGATTCATAATTACCCACTGATTACTCAAAACATTGAGTTTCAGAATTGCAAAAAACAAGCTTAACTATCTATCACCTCAAAGAGACACTGCTGTTCACAATGGTCTCACACGTTTTCAACTGTGAGCCTCACTGAAGACCATTCAATTAAAAATAATCACAGACCAAAGTTTTCCTTAGCACTGAGAAGAGAATGGCATTTCGAAATTGATAGAGGTCGAGATTTAATTAGTGACATGGTGCATGAATGCCGGGCAGCCCTGCTTTCTTTGTGGCTATAACTAATGCACAGGGAAAGGCATCCTGGCAGGATTATTTTCCTGAAAATAAGCAATGCGTGCAGAGCCTCTTGGAGCGCCTGCTACTTGAGCTGCGTGCGTGACTGTTCAGTGACGGCTGGGTCAGCTCTCTGTGTTCAGTCTTTGGAGAATGAAAGACTCGGAGGCTGTGGTTTGGGGCAGACAAATAGGAAAAGATAATTGCAGCCCTGCTGGCAGGGCTGTACGTGAAGTGCGTAGGCAGCGCGGGTGAGAAGTCAGAGGAAACTCGGGTTCTATTAAATTGCAAATGGTGTTGCCCACAATTCCCCTGGGAGATGTTTTTCTTAAAGCACCTCCTTGGTTCCCTCAGAAGTAAGGAACAATGAAGGCTCCAGGTGGAGGTGGATGTTTATGTAAGAGGGCAAGCTGAGGGTCCCTGCCTTCTGCCCCAGGGACTCCACAATGACCAGGGCAGTAGTTTCCAGGCTGTGCCTAGACCTGCGTTACCCTGTCTTATAAAGCAGTCGTTTGCCACAACCTACTCCATTTTGAGTTTGACCTTGTTTGTGTAAGTAACAAAACACCATCTCCCTGGCACAACCATAAGCACAATCTGATTAATAAATTAATAATGCCAATAAACCAGCCAGCTGTGTTCTTATTGAATTAATCCGAAGCATATGGACGCATGAGCGTCTCCAACTCATACCAGAAACCCAGGCCCATGAGTTCACGGCACACACCAGACCTCCCAAGGAAGCTGCACGGGAGAAGAGCTGTCTCCAGAGAAGGGTCCCGGGCGTTCCAGCCGGGCTCTTGGCACGGTGACGTAGGAGAGTTTCAACATGACTGGCAAAGGCACAGGCAGCTTTAGTCAGGAAGGCGGACACACATTCAAGGGTGAACGCAGGCTCTCTCCAGAGTGAGAAGCGCCTTGGGCTGAGGGTCCAGTGTTCACACCACGGCTGGAGGCGGATCCAGGGTGGAGCTGCACAGTTTCAAGCTAGTTTTCCTGGGCTTGTGTCTTTCCCTTGCTCTCCAGGGACGCGGGCCCAGGGCCTGTTGATCAAGATTCACAATGGAGCTCTCTGCTTCTCCGTGTCCTGGGCGTTTCCTTTGAGATTCAGCATATCCTTTCCTCTTTGTCCTAGACCCTATGTCAAAGCAACCCCATCACCTGAGGCCCTTGAAAGGAGAAGGACAAGAAGACTGGACAGGGCACGACACTGACCTGGCCCTCTGATCACTTGTCCGAGTCTAGCCTAGGAAGACCACCACACTGACAATCTCCATTTCTGTCCCTGGGTTTTAGCACAGCAGTTTCTCCACACAAGATGATCACACAGGGTCCACTCCAAGCTGACCCTGTGAGACTGCCAACAGGACCTTGGATTAGAATGAGTTCCTGCCCTGTGACCGCTCTGCCTCTGAACAAGTTCCTTGGCTGGTTCCTGTTCTTATCTGACCACCTGCAGGGACTCTGCATCCACATTGGCTTCTGCCTTTGCTCTAGTTCAGCCTCCTGGACCCTGTGGCTGCCTTGGCCCTCCCCTAGCCTTTCTGTAACCTATATGCATATCTGTGTAGTGTCAGGTAGGGGAACTGGAGGACAGAGCAGGACAGGAGGGTGAGAGTTGATATGGGGCACAGATGTGAGGACTGCGGCTGGAGGTCCTCTCTGCTGTTTGAGGTCATCCCCAGCAGGTCAGGGAACAACATCTGGGTCCCCGAAGGGACACAAGACAATCACACCACTCAGCCTGAGCCCACACAAGTGAGAATTAAAGTCTCAAGGACAGGTTACAAGAGGTCAGTGACTTCCCCTCAAGTGCCTTTGGTAGCGCGCTCGCCTGGCATGCGTGCGGCCCGGGTTCCATCCTCAGCACCACATACAAACAAAGATGTTGTGTCTGCCGAAAAAAAAACAAAACAAAAAACTAAGAAATAAATACTAAACTACAACAAAAAGAAAGAATGCAGAGGCCCTGAGGGTACTCTTGTCCCCTCCTTACCCCACAGGGAGTCCCAAGCTTCTCTCCTTTACTAGTGTCCATGCACATGTAACCAGTTAAGGACCCCAACATAAACCCATCTTAGATCTAGGGTGGCCCTATGCAGTGTTTGAGGCTCCTAAGAGGAGGAGAGGACCCCAGCGACTGGCCAGGCAGGACGTGAGAGGACCCAGGACAGTGCGACTATTGGAGACGAGTTGCACATCTTGATACAGTGTGCACTGGGTCAGAGCAGGACTGGGAGAGGACCCAGGACATGGGACTATTCAGGAACAGGAGTCCTGCCTCTCAGTGGGGAGTGAAAGAGGGAATTCACTGAAGTTTCTTGTTGGACAGTCAGAGCCCCCCAGAGACCCAGGAATGTGGGTGTAATGAACAAAAGTCAAGGAAGGGAATGTTAGAGCCAAGCTGGGTGGCAGGGTCCCTGGCTCACCGCAGAGGGGAGGAGAACACGCAGAGAAACCCAGTGGACACGTCTGCACAGAAATGGCTGTCCGTCAGAAAACCTGAGCTGAGCTGACCCAGGGCTGCACAGGGCACTTCTAGGTTGGTCAGCGCAGGGGAGAGCTGGGGCAGAGCCACTGTGAGGAGGCCACGCTGGATGCTGAGGGCCCAGGAGGTCTTGGCAACACTGCCATAAACCTCAGGCAAGTGCCTAACGGGTGGCCTTGGGCAGACCTGGCAGAACATGAGTGAGACACACAGAGGAGACACCCGAGGGAGCCCGACTCACTTTCCCTGAGTCTGGTGGCCCATGTGACAGGCTGAGGAGGGCTGGGAAACAGAACAGGCAGCTGTGAACACACTCAGGGACCAATCTGGGAAGGCGATATTCATGGCCTTGAGCACGTGAGAACCGTGAGATTGGTTCCCCTGGCCCATGAGTAGAGGCTCCTGAGATCCAGGCTCCCAGCCGAGACCGGCTTCAGCCAGGCCTTGGGAGTGTGTGGATTCCGTCTCTCCAGGACAGGTATCACCAAGGCCTGATCAGAGCCCCGGCGGCAGCAGCTCCCACTGAAGTCTGCTGGGCCGGCGGACGGGACTCCCACGCCCTCCTCTGTCACCGGTGAGAAGAGGAGCTGAGAGCTCCACTTGTCGGCACCTCAGCTGGCAGCTCACGAGGAACACAAAGGAGGAGCAGTTGGCATTTACCAGGGTTTGCCCTGCCTCAGTACAGAGCCCAAGGACAAGAGCAAACAGGGACAGTCCGCCATGAGGAGCGACCGTTCCCCTTGCCAGCAGTTTTGGCCAGTTCAGTGCAGACAGTTCATTCTTTCTGTATTTAGTTAGCTATTTGTTGTTAAGAGTCTTGCTATGACTTGGGTGTAAAGTGCCGCCCAAGTTCCTGTGATGAGGGTTATTCAGAGGTCAGATGGTCCTGTGAGAGCTGCAGCCATCAGTCCCTCCTGGTTGCAGGGGAGGTGGCAGCTGCATGCAGGCGGCGTGGGGGGGGGAGCTGGGCTGTGCTCTGGAAGGTGCGCTTCCCTGAGCCCTTCCTCCCTCTCTGTTTCCTGGCCCTGTCCTGACTGAGCTTCCTTCCTCCTCTGACACCTTCCCCGTGACATGTGACATGCTGCCTCACCTGGGGCGCAGAGCTATCTGTGGACTCAGGTCTCCGAAACCACAACCCCCAACAGACTTTGGCCTCAGTGATGCGGAAGCCGACCCAAACAGGGATTTTCCTTCTGGGCGTGTGTGCGCGTGTGTGTTCCCGTGTGCCGGCTGCTCTGTGGGCATATGTATGCACACGTGTTTGTGTGTTTTTTCCCACGTTTAGCATTTTTATGGTTGTTATTTCTCTTTGACTTTTGGGGACTGGGTTCTTTGTTTATTTTTATTCTGTTGTTTCTAGAGGGTCGCAGCAACGTCACAGAGGACCAGCCCAAGGGCAGAGGACACCACACGCATGAGGGGGAGGGTCAGCACGAAGGCCATGGACACCACCCCAGGAGGGGCAGGGTCAGCACAAGGACAGAGGACACCACCCCAGGAGGGGCAGGGTCAGCACGAAGACCATGGACACCACCCCAGGAGGGGGAGGGTCAGCACAAGGACAGAGGACACCACCCCAGGAGGGGGAGAGTCAGCACAAGGACAGAGGACACCACCCCAGGAGGGGGAGGGTCAGCACAAGGACAGAGGACACCACCCCAGGAGGGGGAGGGTCAGCACAAGGACAGAGGACACCACCCCAGGAGGGGCAGGGTCAGCACGAAGACCATGGACACCACCCCAGGAGGGGGAGGGTCAGCACAAAGACCATGGACACCACCCCAGGAGGGGCAGGGTCAGCACAAAGACCATGGACACCACCCCAGGAGGGGGAGGGTCAGCACGAGAACAGAGGACACCACCCCAGGAGGGGGAGGGTCAGCATGAAGGCCATGGACACCACCCCAGGAGGGGGAGGGTCAGCACAAGGACAGAGGACACCACCCCAGGAGGGGGAGGGTCAGCACAAGGACAGAGGACACCACCCCAGGAGGGGGAGGGTCAGCATGAAGGCCATGGACACCACCCCAGGAGGGGGAGGGTCAGCACAAGGACAGAGGACACCACCCCAGGAGGGGCAGGGTCAGCACAAGGACAGAAGACACCACCCCAGGAGGGGCAGGGTCAGCACAAGGACAGAGGACACCACCCCAGGAGGGGGAGGGTCAGCACAAAGACCATGGACACCACCCCAGGAGGGGGAGGGTCAGCACAAGGACAGAGGACACCACCCCAGGAGGGGCAGGGTCAGCACAAGGACAGAGGACACCACCCCAGGAGGGGGAGGGTCAGCACAAAGACAGAGGACACCACCCCAGGAGGGGGAGGGTCAGCACAAGGACAGAGGACACCACCCCAGGAGGGGGAGGGTCAGCACGAGGACCTGCACACCACACCCTTGAGGTGTCCAGCTGGTTTTCTCCCACACCTTAGAACACACAGAGTTGTTAAGTGAAGCAGAGAAACCACAGGTTGCACCTCACACCCCCTGCTGTGTCCGACCCAGCGCCAGGTCTACCTGTGGCACCCCACACCTGAGACTAGGGAGTGGGATTTTCAAGCTCTGACCCAGAGTGCACGGCATCACAATGTGCTGCTCGTCACCAACAGTCCCACTGTCCTGGGTCCCCTCACGCCCTGCTCTGACCCAGTGTTCACGGCATCACAATGTGCTGCTTGTCACCAATAGTCCCACTGTCCTGGGTCCCCTCACGCCCTGCTCTGACCCAGTGTTCACGGCATCACAATGTGCTGCTCGTCACCAACAGTCCCACTGTCCTGGGTCCCCTCACGTCCTGCTCTGACCCAGAGTGCACGGCATCACAATGTGCTGCTCGTCACCAATAGTCCCACTGTCCTGAGTCCTCTCACGCCCTGCTCTGACCCAGAGTGCACGGCATCACAATGTGCTGCTCGTCACCAACAGTCCCACTGTCCTGGGTCCCCTCACGTCCTGCTCTGACCCAGAGTGCACGGCATCACAATGTGCTGCTCGTCACCAATAGTCCCACTGTCCTGAGTCCTCTCACGCCCTGCTCTGACCCAGAGTGCACAGCATCACAATGTGCTGGCGGAGGGCTGACTCTTCAAGTGATCTCCTCATGTCCTAAAGGTGAGGCTTGGTGTGTGCTTCGCATCGCATCCTGGGACTCTCTGGTCCTCTCCTGCCACTGTCCTGGGAGGTGATCGTCCAGCCACACACACAGGCTCCTCTCTTCAGTGTGGCAGCACCCACCAGGTCAGCCTCCACCACCTGGGCATCCTGCGCTCGGCTGTCCTGGGGCAGTGTGTGCTGTGCAGACACCTCTGCCTGAAGCCACCACTGACTGAGAGAGGGGCTGACAGACAACTTTCATGGGTTACTGGGAAAAATTTACCTTCCTTCTTTTACGTACCTGCTAGGATATTTTTACCTGCTGTCAATACTAAAACATATATATATATATATATATATTTATTCACAAATGACTTTCAGTAATTAGTGAATGGGAAAAAAATAGAAAAACTTTTAAAAATTTGTTCTAAGAATCTTAGATTCATTTAAAATGAATGTCAACTCTCACGTGCTAAGGAAAACCACCATTTTTTGCTATAAGGAAAAAAAGCAAAATCTTTCTGGAAAACTGCATTTATACCAGGCAGCAAACTAGTTGAATAAGTACATTTTAAAGATTAGATGTGCATTCTTGTTTCCTCCTCATGGAATATTTTGCTGAGGACGTTCTGTAGTGCAGGTTTTCTAGCTGTACATTCTTTTAACTTTTGTTTATCATGGAAGGTTTTTATTTCATCATCGAATCTAAAGTTTAATTTTGCAGGATATAAGATTCTTTGTTGGCCTCCCTTTTCTTTCAGAGCTTGGTATATGTTCTTCCACCATCTCCTGGCTTTAAGGGTCTGGGTTGAAAAATCTGCAGAGCTCCTAATTGGTCTCCCCCTATATGTGACCTGATTCCTTTCTCTTATGGCTCTTAAGATTCTCTCCTTATTCTGCATGCTGGGCATTTTCATTATCATGTGCCTTGGTGTAGGTCTGTTGAGATTTTGTACATTCGGTGTCCTGTAAGCCTCTTGTGTTTGGTTTTACAACTCATTCTTCATGTTTGGAAAATTTTCTGATATTATCTCATTGATATCATTTCATTGTTCATTCCTTTAGTTTGGAACTCTATGCCTTCCTCTTTCCCAGTAATTCTTAAATTCGGTCTTTTCATATTATCCCATAATTCTTGAATGTTCTGCTCATGGTTTCCTACCATCTTCACTGTGTGGTCAACTTTATTTTCCATATTTTATATGTTTTCTTCATTGTCTGAGGTTCTGTCTTCCCAGTGATCTAATCTGTTGGAGATGCTTTCTATTGAGTTTTTTGTTTTCTTTGTTTTAAGGATTTCTGATTTTTTCCCCCGAAACCTCTATCTCCTTATTGAAGTAATCTTTTGCTTCCTGCATTTGCCTATGTAGCTCTTTATCAAAATGATCTTTTGCAGCCTGTATTTGCTCTCTTATATCATCCTTTAATTCACAGAACATTTTAATCATGTGTGTCCTGAACTCCTTCTCTGACATTTCTTCTCCTGTGCTGGCCATGGAGTCTAATAACGTGGTATCTTGGTTTGCTGGAGGCACTTTCTTCCCTTGTCTTTTCATGCTGTGTGTGTGTCTCCCCTCTAGCACTGCAGATCTGAGGTGTTCCAGTTTTTACCCTATAGGTTTACAGTGTCCCTGCAGGGTCCCAATCCTCTCCTTTAAGGGGGAGATCAATATTAACAGATCCCAGTACAAACAATACACAGCCTTAAGCCAAATAGCTCCTGTTAAGACATTTTCAGTCTTGTCACAATATACAGAAGTGGTGGGTTCACTTATTACCTACAATACAAACCGGAGGTTTGCAAGGGACTACAGTGTTGATGGTGGACAAAGAAACGGGAGGGAGGTATAGGATGAGGAGGTAGGAGGTGAGGTAGAGAGTTATTAGATCTTAGGAAGTGTGAAAGGGAATCAAAAGAAGTGGGTTAGTAGCAGGAGAAGAGAGAGGAAGTGATTTGGGGAAGACAAGTGAGAGGGAAGACAGTAGAGAGTACAACAAACAAAAATTAAGAAAAATAAAAATGCAAAAATAGGAGATAAAAGAATATACAACACGACTGTAATATACTTCTATTTTCCCTTTCTCAAAAAATGTTTTTGGAACTGTAAGTTCATGAAATGTAGGATGTATTAGATTAAGTATCTTTTGAAGAAAAACTTGAATATCTACAGCCATATATGCTGAACTAAAGCTATCTCCTTTGAAAACCATGTGTTTTGGAACAGAGATACTGAAATAACTAAGATTTCACTGAACAAAAACCAATAAAATTCCTGAATATTGATGAAAATAATAAAAACAATGTGATTTTATAATAAATATGCACATAAGTTATGATTTTAAAATTAGCATCTTACAAAATACAGCTGAAGGTGATCTCAGAGGTGTTTGGTGATATTGTGATCAACTAGACATTAAATTAGAGTAAGAAAGGCATCAACTGCAATGTGTGTGACAAGCCCCCTGCGGTGGCCCTGGTGCTGAATGGCAGAAGGCACCTGTCCCTCTTGCACCCTGCAGGCACCTGCCTAGTGTCCCCAGCAGCTGCCTTCAGCAGGCACCCTGATGCACTTAACTGGGTTTCTCTATTTTGGTGATTTTTAAAGATCAGTTTTGGGGACCAAGAAATTTGACAATACATAAATGTAAAAAGTATATAAAGTCACCCACAATCACACAATTTCCCACAAATAATGTATCGGTTTCCTTCTTTTTTTATATAGGTAGGTAGGTAGATGAAAGATGATAGATGATCAATAATAGAAGAGAGCGATGATAGGTGATGGAGTAGATAGAAATAGATGATTGATGGGTGATAGGTAGATATCTTTGCACACTTGGGATAGTGTTATATATACACCTGATATTTTTCACTTAACATTCAATTAAGTGATATTTCCTATATCATCAATAAAGTTTTGATATGATTTTAATATTAACCATAATTAGACTGTGACAAATTTGTTTGGCTTTCCCTGATGATCAGCTCTTTGGGACTTCCCCCATTTATCTCTGTACCAATCATTCTGTTGCGACACTTGCATCTGCCTGTCCCTGAGTGGTACTGACCTGTGCTTTTTGTTTGGTCTCAGTGTCGCTTCAGTTCTCCCAGCGGAAGCTTTTCACAAGTTGGAAGAGACAGTGAATTCGTATTTTTTATGACTCAGATTTGTGAGGGTGTCGGTTGCTGATGGCTCAGACACATGGGGTGACCCTGCAAGTGTGTCACCTCTGTTCTCTTAAAGAGAGATCATCCACTTCTACTGTTAAAAATGAAGTGGGCGTAAAAGTCTGGGCCAGAAAACTCCTGGGCTTATTAATTTTCTGCACCAGAAATTTTGAGACGTGTCAATGGAAAAGTCAGACAGAAAGTCTTCTGCTTCCCGGGTTGTGCAACCTGGTGTGACGGTCACAGTATTTTAACGTGGAGAGATTCACAGATTAAATGAAAACTGCCCTGGAAGTTTGGGGAAAAACCAGAGTCCCGGGCAGAAGAGGACAGTCTGTGTTCACCATCAGTCTGTGGGCAGTCTGTGGTGTCCAGCCCTGGGTGTCCTCAGAAACTGCTCTAATCTCAGAGATGTGCACCTCAACCACATTATACAGCTGCAGATCAGAGCTGGGAACAGTGACCTTCTGGCCATCGCCTCACACAGCTCCCTTTATTACACATTACTTCAATGTGCTCAGGAAACTCAGAGAGTGAGTATTATTACATCTTCCAGATCAGGTAACAGGGCCCTGAAAGGGTTTTGCTTAAAACTCCTACAGAATGCAGTGGAGCTGGGATCTGGACCAGGGGCTGCTGACCTCGAGTCTTAGTAGAGCGTCATAATAGTTTAGATCTGGTTAATGAGGGGAGGGAGGGGAGAGGATTGGGAGGACAGTGGAATTCATCAGACATAACTCCTATCCTTGAATACACAACCAGGGTAACTCCTCATTGTGGACAACCCCAAGAATAGGATCCTAACTAGAATAAGATGTACTCCATGTGTGTATAATACGCCAAAATACATCCTACTGTCATGTTCATCTACAAAAACAAATGACATCAAACTTTAAAAAGGAACATCAAAAAATATAGAAAACCTTAATCACAAGACGTGGGACTCGATAACTGGGAATCAGCTGTGACTCCTTTTTGACCCCCAGGTGAAGAAAAGACCTCTAAAGACCTGACGAGAGGACGTGAGCTGCTTTTATGAAAAGTGGCCCCAGCGCTTCCCGGGAGACGGCCTCCTTACCCCTTGGCCTTGACCGGCTGGACAGACCTGATTGAGGCAAACGATTGGGAAGGGAAAGGAAGGTCTTTAGGGTGAGATGAGTCAGGAGCTTTGACCTGCATGAGAATCAGCAGGGAGTCTGGCCACGTCCCCTGTCATCCACCAGCCGGCAGATCCAGACAGACGGCTCTCATGTTCCCCACGTCCACACACAGGGCCAAGATCTCGGTCTGACCTGAAGGCAAAGGCGGTGGAGGAGACAGACATGGCACAGGGGCAGCGACGCCGGGCCTGGGCATCTGCTCAGTCAGTGCCCCTGCCAAGGCGGCTCTCAAGCTCCTAAGGACTAACCAGGCCACCGTTATCCCAGAGCTGCATGTCAGAGGTGCTGTCTGTGTACGCGCAGTCAGTAGGGCCTGGTCACACACTACTGAGCTGTGAGACCTCCAACTTAGCAACTTCTAAAGTCAACTGTGACCCATTGGCTCTAGAGGGCTCATGTAGGTGTCCCTCAGGAGGGTCCCAGAGTAGTATCCACGAGCTTGCACGGTAATCAGAGCAGTGGGCACCCAGACGTGACATTGATCTAGGTAGGATTCATGAAGCAAAGAGCTCTGGATCCAGGAAGTAATCAACAAAAATCAACATTGAAATTAAAATACCATTAAATTTGTGGTGAGATTTAAGTCTAAATAAAAGTCTTTAATTTGTTGTGTGCATATTATGCAGACTTTTCTCTGGACGTCACAGGGGAGTTGATTTATTATTAGTGGACAGACAAAAAGAAGATAGACTGAGCTTCACTTGCTTTTTTCTTTTTTGTCCAAATCCAATTTACTTCAAGTTGCAAAACAAAGTTGTATCAGGTTTAAATTTGCTCTATCCTGGGACTCCAATTGCAATGCTCCAAGACCGACAGAGATTATCGGCTGAATCCATTTAGGTTGCAATAAAAAAGAGGAGACAGCACAATCAATCAAGCACCCCACTCTCATTTCTCAAAACCCAGAACAAGCACAGAAGCCCTGCAGGGAGGAGCCAGCTGCCGAGGAGAGCCGCTGGCGGGCCGGTTCCTCTCCAAGTGCTATTCCATCTACCTCCTACGGCTCTCTCAGGTCTTTGTTTTTCCTCTCTGGGCAGATAAAGCAGATTTACAACAAATGATCCAATTCCATTCTCAATTTACTCTAAGTATTATCTGAAACAGTGCTGCCAAAAATGACTTTCCTAACAGGTGATCCCTGTAGCCACACTCCTGCTCAGACCCTTCTGAACCCCTCCCTGGGAGGAGCCTGCTGCGCCCAGATGTGTCTGTGGGCAGCTCCTGCCGGCTCCTGCCTGGTCTTTCCCACCTGCCTTCCCAAGGCCCCACCCTCCACAGTGACAAGTAACAAGACTGCGCCTGTCTCCCATCAAAGGAAAGCCCGGAAGGCTTCACTGCTGAATGCTACCAAATGTTCACAGAAAAACTCAGACCATATTCTCAAATTATTCCAAAAAGTTGAAGAGGAGGGAATTCTGTCATAACGAAAACTACAGACAATTATCCTTAAGGAATATTAATGCAAAAATCCTCAACAAAATACTAGCAAATCAATCCAACAACACATCAAAAATATTATTCATCATGGTCTAGTTGGACTCAACCCAGGGGTGCCAGGAATATCAAATATGCACATCAGTGACTATGATGTACCACATCAACACAATGAAGGACAAACCCCATAAATCATCTCAATACATGCAGGAAAGGAATTTGGTAAAATTCACATCCCTTCGTGATAAAAATTCTGAACCAATTAGGAATAAAAGAAACATGCCTCAGTGTGATAAAGACTATGTAACCGATCCACAGCTGCATCACACAGAAGGGATGAAAGTACAGCTTTCCTATACTGCAGCCAAAATCACCTTCAAATTGAAATCAAGAAAGCAACTCATTTATAATAGCTACAAGCATAAAATTAAATACCTAGGGGCAAATTTAACCAAAGAGGTGAAAGATCTCTACAATAAAAACTAGAAAACATTGATGACAGAACTTAAAGACACAAAAATAATGGACAGACAGACATCCCATGTTCATGGATTGGAAAATCCATGAACGAGAACAAAGAACCCTGAAATTCATATGGAACTGAAGTTAGCCAATCCCAAAACCAAATGCTGAATGTTTTCTCTGATATAAGGAGGCTGACTCATAGTGGGGTAGGGAGGGGGAGCATGGGAGGATTAGACGAACTCTAGATAGGGCAGAGGGGTGGGAGGGAAGGGGGGCATGGAGTTATTAATGATGGTAGAATGTGATGGTCATTATTACCCAACGCACAGGTATGAAGACACGAATTGGTGTGGATATACTGTGTATACAACCAGAGATGTGAAAAGTTGTGCTCTATATGTGTAAGAAGAATTATAATGCATTCTGCTGTCATGTATAAATTTTTTTAAAAAACATATGGAACCACAAAAACAACAAAAGAAACTGAATAACCAAAACTGTATTGAGCTGGAGGCATTCTACTACCTAATTTCAAAACAGAGAATAAAACCAAAATAAACAAAACAGGAGAATATTGGCTTAAAAAACAGACACATGGACCAATGGGAAAAATAGAGAGCCCAGAAAAGTACACCCGCACTTCTATACCCAACAGATTCCTGGCAAAGGTGCTAAGAACATACCTTGCTGAAAGAACAGTCACCAATAAACCATGTGGAGAAATTGAATATCCACAAGCAGAATGAGACCATAGCCATATTTCTTGCCAGTTGGAAAAGTTATCTCAACATGGACTAAGGATTTAACAACCTGAAATTATGAAACTACTAGGAGGAAACAGGGGAAATGTTTCAGGACATTGGAATTGGAAAGATAGTTTTGGATAAGACCACAAAACACAGGAAACAAAAGTAAAATACACAAATGGAAGTATATCACACTAAAACGCTCAGACAACAGACATGGTGTAGGAGCCAAGGCACAGATGGGGGAGAGTGTTTCCCAGCTATTCACTGAAACAGTATCATAATAGAACGTAAATAATATAAATAAAGTAGTACAATAGAATGTACAGGAAACTTCTTTTAAAAAAATCCAGTTTGAAAATGAGCAATAGACCTAAATAGACATTCCTCAAAAGAAGATACTCAAATGGCCAACAGGTATGTGAAAATGCACTAGACATCTCTAGTCCCCAGGGCAACGCAATTCCAAATCACAGTGAGATATTACCTCACTGCAGTAAAAACGGCTTTTGTCAAGAAGACCAAGGGTAAGAGGTGCTGGTAAGGATGTGGAGAAAAGGAGACCACTGACACTGTCGGTGGGAATGCCAACTAGGGCATCCATTATGGGAAACAGTACAGAGGGGTCCTTGAGAGTCAGAATAGGACGACTGCGTGGTCCAGCAAGCCCACTAGGGGGTGGGACCCCAAGGAAATGAAAACAGCTGTTGACGAGTCACCTGTACTCTCCTGGTCACTGCAGCAGGGTTCACCATAGCCAAGGCATGGAAGCAGCCTAGATGCTCATCAGCCGAAGAAAGGTAGGGAGATGGGGGTACATATACACATGGAATACTACTCAGTCATCAAAAGATGAAATCCTGTCTTCTGCCACAAGATGCATGAACCTGGAAGAAATTAGTGTAAGAGAAATAAGCCAGATATGCAGAGACAGATACTGTGTGATCCACTTGTGTGGAACCCCGAGTGTCGATCTCATGGAAGCTGTGAGTGAGATGGTGGGTAGCAGAGGCTTGGAAAATAGGAAGAGAGAGGGCATGGGACTGATGGATCCGTGGACACTGAGCCAGCATTGGATTGGAAGTTTGTGTGCAACTGGACAGTGTGTAACTACAGACAGTAACATTTCATTTAATAGTTCAAAAAAGCTAAAAGAAAGAATTCTGAATTTTTCATCACAAAGATGATGAATTTCTAAGAAAATTCATAAGTTTTCCCTGATTTGAACTTTCACAATATGAACATGTGTTGAAACATCACACTGTAACTCATAAACATGTATAATTATGTTGATTTTGAAAACAAAACTGTGAATGCACAAGAGAATTTGTGAAGAAATGGTTAAGAGTTTACAAACTCGGCTGTTTATAAAGTAGAATATAAAATTGTGATTTGTACCAGGAAATACCTGAATATTTTGCTTTTTGGTCAACACAGAGTCCTGCATGGAGAAGACGGAGGATAGCCCAAACACAATATGTAGGTGTCTGAGGTCCTCATTCAAAGCAAGCCTGCCAGAAATGGCCGCAGTGTCCACTGGAGACTGAGATACAACTTAATAGCTGAGCAGCCGCAGCCGGACTCCATGGCAACAGGCCCTGCCTGGCAACCAGACCCACTTCCTTAGGGATGAGGCCCAGACGGGTTTCCTGGAGGAAGTCGCCTTGTTCCAATGGAGGAAGAGAATGGTGCTCCCAGGGGACACTCTGACCTACAGTGGCTTCCTGGGAGCACAGAGGGACACATGTGTGCCTCCCTGTTGGCCGTCAGGGGAAGGCTCTTGCTCAGGGACCTCCGTGGCATCTGAACACTCGTGTTTAAAGCACCTCTGTCACTGACGTGAGTGGAAGCTCAGTGCAGTCGTAATACCCACATTCTAATTCTCGTTCTCTGAAGCATATTAAAAATGCCTGTTAAATTCCAAAATGCCTCAACACTTCAAAAGTAAAAACAAAAACAGGTAAGAGGTACACATTTTATTTTTTTCTGACCTCATCTCAGAATTGGTTCAACGTTTCCTTTTACTTATGAATTTCAACATTTTTATTCTTTTTGGAGCAAAGATAAATCTCACTTAATCCCTTCTCCTCTGGAAGTTTTGATACAGCTTACCCAAGGAAACTTACTTTGAGATGCTCACCATTTTCAAGGGAAAAGGAAACCAAAACTGAAGAGGTTGAGAGCCATTTCTCTGATACATCACTTGATCTCATGGGGTGTTTTCTTGATTTGAGGAGCAAGACACAGTGTTTTAGTCACTTTTTTTGCTTCTGTGACCAAAAGACCTGACAAGAACAATTAGAGGAGAAAAGGTGTATTTAGGGCTCACATTTTGGACATCTCAGCCCACAGACAGCTGACTACATTCTTGGGGTCCGAGGTGAGGCAGAGTACCATGGCAGAATCATGCGGTGGAGGAGAACAGCTGGGGAAAAGGCATCTGGAAGCAGAGAGACCCTAATCTGAGCTCACAAAATACGTACCCCAAAGACGTGTCCCCAAGGACATACCACCTCAGCCACACCCCACCCGCCTACAGTCACTGCCCAGTAAGTCACTACTAGGGATTAACACACTGATTGGGTTAAGGCTCTCGTAACCCACTCATCCACCTGCAAACTTCCTGGCATTGCTTGACACATGAACCTTTGGGAGACTCCTCCCATCTAATCCTTAACTCGCAGTACTAACAAACCCATCAAATCCTGTCCTCAAAGATCTCCTGGCACTAACATAGCTGGCATTCTTTACAAGCTCTGGAATCTAAGATTACTGTTGATCTCACTGATACTACCTTGGCATTCCCCTAGTTTTACATGCAGATTTAATAATAATAACCTCACGGATCAGATTTCTCCAGCCCTTCCCTGTTGTCCAGTGTTGATCCTGCCACTAATTAAAGAAAGCTCTGCCTGTGACGATGAGCTACTCTACCAAATTATCCCCTGCTTCCTTCTTTTCTTCCTGTGTATGTGACCACGTTTTCTTGGCCCCCGCATCTGCCCGCGGACATGTGGATTGTTCCTGTATCGTGGCTAAGGGAACAGTATCTGAATGTAGGAGCGAGTGCAGGCCACTTTTCAAGGTTCTGCTTTCAATGTTTTTTAGACCTACACACAGAAACGGGCTTGGGGAGCCATCTGGTATTTCTGTTTTTAATGTATGGAGGAACCTCACACTGCATTCCATAAAGGCTGAAATAAGTCCCCCCTCCACAGTGCACAAGGGTTTCCATCTCTCCAGGGTCTCACCAAGGCTTACCTTCTGTCTGTGATGATCGCCACTCTAGCATGTATAAGGTGATATCTCATTATGGTTTTCATTTTCATTTTCCAAAACATTACTGCTACTGAGCCCCTTTTCATATACCTATTGGCCATTTGTGTATCTTCTTTAGAAGAAATGCTTCAAGTCCTTGCCTGATTTTAAACCAGATTATTAGGGTTTTGCTCTTGAGTCGAGGTAGTTTGTATTTATTTTGGATATGATCCCTTTATCAGGTAGATGGTACAAATGTTTTCTATTCTGTCAGCTGTCAATCAAAAGAAGGGTGGGCCACCTGTGGGTTC
Source organism: Marmota monax (assembly GCF_021218885.2). Taxonomy (NCBI): domain Eukaryota; kingdom Metazoa; phylum Chordata; class Mammalia; order Rodentia; family Sciuridae; genus Marmota; species Marmota monax. The sequence continues at coordinate 9,376,214 of NW_026692826.1, read as the reverse complement.
TGGCTGACATTTCCTTGGCTGCACAGAAGCTCTCTGTTTGCAGTAGTGTGACATCTGTTTTGGCTTTTGTTGTCTGTGTTTCCGGAATAGTGTCCAGAAATCCTTGCCAAGATGAATACTGAAGCACATTTCCCCTGTGTTTTCTAGTAGGAGTTTTACAGACGCGGGTCTCACATCAAGTCTCCAGTGCATTGGTTTCTGGATGCAGTAAGATTGGGATCCTCCGCGCTGATTTGCATGTGGAAGCCCAGCTCTCCCGGCACCGGTCATTCCCCCCACTGGGCTTTCCTAGCATCTGGCCAGGGACCAGTTGGCCACAGGGCTCTCCTTTCTGTACCACTGATCTGTGTCCCCTTTGTACCCTCACTGGGCTGTATGGACACTGCAGGTTGAGTACATTTTGAAATCACAAGTTGGTGCCTCTTTCATAAAGACGCCCTCAATGGCTCAAATGTCCATGTAATCCACGTGACCTCAAGGTACGGCTACCCCCATCAAAACCCAGTGACATTTTTGACAGAAACAGAAAAAAAAATTGTTCTAAACTTCGCATGGAACACAAATGCTGTTCTGACCCCTGGAGTGCACCCCCCTCTGGCGGTCCTGCTCTTTCCTTGGGAAGTGTGCTAAATGTTGGTCAGTTCCCTGACTCTCCTGAAAGCAGGGCAAGGACCTCGCTCCCTGAGTTTTTCACTGCTTATGATCATACTTGTAATCAGGAAAGTAAGTCTGTTTAACTTGCTCTTGATCTGACCTGAACATGATTCCTTGAAGGTGTGACCACAAAATTCTGGAGTGTCAGGAGGGGACAGCACAGATTTGTAAACTGCGAAGGTGGCCGGGTGAGCCTCCGAACGTCAGGCACTGCAGGAGTTCCTAGCCCCTCTCACCACCCACCTCAGGTCTCAGCCCAGGGCTCCGGGAACTGTCCCCTTGTCTCCTGAGACTGATTCCAAAGTGTCACCAGTATGGCTCTTAAAAACAAAGGTCAGAACAGAACTTAATTGGTTGTCTTCATTTTAAAATATCTGCAATTTTGTCTTGAACAGAACAGAGTCCGAATATGAGACTACTGGTTGGAAGTCATTGGCTATGTGATAATGTGACCCAGACCACTTGTCCCAGGTGGGCGAGTGCCTTCCTGGTGGCTGCGAGGGGTTGCCTGGTGCAACAGTGTGCGTGTTCTGCAGCACCCCACGACGAGAGCCCCTTTGATTTATTCCTATGGAGCTGTCCTGCAGTGTCCACCATGAGCATGGTCCCCAGGGATGGCTCCTCACATCACAACAGGGAGCCGCCAAGGCGCTGGGTCTGTTACCATGGAAACCCAGGGCCTCTGGGCATGGCTCCTGGTGCTGGTTAGAAGGTGTCTCCTGGCTAATAGGACAAGTGAGCTTTCTCCAGGGGTCTGCAAACAAGGAAGGATGAAGCAGGAAGCATCTTTGTGGGGAAACCTCGGGAATCTATGCTGAACTTGAACTTGAAGTATTTCTGAAGAAACCTGGTGTCTTTAAGAACAGCATCACTGGGCAAAGAGACTCAGTGGCCGTAAAGCCCAGCAGGACTTGTCTCCTGGGGCAGAGGAGCTGTGTGGTGCAGTGGGCAATGGCCATTCAGAGTGAGAACTGGCCGTGGGACTCTGGCCACCCATCCACCTGCTCTGCACCCCCACCTGTGTTCCCATCGGACGTGCTGAGACGGGAGGCGGTTCTGTTGGACACAGATCGGGTGGTGTCAGAGGGATGTAGCTGTAACACAGAGATCGTTCAGTGTTTGAGGTCGGGGCTTGGGCTCCTGGGCCGACACTGTGGGGGCAGCTGGGAAGGAGGTGCTGAGCTTGAGGCCCGTGTCCCTGGGGCAGGGCGGGGCAGGCTGCTCCCTCACAGGTGGACCGCCAGCTTTGTCAGAGGGTGCAAACCCTGCCCTCTGGAAGGACTAGCGTCTCCAGCACGGACACCTTCTGCAAAACTCACATAACTGGATGCACAATCTGATTTGGTCCTTGTAAGGTGATGGCAAGAGTAACCCCAGGTAGAGGTGCCCACGTGGCCCGGGTCGGACCCACCCCACCTGCTGCTTCAGTGACTGGAGATGAGCAGCTCCCAGCAGCCCGGTCAGTGCAGTGACAGATGGAAAGAAACAGAGAGGTGTGGACACCAGGAGGCTGTGTTCCCACTGGTCTCACGTGGTGCAGCTGCGCGTGGAGCAAGGCTCTCTGGCAGTTAGGTGTGGTTGCCGCGGGCAGAGCAGCCACTCTGCAGGCGCAGCCCTGCAGTGCTGTGTGCGAGGCTGTCCTCCAGAGCCCCCACTCTAGGAACTCTCTTGGGTCACTGCCACAACCAGCCCTTGACCCAGGTTTCCTTTCGTTGGCTCACATTAACTAAAAAGAATTTTATTTCAGACATTAAAAATGCTTTACAAAAAGGACTTTGTGTCTATACAGAAGTGTCTTATAGCCTGTGTTATCATCATAACAGCCATAAACAAAATGTGCATCCTGTTAGTTGTGCTGTCTAGGAGCCAGGATGCCAATGACCCTCAGCAAAGACCTTCGGAAGCAGACCTGGTGGCTCTTGCCACTGAGTCCACCAGGTGCTTTTATGTTCTGTCACTTTATCCTAAATCCACCCGTGGGCTGTGTCACAGGCTACTAGGTGACGGCTTCAGAAAGGAAGGCCATTCCTAGTGCACTCTTCCCACCGACTCCTGAGCTGGGAGAGGGTGTCCCTCCTGCTGTCTATCAACGTGCCGCGCTCAAGTCATGAGAGAGAAGAAGCTCTGGGCTGCTTAGACCACTGTGAAGTTGTTTCTTAGAGTATAACAATAGCAATGTCAACAGAAACAAAAACTCCAGATTTCACTCCGATCTTACAAATTTTACATAAAATAAGTTAAGTGACCGCTGTTTAGAAGTCACGGAGATAATCAGCTCACTGCAGTATTACTTCCGTATGATGTCAAAACAATGTCTGGAAAAAAATCTTCTCTGCAGTGTTTTCTGACAAATAGTACACGAAGCTTTTAGATGGCAGTTTATTTTAAAAATAAATGGAGTCCAAGTCTTAATGCTTTGTGTATGTGAGTATTTGAGAATTGACGTAGGGATTATGCGCTGTCTTGTGCTTGAGTTGTGTAAGAGTTTGTAGTGTGTGTGGTTGTGTATTGTGCATATATGACTTTATGAGTGGTTGTTCAGTTGAGTTTGTGAGTGTGTGGTTGTGCAGTAGTGTAGTGTGTGGTTGTATGTAGCTGGGGGGGTACAGGCGGGCGGGAGGAGGAGAGCGGCCCCTACTGACTTTTCACGTCCTGCACAGCCCACGCTGAAGTTCTGAGTTGGCTTGAGGAGCTTCTCTGAATATAGACCTCTAACGGAAGGTCTTTATGAAGGATTCTACCCTGATTTTGGCTCAATAATCACAACCCATGTTAGATGAGCACAGAGACCACACATATGGGACAAGCACATGTGTCCTCATGTCCTTATGGGGCTGCCAGGTTCCACCTGCCTCAGAATCTCCCTGATGCAGAGGGTGGTTCTCCATAGAAGCCACTGTGCCTCTGTTTGGGCTCTGGGTAGTTCTGAGGGATTCTCAAGAGCAGAGAACTCCTGGTAAATTAGGAAAGTTGGTCAGGCAACTTACTGTGCAGACCCCAAGAAAACCATGTGGCTCACGGACTGGTTTGTACACACTGGCTGAGATGAGAGGTATGTGGGGTCGCTGAGAAGCCTTGTTGTGACCTGTGGCTGTACACTCCATCCCTAAGTAATTATGCCACGAAGATTGAAGAGTTCTAGGGGGAAAAGTCACTTTTGAGAGAAAACTGTGAACGCTACATTTGCAGAGAAGGGCGTGTTTGATGACTGTTGCATCAGTTGGTTTCATTGGACTAAGGTGCACGGGAATCCTAACCCTGGTCCTCTGCACCTCATTTCCTCTCTGAAGGAGACGCAGGGTGTGGGAGGAGCATTGCTGCTAAGCCTTGAGGTCCAGCTGGGCGTCGTCAAGCTCATCAGAGAGCCCTGGGTAAAGGGCACTTCTCTTGCCACATCCCAGGTCTGATCCCACAGGGGCCTCTTCCTGGGCCCCACCAAGGATCTTCAGCAGTGGAAGGGGATGCTGAGGTCAGCACTGCCACGCAACATGCAGGGCTATCATGGTGGAGGCCCCTGGGACCCTGCGCAGAGTGCAGTGGACTCCCAAGCAGTCTGTTTTGAAGTTGAGCACAGAGTGTTGTAGGGCTCCCCCGTGACCTCCTGCAGCCGGGAACTATGCCGAAAGCACCCTAATAAGCCCTCCCCCTGGGCAGCCTGGAGCCTCCTTGTGCTCTGTCCTTTCCGTAGGTGGGCCGAGCTCCCCCGAGGCTGTGCCCACCTCCTCCCTGGGAGAGGCTCCAGCCTGCACTGGCTGATCAGCCGTCCACACTGCTGTGGCCGATGCCCCTGGCCGACCACGGCAGCGCGACGCACAGACCTGGAAGAAACTTTGAGACTCTCCTTGTGCTCCTCAGCAGGAAGGCTGTGCTAGTCCAGTGTGTCAGCCGGCTCTGTGTCACTGAGCCCAAAACACCTACACGAACAACTCAGAGAAGGAGAAGCTTACTGGGGGCTCCCGGTTTCAGAAGTCTCGTCCACAGAAGGCCAACTCCACCGCTCTGTACCTGAGGCCAGGCAGCACGTCCCGGTGGAAGGGCCCAGTGGGGGAGAGCTGGTCAGCTCACGGTGGGGCTGGGAAGCAGAGGGAGGAAGGGGAAGGGGAGATGCACCTCCCAGCACAAGCCCCCAGTGGCCCGGCTCCGCCAGCCACGCCCTCCCTGCCCACGGCACCACCCAGCTTGTCCATTAAACTAGGATGGACTGACCAGGTCACAGCTCTCACAACCCAGGCACTTGACCCCGGGACATTCCTGCGTCGACACAAAGTGCTTTGGGGGACACCTCACAGCCACACCATCACAACCAGGATAGCAGGGAGGCGGGCGCCTTATGTGGGGCCACGGTTCTGCTCATTTTGATACCAAGCATTTATTTTTGTTTATGCTGCTATTTGGTTCATGTGCACAAGTTGGGTTTTGTTTATTTATTTGTTTGTTTATTTATTTATGGCACTGGGGATTGAACTCAGGGGCACTTGACCACTGAGCCACATCCTCAGCCCTATTTTGTATTTTGTTTAGAGACAGGGTCTCACTGAGTTGCTTAGTACCTCATCATCGCAGAGCCTGGCTTTGAACTTGCAATCCTCATGCCTCAGCCTCCTGAGCCGCTGGATTACAGGTGTGAGCCACTGCACCCAGTTACAAGTTATTTCTTCATTCATAAGATTCTAAAAAATTTTGAGAATTGACGTAAGGATGATGAGCTGTCTTGTGGTTTTGCTATTAAACTAACACCAAAGTGTAGAGGACCCTAAGTAAATATCTGTTAAGTCAAGTCTAAGACACCAAAAGTCCAGGAATGAAGACTAGATGGTGTAGAAGAAAGACCTGGGGACCCTGAACCCACCAGGAAGTGGCCACAGTGTAGTCGGTGCTCAGATGCATGACGGGAACAGGGGGATTACTGCTGGTGCTAACCTGCTCCCTTCAGAACCGGCACGGCCCTGTCCAGTATTGCAGAGTTAAAGTAAACCAACAAAACAAAGGGGCAGCAGTTAATATGTGCAGCAAACCGCAAGGCGCAGGCTATGAGTCCGTGGAATCCTCACAACACCTCACAGCACAATGCTGGCTCGCAGCCCGCAACCTGACAGTATGGGAGGTTCCTACGTGTGTTAGGTCTCTGCTGCCTTCTCGAGCTCAGCAGCCGCACCTGGCTTTCTGCTCCTGGTCTCTGCACCAGCAACTTGGGCCTGGCCAAATGCAGAGCAGCAGCGATGCGAATGCTCCCCTGGGTGTAAGAAGCCCCGCGTGGACTGCCATCTTTTGATCTCACAAGCACAAAAGACACGATGAAGGAAAATAGACTCACTTCTGACCTGAAAGTCAGGGAATGTGAAATATGCATGACACCTAGGAGATAGGAGAAAAGTGTCTCCAACCAATGTTCAAAAGCGCAAAGACCCCTCTGTGGTGCCGAGCACTCCAGCACCTGATGAGCTGTCATCACCCTCGTGGAGAGCAGACATCGCCTGTCTCCAAAGCCTCTGGCTGCCCTGGGCTAACGGCTTCTTTCCAGTGAACATTCTTTCACATTCTAGGAGGGTCCTGTGGTCACTCTGCAGCTTGGAGTTCTCGGGCCCCTGCCTGCTCCCCTTCCCTCTAGGACACTCGCTGTCTCCACCAACAGGAACCCACCGTCTGCAGCAGAAGTGAAGGGGTTCTGTGTGGTTCTGGCCCCGACAGGTGCTCTCTCAGCCAGGATGGCATCTAATGGCAGCCTCTTGGCGGGAGGCCTCCCGTCCACCCTGCGTGCTGGCCTGCCCACCTCCTATACAGCTCTGGTGGACAAGCCAACGGACTCGAGTTCCATGCCTTGGCCGCACACCTCCAGGATGCAGGTAGCCCAACATCACCTCTCACAGGTCAGGCCAGGGCCACCTCGGCTCTGCTGCCCAACCCTGGGCAAAACTTTACAACTTTATTCCTGCACTGCCCTTCACGAACCCCAACAGACTGCTGTGTCTCTGGGGCCTGAATTGCTTCAGAATTAAGAATCTTTTCATGTTCCAGAGCATCCTGGAAGGTTCCCAGAGAGAGCCTTGTCACCACGTGTTACATCTCCCGGGGATGAGCCTGCACCAGCCTGGCAACCGTTCAGAGCAGATTTCACAGTACAAGGCTTACGGGAACTCTCACTTCTCAGAGAGTTTTGGCTTTTGTAATTGCAGATGAGGAACTGTGGGCCTGGGCTCGGCCAATGGAATCTGACACACACACAGAGCTGCTGAGACAGGATCAAAGTGGCACTCAGGTGACCCACCTACCTTCAGCTCGTCAGTGGACGTGCACGCTGTGGGTAGGACACATGAGCCGTGTTGGCCAAAGATTCTTTTTGAAATAACAAAATCCAACATTCATTCTGCAAGTGCCACAACGAGATGTAGAGTGATTTTTGAAAGAACATTTGGTCAAAAATATAGTACAGCCCCAGTCTGAGCGCGAGGTGCTTCTGTGGCCATGCTGAGAATGGTGCACCAGGAACCGATTTTGCAATTTGCAATAGGAGCAGAAAAGAACAAGTGCCCTTTGCAATTTGAAATCTTCCCTCGGCCTGTTTTGTCATAGCTGACACTATTCACATTTTCCACTAAGGATCGTAATTTTCACTTCTGGGAAACATCAGAAAAATACTCGTTCTGGATGAACAAAGCAGCAAATCCAAACAGAGCTGCAGGTCACAGGCCCACAGACACAAGGAGAGCTGAGGACCTGCCAGTCTGCCCAGGGAACAGGGGCTTGTGGCACCAAAGATGGCAGGTGCAGAGTGAGTGAAGACGTTCACCACCCACCAGCAGCTGTTCAACCAGGAAAGGCTAACAAGTGCACAGCAGGAAGAAGGCCAAGAAGGCGTACAGCAGAGTGGGGAAGACGGACCAGTTGTGGAGAGGACTGGCCAGGCCACTGGGGCCATGACAACTGATGGGGGTGGGAAGTGAAGGCCATGAGTAGCGCTGATACAGCTGAGCTCCTGCAGAGGTCGGACTCAGGCTGAGTCTTAAAGGAAGGTCCCTGAGAGTTGGATTCAGGCGTCCCACCTAACCTCAAGCCCCTCATGAATGACCTCAGAGCTGGGCGAGTTGCGCTGTGGGAAGCCAGACCTCTGCAGCCTTGGGGATGCTCCTCCTTGCAGACCACCGTCTTCTTCAGCCACTGAACCCTCCTAGGGCTGGGTTCTGACTGATCCCAGCTCCTCAGCTGGTCCCCATCCAAGGGCAGGACATATTGGGTGAGCTCCACGGTGGTTGTTGTCAGGATAAGAGGAACTGCTCTGAGCGAGCAGAATGTTGGAGGGAGGCTCAGTCCCTCAGTAGCAATGGGCAGCACGCAGTGCCCCAGGGCCACACAGCCAGGGTGTTTGCAGGGGAGTCGAGGTCAGTGCAGGGCTGGAGGGAGGAGGGGTCTGGGAGCTCTCTGGTAAGCAATGACATCCTTCCGCCATGGGAAACAGAGCAGATTCCAGGAGGGTGAGGTCACAACGCGTGACCTTGAGAAGCAAAGTCAAACTGGGTAGAAAGGCCAGGGGGGTGCGCAGCCTTAATGGGATGGAGAATCAGACGGGAATGGGAACCTGGAAGACAACGACAGGTCAGTGAAAGATGCCGTCAGCGACCTCAACAGAGTGGGGTGACCGGAACCCAGAGACGGGGACTCTCGGGGGATCCTGAGTGTCAAAGCTCGCAGATCAGCCATGGCAAAAAGACGTTTGAAGAGAAAGTCTACCTTGGGATTATGCATGAGGCAAGGACGTGAAGTCCACGCTCGATGTGCAGCGGGCAGAGGAGAGTGACAGCACTGACCGGGGCCCCGGAAGAGACCACGGAAACCACCTGGAGGGGAAATCGTGGACGGTCCTTCTCACTCTCCTACTCATCCCTTTTGGATGATAGACTAACCATTTGGCCACTTACAAAAATTATTTTATTTCTGTATACGAATATATAAAATCTTATAAACGACACAAGAAATCCAGGCACCGTAGACTCAGCCCAGAGATCCAGCACTGACCTAGCATCTGACACACATGGTGACCCAGGCTTTCAACGGATGGTCCCCAAACTCTTGTCCCTTTAGCTGCTCAGAAACACCCTGTTCATCCCTCATCCTTGCTCTCGAGTCCACATCCTATGAGCAGGACATTTATAAATTTATAAATTTACATAAATAAATTTAAATTTATAAAATTACATAAATAACAAATAGCCCAACTTAGTGGTTGATGTTTTTTGCCTGCTAGACAGAGAATCTTTCGTATATTTGATGAAGCATGTGTATTCTGAAAAAATTGAATATAATTTAATATTAATGAGTTTTTTCAAAGACTTCATTTGAAAGCAGATAAATATTTTACTTATGCAGACATTTCTAAGCACTGATGAGGGATTTTAAGTAAAAATGTAAGAGGCTGAGAAAACAAAGGAGATTTGAGACTTAATGAAATAAAATATGAATCGTGTTTAAATTACACCTGGAGGCGTCCTGTTTCACAGAGTGTAATGTCAGATATCCTGCATCTCAAGGTGTCATGAAAACAAACATTGAATATTGGACGTGTGGAGTGTTATGCCTGCTCCTCAGAGGTTTCCCTATTAGAAAATTCTTTCACTTGCATCAATTCCTACATTGTGACAAGGGCCAAGGAAAGACTACAACATAGACAGGCTTCGCCCAGCACGGGTTTCCACAAAATGACACAAACCAAAGGATCTGTGATATTCTCCAAGAATGTCAAGTTTAGCCCCTAGAGAAACAATGGATCTGAAATTACAACTAATAGAAGTAGACCTTTTCCCTTTTGCAAGAATTGTCATAGCAACTTTATTCATGATAGCTCAAAACCGACCCCAGTGTCTATCACTCCCTTGTACGTTTGGCACAAACAGGAAGGAATAACTTACCTACCCAAGACAGAAGAATCTCAGAAATGCACGGAGGGAAACAAGTTGGGCATCCGGAAGTCCCGAGTGTCCTATGCATCCATATGGTATTGACTGTGAGGAAAGTATCTATAGTGACGGAACTTGGAATAATACTTGCCTCTGAAAGAAGATTTTAACTAAAAAGCAGAATTTTTAAGGATGATAGAAATGTTCAATACTTTTTAAATTTTTTTTTAATTTACAGATAAAATTGTGTCTTTGGTGTGTACGGCATGATGCCTAAGCACAGATACATTGTCAGATGGTTAAATGTAATGAATAAACAGAGGCATCACCTGGCGCAGTTCTCCTCTGTGGTGAGAACACGTTGCACTCACTCTCTCAGTGGTTTACAGGAATGGCCTCCTGAGCTGCATTTGCCAAGTCGTACAACAGGCCTCCAGAGACTGCTGCCTCGTCTGACTGTGCTCTGTCTTTTCACCAGTCCCTGCCCCCCACCCACCACTCCAGACTCCAGCAGACACCATTGCACTCTGTATTCCCATGAGGTCAACTTCTTTAGATTCCCCAGATAAGAGAGATCATGAAGAAGAACAGTCACAATCGAAAACAACTTGGGGAAATGAAATAGTAAGACAAAATGATTGGGCAGACTCCAGCCGTACAGTCATCTCCCTCGAGCTCTCCGGAGAGCAGAGGGAATCAACCGCAGCTGCACACGTTGGGCATGAGCTACCCCTTCTTCCTATCAGATCAAACCCTGCAAAAAAACAAGGCTGATCCAATTAGGCACGTAGCGGGAGGAGCTGAAGGAGAAGATACTGAGTTTGATTTCTATCAGGTGGATTTTGATATCCCCATGAGATATGCAAATGGGAAGCCCAAGAAACGGTCGCGTAATTTGAGCCAAATTTCACAGAACAACCATTGCTGAAGATTCATACTTGAAGTTGGTCATCCTGCAGATGGCAGCTGACATGAGTCCACAAGGACCTGAGGCTAACCCGGGAACCTGCATCTGCCTGTCTTCTCAGTCCTGGAGAATGGCAATCTCAGGATAAACACGCTGGCAGTCAGACAGGAGCACAGCCTGCCCCCCCTCAACCTCTGATAGGACACTTAGACCCCAGCCCAGTGCCTGGTTTGCAGGTTCAGGAATACCTCCAGATTTGTTTCAATGATTCTCTCCCAGGGCATGAAAGATAGCGACTGAAGAACGTGTTCTGTGTGGTCTTGCCTGAATTCCACATGGGTTCGTGTTTATCTTAAGAATTTATAAATGTGAACCCTTTTCCTCCATCTTCTCTTATGCTTAGAATTACCAACCACTTTCTCGTCTTCTCAGCACCTTAGGAAGAACCACTTCTGGCACATGGAAAGTGCTGGGGAGTGGCCAGGAAGCAGGGTCTCCTGTGACACTTCCACGTTTGACCTCGCCGTCTCATAACCTGCCCAGAGTCAGAATCACCAGGCACGCTCCCAACAGCATCTTGAATCATGTCCCCCAAGATTACATTCAAGTCTCAACTCTGGTACCACTAAACGTGGCCCTTTCTGAAAGTAGGATATTCACAGAGGTAATGGCTTAAGATGAGACCATACTGCCTCTGGGTGGCTCTAAATCCAGTGGCTGCTGTTCTCGTAAGAAGAAGGAGACTTGGAACCGCAGAGACAGACTGACGTAGGGAGAAAGGCAGCCACACGCCAAGGAGCCCAGGAGCCACCAGTGCCTGGGCCAGAGGGAAGGACGGCGCTGCATCAGGACAGGCAGAGGGAGACCCTCCCTGCACCCACCAGGCTCCTCATCCAGAACTGTGAGGCCGTCCATTTTTCTCGTTATCAGCCTTCTTGGGTGTGACAAGTTGTCACAGAAGCCACAGGAAAGGGACCCAGTCACCAACAGCTCTGCTCCTCCACCGTGGTAGCTGACAGTTCTTCAAGCACCTTAGGCTTCTTTAGGACCTTCTGTCAGAAGACGCCAGCCTCTCTGATGCACCCGGACCACGGGGAGAGCAGCTGGGGGCCCAGCAGACTCCACCCCAGACGTTTGGGGGCCTAGTCCCAGAGGTGACCGAGACCCTGGTGCTCTCCCTGTGTGTAGAGGCCTGAAAGACACCTGAATGTCAAGAGGGCCATGCCATCCGTCCCAGACTGGGCCACTGCAGGGCCTACACGCCTGGGAGACAGATCACACCATCAGAGTCAAGGTGGCATCACATAGTCACAAAGTTCTTCCAGGGAGCAAGAGCGTGCTGAGCAGAGGAGGAGACCGCAGTCCGGGCCCGTGAGAGGCGGGCGGGAGACACGGTATGCAAGCCGCTTACTGCGCCATCCCAGCTGTTGTTCAGTTTCAACTTCTCTCCCAAGTTCAACCTCCATTCGCTCTCGTGGACCCTACATGACGAGGCATTTGGGAACTGATAAGAGCTGCAAGACGGTCAATCCACTTATCTGAAAAAACCTTGAGTGATATTAGAATGTTCTCAGTTTATTTATTAGTCCTTTCATAGAAGAATAATGCAACGAAATTCCACAGTCTTGTGGAAGGCGCCAACCCGTGCGCTGAGTGACGGCTTCCTCCTCAGGCTCCCTCTTCTCTGGGCTTTCCACACACCCTGTTCCCAGGGAAACAACCCTGGCGCCACAGTGCCCCGAGGGCCGTCCGCAGGAAAAATGACCGACAGAAGAAGCGGCTTCTGGTCTTTCACTCTCAAAACGATATGATATTTATCCATTACTACTTCAAAAACTGAGAAAACATAAAATCCAAAGTAAGACGATTCTTTAGACTCATGTTTTTCAAAGCCCCTAGGAATTTTGCTGCTGCTCTCATTTCTTTGTTCTTTTACCCATTCACAGATATTTATTAAATGCAAAGAGAATTTATCATAATGCATTTATCTTCTGTTGGACGTGATAAAACTTTGACAAGAGATATTAAAAGTGTGATTTATGATGTTTAAGGTGTCAGAATGGAAAAAAAGTATCTTTCAAATGTATGCATTTTCACAAGGATGGTTTTACAGCCTGATGACTAAAAATGAAGGGCATCATCACCATAATGAAACAATCGCTGAGTTTCCTTGGAAGGTTCCATTGACGCTTCAGACCAGGAAGCCAAGCAATCCTAAAGTCACCAGTAAAGGTGGCACTGATTCCCACAGGCTCGTTGCTGCATACCCCGGTGGGCAGCACGTGTGTGTCACACTCGGAGCAGTGTGACCTGAGCCAGCAGGCTGTGAGGGGCTCTCAGAGTCTTTGGCGACAGGTGAGACAGGACCCATTTGATGGCTCGACTTTAATGCCCCTGATGTTCATTTTTCTCATTTAAATACTTCACACTTTTTTAAATAAAGAGGAGTGACCCAGAGTGAATGAAGGACACTCGGTTTAGTGATGGTTTTTCAATATGATGCCTACCAATTTAACAGGATGTCAAAACGTGTTCTTGGGGCCTGTGTGATTATTCATTAAGCCTGGTGTTTAATTTGCAGAGAAAGTTGGAAGGAACTAGGGTAAGGAGCTTAAACAGAGATTTTAAGATTTATCTTCTTCTCAAATAAAGAAAACATGAAACACACGGTAGTGGGCCAAAACCTTATCTCCCTGTTCAGAATTTCAGGTTTCATAGGCAAGTCTTGGAATGGGTTGATATTTTCACAGAAGCAAATCCCCTTAAAAGGCTCTCAGAAACTAGAAGGGTCTTTCCATATTGTCCAGCCTCCTGCGTTTCACACAACAGGCGTCCAATGCACACTGACTAAAAGGGATGATCCTGTTGGAGACGTCCAACGTGAGCCAAAAAGCAGCGAAGAGCTCCCAGCAGGGAACTCGGCTGCTCATCTGCGCAGAGAGGGCAGGGAATGCTGATGAGCACAGCAGATTTAGGAGCCAGTCCTACGACGCTGCTTTTTTCACTATTTATTTGTCCTGAGCTGAGAGAGAGGGCAGAGGAAAGGTGAGTGTGGGCTGACCAGGAGCCTGGGGAGGGAAGCTCTGGAGGCCGGGAAAGAGCGTGGTGCAGGGGGTGCGCAGCCTTGGAGGAGACGGGTGCACCCTGCTCTCGCCTTGCTTCTACCCGTCAGGGACATGTGAGGTCTTACCTCTATTCTGTTACAGAAAGCAGTAGTCATCTTAATACTGTCCTTCAGGTATAAAGCAAGAAAGTGGACGACAACTGCTTGACAAAGATATGGCCTGTAACAGAAGCAGAAGATATAGGACACATCGTATTAGGTTTCTATGAATGAACTTGACACCTTCCTGTTGAGAAAGACACGGTTTCAATGGCAAGGACAGGGACATCATTTTCAAATACCCATGCCACAGGGTGGAGTGGGGTAAGGGTCCACATGTGCACAGGGGTCTCAGAAGAAACAGTGTGAGAAGTCTCCACGTGGGAACAGGCACGGCAAGGCCAGGGTTCACAGCTGCAAATCACACCTCCACAGGACGCAGGAGGGTCCCTCGAGCCCTTGCTGGGGAGCACCCTCCCCAGCTCCTGCCGTCTTGGGTCCTCTGGGCAAGAACTTTTCCGTGCTCCTCCTCCGTGAAGCCCAATCCTGCATCCTCACTGCTCAGGGATCCTCAGCCTCTGCCCCAGCCAGGCCCCTCCTCCTGCTGCAGGGCTCACCCTCGCCCCCCAATGGCTCCACTTCCGGGAACAGTGAACCTGGGCCGCACTCCCCGAGTCCTGACCATCGTGATCCCTCGGTCCTCCCATCTCCAGCTCACTTTCCCTGTGTGTTCAGAGCACTCTGTGTTGTGCTCATCCACCAGGTGACATTAATAACACTAAGCACAAACCCCATCAGCAAAGACACCAAGGTCAAGGAGAATGTGGGGCCAGCAGAACAGAACAGCTTCTCACTGAATCTGCTCCTGTCAGAGGGCTGACCCTCCTGCCTTGGCCCAGATCCTATTGTGCAGAGCTGTGATCCAAGCACAGATCCCCTGTTTCCTGCCTCTGTGATTTTGCTAAAGCTATTTCATCTCCCTGGAAAGTCAAACCATCATCTTTCTTCATTTATTTGGCTAATTCCACTCACCTTTTTACATGCACCTCAGTGGCCAGCCACACCACCCTCCCACCTCCAGCCGTGACCTTCCTGGGGAGCTGATGGACAGCTACCCCAGGACGTCAGCCCCACACTCTGCTGGAAACCCACATGGTACCTCCCTGCCTGGGCACCCCGTCTGGTTCTGGGTGCTCAAGCATTTTGTGCAGGTCTCTGCAGGCAAGGCAGAGGGTACCTAAGCAATGCTGCCTGTGTCCAGGTCAGGTCAGAACTGGCCCTCTGCTTTCTGCGGACCTCTGCGGCTGTCATGTTTTGAGGAAGCACAGACTGCTTGGAGAGGTCATGTGAAGGTCACATAGGAGTCTCAGTAACCAGCCAAGTGAGAGGACCGTTCTTCTGGAGAATCCAGGCCCAGGGTCCAGTCTGCCCCAGGCTATGCGACTCTCAGCTGAGGTCCCAGTACCAAAGAGCTGACCTCCACACCTGCTCTGCCCAGTCACCCTGCTGGCCTTCTGACCACTTTCTGAACATCTTTCTAAATGACTGATCTTAAAATATATCACTCCTCATCCTAAAACCACTGCATGCCTTTCTGATTGCAAATCCTTCTTTTGTGCCTCAGTGTGCCAGGGACCTCTACCTGCTGACCACCCTCAAAGTCCTCCTGCTGGCTCTGACAGCACCACCCACGCCTGTGCTGTCTAGTCACTCTGGACATTTGGACCCAGTCCTCTCTCTGCCTGGATGCTCCCCCCTTTCTTTGTCCAGCCCACTAATCTCGAAGTAAGATGGGACAGTTCACCACCGTATTTCATCAGATGGAGGCACCTGTTGGCTGGATCCCACATCTGTGTGGCCACCTCCGAGACAGGTATCACTGTGCCATGACTGACGGGTGGTTGGCCTGCAGCCTGCACCTCCCTGTGAATGGTGGCTGTTGGGGACTGTGCTTTATTTGTCTTGTGTATGTACTAAATTGTCCTCCACACAGAGGCCACCAAGTCATTATTTGCTGTGGATCATAAGAAAGCGTGAGAGAATGGGCGCCCCTGTGCAGCGGGAGCTTGCCCAGGCCCTGTGGCTGGATGGCGGCTGCTGTGATCCAGCCCTTGACTCAGGCTCACTCACCCCTGATCCACTCTACCCCTCGGCCTGCAAGTGTCCACTGACAGCATTCTGTATGCCCACTTTCACAAGCAGAAGGTCATGTGCACGGTCACCCTGCAGTCTGTAAGTAGTAGGATGTGTGCCCTGTTCGGCTTCATCTCAGAGACCTCAGCATACACGTGTTCCCCAAGCCTCCCAGGGATAACCCTCAGCCTTAGGCAGTGTCTTTTATCCTTAAAGATGACAGGAAAACAGAAAGCGGGAAGAGTTCTGGAAAGAACTGATAGAATTAACTGCTTCAACTCAAGGGCAAGGCTTAGATTTAAGCTGGATTTTTCTTCTGTCCAAATCTTTAAGCATTTTAACAAAAATGATTAGGCATCTGTTTTTTCTCAAAAGGAAGTCAACTTAAGATTAATGGGAAAAAACTACAGTATTTTATTATGTAAATTTTCTGAGTTTTTAGAATTATTAAGTACATCTTTTCCATATGGAAGATTATTGAAAGCCTTGGGGAGATCACCTTTTGTGAAGCAAATTATTACCCCTCCAAGAAGAAGAGCATAGAGATAAGCTTTGCATCTGAGTTAGCTGAGAACACACACGGAAGAGCAGCTCCAGGTCCAGCAAAGCCGTCCCTCCGCGATGGTCGATGGCTCCTGAGGGCCTTCCCATTCCGTGCTCTCCAGCGATGCCCTCTTTCCAGTAAGACTTGAGATGCTCAGCATCACGCCAGCACCTGGAATGATCTTAGAGCTCCTGAATTCAACCTTACAGCTCACTTATGTCAATTCTTTGTGTTTCTCAGACACATCGCTGCACAGATTTATAAAAGTTAAAGCTCAATGGCTCCCAGATGGGCAGAAATTAAAGTCCCTAAGCCGCTGAGGTGGACCTTGAATGTGTGATCCTCCTGCCTCGGCCTCCCGAGTGGCGGGGATCACAGGTGTGCACCCTGCGCCCAGCCGCCCAGGGTACTCTCACCCTCGCATCCCAGCACCCAGCACCCAGCACAGTACTGCAGCTCGGCCTGCAGGTGGCCCTACTGTGACTCTATCACAGGGAGCAACGGGACTCCTGGGGACTCAGTGGGTCAAGGAAGACAGAGAAGGTTGGGTGACGAGTGACTGTGGCACGTACTCACCTGTGCAGTCCGCAGGGGAAGCTGAATGAGCTAATGACACTAATGCAGGGAGGATGTCGAAGGTGGGAGGAATGTGTCTATCACAGCAAGCTGACGGCTGCGTGATGGGACTGTGACCATGCTGGCTTGCTCAAGCCATCGCTCAATAGCTCAGATCACACTTCCACAAAAAACACTGCTGATCTGCCTTGGTGTGTGTACCCACCACAGAGCTACTGGGTACCCTCAGAGTATATTTGGGTTTTCAGAATTTTGAGCCTTATTATGCTAAA
The DNA here is from genome assembly GCF_021218885.2 of Marmota monax. Classification (NCBI taxonomy): domain Eukaryota; kingdom Metazoa; phylum Chordata; class Mammalia; order Rodentia; family Sciuridae; genus Marmota; species Marmota monax. The sequence continues at coordinate 9,359,137 of NW_026692826.1, read as the reverse complement.
ATGGAACATTTTATCGCATTTGAGCTGACGCCATGTCCTGCTCTTTGAAGTCTGAGCTTCAGACACCACATGTGGCTGCATCCACGTGTCCGCCAGGCGTGGAAAGAACCAGGCAGGTGGTACCAAGGTCCATGAATTGCACATCACGCTGAGAATCCTGACCCAAGAAACGTTTCCGACCGAGAGACAGACAGGAGGCCTTCTGCAGATTCCGAAAGCTCCCAAAGCCCAGGCTCCTCGTCCAAATGACAGGTGGCTGCTGACTTCCCCATGAGTGTGAGCCTTTGTTGTCTCTGTGCGCCCAGCTTAGAGAAGCCTCCGGGGCACAGAAATGAGCACCACCTCCACGGCACAAGGAGACGTCTGCAGTCCATCCAGGTTCAGGGCGCAGCCGTGGGTGGAAGAATTACACCATGAGCACGGCCCGGGCAGCGCCTGCAGCTTCAAAAGGGGTGAGAGGGAACCGCAGCCACTTTGCCCACCCAGAGATGGATGCGCAGTCCCAAGGGCTTGAATCAGGAATCTCCAGATGCAGCCCTGGAGGAAGGCACACCCAACCAGCCAATGAAAACCCTGGGAGTTGGCCTCCTTCTCATGCTGAGGCTGCAGGAAGACCCCAAAGCAAAACATGGGAAGATCTTTCTGTGAGACACTGAATCATGGCCAGGGAAAAAGCAGGAGAGCTGGACATTGTGGTGAATGGATGAGGAGGCGTGCAGGCTGCCGGGATGCCCACTCTCTCCGCAGGTGTCCACCCACAGCTCTGCCTTGCCTCGCTGCCCAGCAGAGGCAAAGATCATCGCACCCCTGAGAAAAAGCCCAATATCAGAGACAAAAGCCAAATCAAACAACCAGAGAAACACAGAAACTTCTAGAAAACACAGAAAGAAAACGCCATCTCTAGAAGGTAAAGGCAGTGTGCAGCCCATCTCGGGCCTCGGAGAACAAGGACACCAGCCTCCCGGTGCGTGGGACAGGTCTGCGGCACCCTGAACAGGGGGACCCTTCCCAGAAGCCCCACAGGGAGCACATCCCTGACTCCTAAGCTGGTGGAGGACAGATCTGTCACATTGAGCTGCCAGGTTTGGGGAGATTTGTTACCACAGCAGTGGAAACCATCACGATGCCCATCTAATAACCAAAACACTCTTCTCCAATTTTGACAATGGGAATTTCTCTAAAATCATCACTCTGGTGACTGTCTTTCCTAGCAAGGAACAACCACCATAATTAATGTCTCAGCTCATGATTACTAGCGCTCACTCCTCGCGGTGCCGTGACAGCACTACACTTAATGCCGGAGGGCAGCTCTGTGCCAGACGGGAAGGACCTCACACGTCCGGCCTGTGACTCTCCAGCCGTTCCTCATTAATGTCTTGATTTCCCCTTTTCAGATGGTGTCTCATGGCTCAAGTGGCCATGGCTGGCTGAGCCAATTTCACCATCAGGAGGTGCGCACACAGCCCGGTGCTCCACACAGCTCCTATGGATCACACATCTCTCACAGGTCAGAGGTCACGCCACACCTGCTCTGATGGGCTTTGCCTCCAGCCAGTCAACAGGGCGGGTCAAGTCCTGATTCTTCATCTCAGAGCAGGGAAATGCGATGCCTCTCCTGCGTGTTCGTGCTGAGAACTCCCATTGCTGGGACCTCGGCAAGTGGAGTCAGAGCCACAGCAGCTCGTAGTGACTCAGGGGGCTTCTTGGGCATGTACCCCTTCAGTGTCAACGAGGGGAATGGCAAGACAGAGGGCAAAGTCACATGTGGAGCGTGCACTTAGGGACATGGGGCTGACTCAAAACTCCGAACAAGCCACCGTTGTGTGTGATTCTAATGACCTGTAGACCTTCAAGTATTCTCTCCTGTACGCATACCTTTATGGTGTCCTTGTGGGTGCTGGTGGCAACGGCTAGGTGCCGTGGTATAGTCACCCCACCTCATCGCTCGTTGCTTTGTTTTCATGGGCGGCAACGTAGGAGGGTTTCCATCTGCTTGGACCGTCTCTCACTGGGTGACAAACCTTGGACTGTCTCTCACTGGGTGACAAACCTTGGACTGTCTCTCACTGGGTGGCTTAAGCCACCAATCAGGGTTTCTGTTCAGCAGGAGCCTGAGGAGGGCTCAAAAGGAGATTCCTGATGCCCATATTCCTCAGGCCTCGGACAGGCACAGGAGCAATGCAGGATGACATGAGCAGCTGACCAGTTTCTCCAGTGCCCTGGGTGGGGAGGCCAGCTAGGCAGGCTTAGCCATGCTGCAGACAGTCCAGGCCTCTGCCACCCCACAGGGAGAGTGACAGACGCTCACCTGTGACCGGTTTCCTCTAAAAGTGCTCCCAAAACACCTTGGTAAGGTGCCGGCACCTTCTGACAGAGCTCAGAAGTCACAGCACCCCCTCTGCACGGCCCTCGGTGCTGCCCCACACAGGAGGCCATGTGACCCTCATTCAGTGTGCTCAGGAACACAGCTCCCAGCCAACACCCCTGAAGGACTCTCCTCCCGGGGTGTGGGCGGCCTCCTGGGCCCAGTGTGGTCCTCAGCCCGATGCCTGGGCCTCAGATGGTGGAATCACCAAAGCTGAATGCAGAGATGCAAACCCGACCCTCGTAGCCTGTGGAAGACATGCTGTTCACGTCTGAGAGCTGAGACGTGAGTCGAGAGCCGGGTCCTCCTCCAAGGACGCCTGTCCGACATTCACGCTTCCCACACTTTTGCATGTCTACCGATGACCACAGACACCCAACGAGCCTTCATTATGCGGTTAAAAATAAATTTTAATGAGCAGGCAGATTCACAACTATGGAATCTACCAATAATGAGCCTCAACTGACATTTTTCTCAGTTGATATCTCTTAGCAATTTATGAGTATGGTATTTATTAAACACTTAAAAAACTAACTTCATCAATATCAGTAATTTAAAAAATGATATTTGTGCAAATAAAACACCAGAAAAGAATTTTCTCTAAACCCTGCTTTATAGCAATTTTAAACACATAACAGGTTTGGCATGAGAGTAAAAAGTGAATGTGTGCAGAGCTGAAATTAATGAAATCGAAACAAAAGAAACAATTGAAAAAGTTGACAAAACTAAAAGTTGGTTCTTTGAAAAAATAAATAAAATCGACAGACCCTTAGCCATGCTAACGAAGAGGAGAGAGAACTCAAATTACTAGCATATGGGATGAAAAAGGCAATATCACAACAGACACTTCAGAAATACAGAAGATAATCAGAAATTATTTTGAACCCTTATACTCCAATAAAATAGAAGATAGTGAAGGCATCGATAAATTTCTTAAGTCATATGATCTGCCCAGATTGAGTCAGGAGGATACAGACAACCTAAACAGACCAATATCAATTGAGGAAATAGAAGAAACCATCAAAAGACTACCAACTAAGAAAAGCCCAGGACCGGATGGGTATACAGCAGAGTTTTACAAAACCTTTAAAGAGGAACTAATACCAATACTTTTCAAGCTATTTCAGGAAATAGAAAAAGAGGGAGAACTTCCAAATTCATTCTACGAGGCCAACATCACCCTGATTCCTAAACCAGACAAAGACACTTCAAAGAAAGAAAACTACAGACCAATATCTCTAATGAACCTAGATGCAAAAATCCTCAATAAAATTCTGGCGAATCGGATACAAAAACATATCAAAAAAATTGTGCACCATGATCAAGTAGGATTCATCCCTGGGATGCAAGGCGGGTTCAATATACGGAAATCAATAAATGTTATTCACCACATCAATAGACTTAAAAATAAGAACCATATGATCATCTCGATAGATGCGGAAAAAGCATTCGACAAAGTACAGCATCCCTTTATGTTCAAAACTCTAGAAAAACTAGGGATAACAGGAACATACCTCAATATTGTAAAAGCAATCTATGCTAAGCCTCAGGCTAGCATCATTCTGGATGGAGAAAAATTGAAGGCATTCCCTCTAAAATCTGGAACAAGACAGGGATGCCCTCTCTCACCACTTCTGTTCAACATAGTTCTCGAAACACTGGCCAGAGCAATTAGACAGACGAAAGAAATTAAAGGCATCAAAATAGGAAAAGAAGAACTTAAATTATCACTATTTGCAGATGATATGATTCTATACCTAGCAGACCCAAAAGGCTCTACAAAGAAACTATTAGAGCTAATAAATGAATTCAGCAAAGTGGCAGGATATAAAATCAACACGCATAAATCAAAGGCATTCCTGTATATCAGCAACAAATCCTCTGAAATGGAAATGAGGACAACCACTCCATTCACAATATCCTCAAAAAAAAATAAAATACTTGGGAATCAACCTAACAAAAGAGGTGAAAGACTTATACAATGAAAACTACAGAACCCTAAAGAGAGAAATAGAAGAAGATCTTAGAAGATGGAAAAATATACCCTGTTCATGGATAGGCAGAACTAACACCATCAAAATGGCGATATTACCAAAAGTTCTCTATAGGTTTAATGCAATGCCAATCAAAATCCCAACGACATTTCTTGTAGAAATAGAGAAAGCAATCATGAGATTCATATGGAAAAATAAAAGACCCAGAATAGCAAAAAAAATGCTAAGCAGGAAGTGTGAATCAGGCGGTATAGCAATACCAGACTTCAAACTATACTACAGAGCAATAGTAACAAAAACAGCATGGTACTGGTACCAAAACAGGCGGGTGGACCAATGGTACAGAATAGAGGACACAGAAACCAATCCACAAAACTACAACTATCTTATATTTGATAATGGGGCTAAAAGCATGCAATGGAGGAAGGATAGCATCTTCAACAAATGGTGCTGGGAAAACTGGAAATCCATATGCAACAAAATGAAACTGAATCCCTTTCTCTCCCCATGCACAAAAGTTAACTCAGAATGGATCAAGGAGCTTGATATCAAATCAGAGACACGCCGTCTGATAGAAGAAAAAGTTGGCTACGATCTACATTCGGTGGGGTCGGGCTCCAAATTCCTCAATAGGACACCCATAGCACAAGAGTTAATAATTAGAATCAACAAATGGGACTTACTCAAACTAAAAAGTTTTTTCTCAGCAAAAGAAACAATAAGAGAGGTAAATAGGGAGCCTACATCCTGGGAACAAATCTTTACTCCTCACACTTCAGATAGAGCCCTAATATCCAGAGTATACAAAGAACTCAAAAAATTAGACAATAAGAGAACAAATAACCCAATCAACAAATGGGCCAAGGACCTGAACAGACACTTCTCAGAGGAGGACATACAATCAATCAACAAGTACATGAAAAAATGCTCACCATCTCTAGCAGTCAGAGAAATGCAAATCAAAACCACCCTAAGATACCATCTCACTCCAGTAAGATTGGCAGCCATTATGAAGTCAAACAACAACAAGTGCTGGCGAGGATGTGGGGAAAAGGGTACACTTGTACATTGCTGGTGGGACTGCAAATTGGTGCAGCCAATTTGGAAAGCAGTATGGAGATTTCTTGGAAAGCTGGGAATGGAACCACCATTTGACCCAGCTATTCCCCTTCTCGGTCTATTCCCTAAAGACCCAAAAAGAGCATGCTACAGGGACACTGCTACATCGATGTTCATAGCAGCACAATTCACAATAGCAAGACTGTGGAACCAACCTAGATGCCCTTCAATAGACGAATGGATAAAAAAAAATGTGGCATCTATACACAATGGAGTATTACTCTGCATTAAAAAATGACAAAATCATGGAATTTTCAGGGAAATGGATGGCATTAGAGCAGATTATGCTAAGTGAAGCTAGCCAATCCCTAAAAAACAAATGCCAAAGGTCTTCTTTGATATAAGGAGAGTAACTAAGAACAGAGTAGGGAAGAAGAGCATGAGAAGAAGATTAACATTAAACAGGGATGAAAGGTGGGAGGGAAAGGGAGAGAGAAGGGAAATTGCATGGAAATGGAAGGAGACCCTCAGGGTTATACAAAATTACATTCAAGAGGAAGTGAGGGGAAAGGGAAAAATAATACAAGGGGGAGAAATGAACGACAGTAGAGGGGGTAGAGAGAGAAGAGGGGAGGGGAGGGGAGGGGAGGGGGGTAGTAGAGGATAGGAAAGGCAGCAGAATACAACAGACACTAGTATGGCAATATGTAAATCAATGGATGTGTAACTGATGTGATTCTGCAATCTGCATACGGGGTAAAAATGGGAGTTCATAACCCACTTGAATCAAAGTGTGAAATATGATATATCAAGAACTATGTAATGTTTTGAACAACCAACAATAAAAATTTTTAAAAAAAGTGAATGTGTGTGGATTGCTTCATCTTTTGTGTGTGTGTGTGTGTGTGTGACCTGTTCTTTCTTTGCTGAAGCCTCTTAATTGTTCCATACAAATTGTTTGGATGAATAAATAACATGCACCATTCTAATAGCCAAGACATAAACCCAGTTTGAAATTTTTAGCTGCAGGCAAGGGCCTTACATTTTAGGGGTGATATGGAATTGCAGATTGTATCTGCAACCAGATCTTAGAGAGAAAGCTTGATTTTCACTAAAAGTACAAATTTCTTCCCTGAAATGTTCATCAAGAACAATGTTGGAAATCTGCTAGATAAAGATGAGTAAATTAAATGAGAACCATCGAAGGGAAGCAGACTCTTGGTTCTGAGGTTTTGGGTTTACAAGGGCATGCAGGCTATTAAAGAACACCGCTAGTTTCCAGAAGAGTAAAGAGTAAACAGGAAACGATTAAAGCTTGAAAAGTTCTCCATGGAATAATTCCTTTACATGTCGTTTCATATTTTTAATTGTAAGTAAAATAATAGATTTAAGAAATAAATAAGAAAGTATCTCACCACTAACCCTCATTCCATTTCTGCATCAATTCTATTACTGTGTGCACATTTTCCCATGAGCAGTTGACGGTGTTAGGAGCACTGCGAGCTGTTATTTCCTTGTCAGTTCCTTTGGCAAGTGAAGCAGCAGCGTGGGCTCCGGGCCTTGGCAAGGGAGCGTGCAGCTCCTCCCGCGGTCTCCATCCCCACGTTCTCCTCTGCAGGGACCTGGACAGCCCTGATCTGCGGTAGACAGGCCTCCTTTTCTGCCCACATGTGTGCACACACTCTCATGCTTCCTTCACCAGTTCCTCCAGGGAAAGGGGACTCACAAGGACAAACCTGCTAAGTCACACAGCCCAAGTCACAGGGTGACCCGGCTGGCAACGAAGACCTGTCCCTTGGCTTGTTTCCACGTCTCTGGAATCAAAATAAGAATATTTTGTGACATACAAAAATATTTGAACTGTCAAAGAAAGTTCAAACTCCAGTGTCCTTGAACAAGTCCACACCCCCAGGTGTGAGCTGTCTTCCTGCAGCACCCAAAGCCCCTGAAACACCAACACGTGGCCTTTTTCAGGAAGGTCTGTCCCTGGGCTCTAGAGGAAGTCCACCTGGTAGTCTCAAGTCTGCCTTTCTGGCTTCTGCGAGCTGAACCCACCCTGCACAGTGGTAGCCCTCACTGAAGGAGGCTGAGTGGGGATGCACCCGAGCACCCGCAATGCCTTTCTCCTTCTCCATGCAGAAGCAGTGCTGAAGAGCAGCGGAAACACTCGTTCTGCACATGCCCCCGGCTCAGGTCCTCAGCCACACCCACGTTCCACACGCCCTGCAAACAACGGTACCAGGTGAGCTGAGGTGGGCCTCCACACCAACCTGATCCATCAGCTACTCCCCTTGAGCACAGCTCTTAGGCTTACTCCAGTGTTCTCATCACACGTATCTCTTGTGTTGATATGTGTAAGCAAAACACATGACCAAGGTGTTCCAGGACTTCTCCACGCATCCACATCTCTGCATGGTTCTCTGCCCACCCCACCCAGAGCATTGGCAAGGCGGCCAGTCTGAAAGGTCACTAGAGGCCAGCACCAGCACAAAGCATTCTGATCCGCTTCACTCCTGACACTGCCCTGAGAGTCTCAAGATGGGCAGTGAGGCTTCCTGCCATCGGGAGAAAGCTCCTGGTCAAGGCAATGAACTGTGGACTTCAAAAGCTGGAGATAGGGGCTGGGATTGTGGCTCAGCAGCGGCAGAAGGGGCTGGGATTGGGGCTCAGCGGTAGAGCGCTCACCTAGCATGCACGGGACCCGGGTTTGATTCTCGGCACCACATAAAGATAAAGGCATTGTGTTGTGTCCATCTACAAAAAAGATTCTCTCTATATATATATAAAAAAATAAAGCTGGAGATAGGATTTTCAATGTTTTTACCATAAAGAAGTGAGAGCATAAGAAGAGAGAAACATGTTGAACCTGATTTAAACATTGCAAATGACCATATATCAAAACATCACTTGGGACCCCATAAATATGCACAATTTTTAGGTTTTTAATATGTCAGTTAAAAACAAATTTAGTCAAGTGTACAACCAGAGATATGAAAACTTGTGCTCTATATATCTAATCTGAATTATAACGCATTCTGTTGTCATATATAACAAATCAAAATAAAAATGAAGTTCAGTTAAATTCTAAAAACTATCAAGTCTTTGAGTGGACTCCAGACCAGTGGTCCGTAAGTGGTTCACTCACTGAAACACCCAGGGGTGCGGGGTCCAGCATCACCACCAGAACTGACCGCCAAGCCACTCTACTGTCAAACACGTTCTTCTAGCTGCCCATGGAGATGCACCAGAACTGACCACCTGCTCCAGTCCAGCCTGGCCTTTCCCTTTCTGTCCCTGTCCCTAGAAAAGCTTCCTCCCAAGGGAAATACATCTTGGCATTTCCCTCAGCGTCCCGCCACGCTGTGAATTCTCTCCTCCTAAGAAGGGAAGCACTTTTTTCAGACAATGCGCCTCACTCATGGAAGCTGTGACATTATGCACAGCTGTGGTCATGTCTGGGCATGTACCTGCCAACCGGCCAACAGTGCCTGCAAATTCAATCTGTTGATAGATGCTCTCAGACTCGAAGAATCTCAAAACTGAGAAGAGAGAGCATAGTGAAATAAGGGGCAGTCCACCTCAACACTGTGAGCATCAACACTAAGCACCAGGCCCATTCAAGCCCTTTACATTTACCAGCTCATTAATTCTAACAATATGCAAACCTGTACTGTAGGTGACATTGTTATCCCCTTTACAAAGGAAGGACATGGAGGGTCCAAATAACCACAGGCATCTTATGCCCAGGCAATTGATCCAACTTGAGCCTGGAGCAAAGCCCAGGCTTGCCAAACACAGCATGATTCTGCTGAGAGAGGAGACCTCAGAATCGGTCATGGGGAAAAACAAGAAAAACCAGTCTTTTAACACAGTCTCCACTAGGGTTGCCACAGAAGCTAGAGAGCACCCAGGTAGGTCTGGATTTCATTTGAACAACAAGTGATCTTTCAGGGTAAGTACATCCCAAACATAGCATGAGATATACTTATACAGTTACCTCTTAGGCGAACCTCTCTTCCACGTCAGAACCAAGTGTTTCTTCACTCGGTTTTACAAGAGCACATTGCCCTGCCAGGATGGAGGCAGAAGCCGTGGACTTTGAGCATATTTAGGAAGTTCCCATTTTTCCAAGGACGCACACAGCTGTGTCCATGCGCCATGCGTCTTTACTGTCCGTGATCCCCAAGACAGCCTGGCAAAGACATTTTATGGATGAGTGCACCCAAGAGAGAGGTGTGCACCAGAGAAATCACTGGTGAAGTGAAAGCACAGACTGACGTCCACGCCCTCGGCAGTGGAAATCACGACCCTGGGCTGTGCTTTCCATCCTGACCGTGTGGAACTGCTCCTTCCAAATGGACATTGCTGCTTCTGGGCCAGCTCAGCGGGAGCAGTGGGACAATTGCCAACAGTGCCTTCCCATTTTACCTGACCACCCAAAGCACCACCTGGGCTCAGGTCCACCCCCAGGGCCACTAAGGACGGGAGGCCAGGAGTCCAACGTGAAGCCAGGTGGGTGGACCAATCAACAGGCACGTGCTCTCTGCATCCAGTGATGATCAACTCATTACACAGGAACAGCCGCTTTCAAAAGACAGAAAATGTGGGGGGAAAAAAATGTCTTTTTTCCCAGTGATGGACTCAGCCAGAGAATGGCCTTAGTGTGGTTCAGCCTGCGCCTTACGAGCTTCCAGACACTCAGGCATTTCAAACAGCTCCATCGTTTTCCTAAATGACAGCCTTTTGAAACTGAGTAAGGCCAGGTGGCTTTATTCAATTTGAGGACATAAATTTGAAGTGAGTAAATAAACCTTGGATTGTCACGAAAAAGAATACACAAAACCTTCTGAATTCCATTTCTTTGGAACACATCAAAAATAAGACCACGTGGAGCATGGTTCCGATCAGATTGAAAATGCAGACCCTGAGGAGCAGGACCCAGGTTTCAGCAGCAGCATTGGGGGGGGGGGCCACGAGGGGAGGCGGGAACCTGGCAGACCTGGTTAGAAACCCAGGCAGGGGAAGAGGAGCTCAGGGAGATAGGAAGCACGTTCTCCTCGTGAGTTCAGCCCGTCAGGGACCCACGTGTGTCTGTCACTATGATGGTCACTGTGGTCATAATGCTCGCTGCCCTGCTCTGGCGCTACACATCACCTTGTGCAGCCCCTTGGTGGTGGCCTATCCTGTGCCCTGTCTTCAGCAGGAAGGCACCCTCTCTAGGATGGATCTAAAACCTTCAGTGACATCAGAGCTCACTCAGACGCTCACCTATGACAGGGCTCACTCCCATGGTCCCAGGGCAGGCCTGGCCTCCCAGGGTGACTCAAGGTGGGATGGCCCTGTCCACTGGGTAGTGCACGGAAGTCTCCGCCAGAACCTGAACTAGTCTTCCCTGCATTTCTGCATTTGTCATTGTGGCTGCCCATGGAATTAACTAACTGGTTGGCAAGGGGCAGGGGAGAGCCACAGGCCAAGGCTCCTCTGAATCCCAGGGACGAGCAGAAGTCGGGGCAAGTGTTCTAGGAGGCACTCGGTGAGCTCCAGGCCGGTCCTGCTTCCTTTAGGAATCCCCTCAGACAGACTGCCTTCTTACATTGTCTCAGACTTTGGGGAGAACAGTACAGTACATGCTGGAGAGTCCCATGAGCGAGTGGGGATGTGGGAGGACAGCTGCCTCCCTGTGCACCTCCCACTCCCTGCCACTGGCTTGTCCTGCTGTGCAGATCAGAGTCGCCCTAATTAACATAGTGCTCACACTCCTGCTGGTGTGCAGATCAGAGTCGCCCTAATTAACATAGTGCTCACACTCCTGCTGGTGAGCAAATCACAGTCGCCCTAATTAACATAGTGCTCACACTCCTGCTGGTGTGCAAATCAGAGTCGCCCTAATTAACATAGTGCTCACACTCCTGCTGGTGTGCAGATCAGAGTCGCCCTAATTAACATAGTGCTCACACTCCTGCTGGTGTGCAGATCAGAGTCGCCCTAATTAACATAGTGCTCACACTCCTGCTGGTGTGCAGATCAGAGTCGCCCTAATTAACATAGTGCTCACACTCCTGCTGGTGTGCAGATCAGAGTCGCCCTAATTAACATAGTGCTCACACTCCTGCTGGTGAGCAGATCACAGTCGCCCTAATTAACATAGTGCTCACACTCCTGCTGGTGTGCAAATCAGAGTCACCCTAATTAACATAGTGCTCACACTCCTGCTGGTGTGCAAATCAGAGTCGCCCTAATTAACATAGTGCTCACACTCCTGCTGGTGTGCAAATCAGAGTCGCCCTAATTAACATAGTGCTCACACTCCTGCTGGTGTGCAAATCACAGTCGCCCTAATTAACATAGTGCTCACACTCCTGCTGGTGTGCAGATCAGAGCTGCCCTAATTAACATAGTGCTCACACTCCTGCTGGTGTGCAGATCAGAGTCGCCCTAATTAACATAGTGCTCACACTCCTGCTGGTGTGCAGATCACAGTCGCCCTAATTAACATAGTGCTCACACTCCTGCTGGTGTGCAAATCAGAGTCACCCTAATTAACATAGTGCTCACACTCCTGCTGGTGTGCAAATCAGAGTCACCCTAATTAACATAGTGCTCACACTCCTGCTGGTGTGCAAATCAGAGTCACCCTAATTAACATAGTGCTCACACTCCTGCTGGTGTGCAAATCACAGTCGCCCTAATTAACATAGTGCTCACACTCCTGCTGGTGTGCAGATCAGAGCTGCCCTAATTAACATAGTGCTCACACTCCTGCTGGTGTGCAGATCAGAGTCGCCCTAATTAACATAGTGCTCACACTCCTGCTGGTGTGCAGATCAGAGCTGCCCTAATTAACACAGATTCTGAAAGTCTGAGAAAAGGAGGAAATAGGAGCTGAAGCAGGGAGGTCAGGTCTGGGGTTTGGTGTCCCACTGAGCAGGTGCCTCTGGGGCAGAGCAGGGCAGAGCAGGAGGCCATGGGAGCAGGACAGCAGGCGCTGCTTCACGAGTTCCACCAACCAGACAGCTGGAGTTTCCGTCATAGGAAGGGAGACCATAGGTCGTTAGGAACATGCATGAGAAACAGTGTGGAGCACCAGTCCCCTGAGGAGGGGCCAAGGTCACTTCACTGTCACTGATTAGCTACTCTTGAGTCTTCCCAAGGCTCCAGCAGCTAACCCTAGCACTTTCCCTGTGTCATCTGCACAGGGCGCCTTCAGCATTCCTGAGTGACAGATCAGAAATCCAAGTCACTCAACCTCCTGTGACCAGCCCAGAAGCAGGCAGCTCACAGTGGGGCCCAGAGTGTCCATCCAGTGTGGGCATGGTCACTCGGGCAACCTCCTCTCTCGGAGCTAGACGCCCCTGGTAAACACTCACCATGCGCAGCAGTTCCTTGTGGTCAGCTTTTCAGGATGTTTACTAAGGAAACTTTGGTTAAATCAAAGGAAAACCTGGCAGCTTATTGATTAGCTTCTTAATGTGCCATTCCCCCATTATGACATTGATCTGAATTATTCCTTTCATTAAAACAGCTCTGTAGCAATTGATCCAAGAGGGTAGAATCAGAGAAAACGGAAGCTTATCACATCAGTTGTTACCATTTAGGAAGAAAAATAATCAGGAGTGTGACCCTGTTTTGGAGATTAAGTTCAAAGAGTCAACCTTTCTAAAATAAGCAAATATTGGGTGGTGCAGTGCAATCAATAAAACGGGTCTCTCAGGGAGGCTCTGCCCTCAGAGCAGGACGTGGCATGTCCCCAGGGGGCAAAGCACCAGGGCTGCTGCTCTGTCAGTCCTGCGGGGAGCCCAGCCCTGCGGTTGTGAAAGGCATCTCTACCCTTCGCAGCTGAGCTTGCAGCTCCTTCTGGACAAGCCAGCAATGTTCTAGCGTCCTTTGGAGAGACATTGAGATGCCGAGGCTGAGAACAGCCTCTGCCACAGTAATGAGCCGCATACAATAACACTTTGAAGGCATTGAAGGAATAATCAAACAAGCTCGGTGAAGTCGTGTGTATGCTTTTGCTGAAAATTCACAGCCTATTGGGTTGGATCTTCTTAATAGCACTTTCAAAGATCTTGATGGCATAAAAACACACAGGTTTTCTGAACTAAGATCACGGTTTCATTTAGTAAATAAGGAAAGACATGTTAACAGAGGAAGAAGAGCTGTCAATACCAGGACTCCTCCCTTAGGCAGCAGCCACCTCCGTTCCCGGTGAACCCTTCCTTTATTTCACTAAAAGTGAGCAGGTGCCGGGACTGTCGCTTCCCATTCTTCCTTACCTACACAGCTATGGAGGGTTTTCCCTTTCTGGCTTTAAGTGACAATACGCCACAAGTGCTGTGGTTCGGATCTGGACTGGACCCCACAGACTGAAGTGTCGCAGGCTTGGTCTCCAAGACAGCAGTACGCAGAGGTGGACTTTCGAAGAACTCACTGGACTGTGAGGGACCTCACCCTTGTATCAATCCACTTCATGGATTCACGATTCGAATGGTCTAGAAGGAGGCTGTGGACACAGCGGGGGGGCTCAGCTGGAAGGAGTGGGCCACTAGAGAGGTGCCTGGAAGACCATCTTGTCCCTGCCCTTCCTCTCTCTCTGCCTCCGGGCTGCCTGGGTGGAGAAGGCCTCTCTTCCACACCCTCGTGTCGGGATGTTCTGCTTCACCTCAGGCCCAAACCACGGAACCAGCTGACCACCAACTAAACCTCTGAAACCCTGAGCCAAAAGAAACCTTCTCCTTTAGGTTGGTTTTGTCAGATATTTGGTCTCAGGATCAAAAAACTGGCTAGTGCACTGGACATAATCTCGTGTCCATGCAGAGACATCCTCCAGGGGAGAGCCCCCCACACTGACACTCTGGGAAGGCTCCATCTCAAGACGCTGCTCTGAGAGCGCCGTGCTGTGAGGAGACCCCATGGGGTGGAGGGAGACCCAGCAGGGTGCACCAGAGGCAGCCCCGGAGCCCCTTCCTGAGCATCACCTGCAGAGCACTGCTGCCCCCCGCCCAGGAGGACCAAGGGAGCTGCCGGTCAGGAGGAGCGTCCCTGTCCAAAGGAACGGCCTGTCTCTGCTACCCTGAGAGGAACATCCATCCACATGACCTGCCTTGCACCTGAGGGAAGCCCCTCCGCCGGGCCCTTCCTACGGCAGTGCTTACTGCGGGGCCCCTCGGTGGCCTACTCACTTCCCCACACATCCCCTTACAGAGCTGCTCATAGAACTTGAAATCCCCGGTGCGTACTTGTGTGACTCAGTGCAGCGTAAAACCGCTGACGTCTCCCCAGCAAAGCCGCCCCCGCGGAACCACCCATACAGCCCCTCAGCAGGAAGCCTTCCTCTAATGTCGGCCTGGACGAATCCTCTGTGGCGTCAACACATCCCAGGGCTCCGTCACCTGCGCAGTGGACCTCACGTGGCCTTTCAGGCCATGCGAATGCTTTTGCGGCATCTCTGTTCATCTCCTCTGATCCAATTTCTGCATCTTTCTCTGTGACTCTGAATGCCAGCCTCCACCCTGTGCTCACATCCTCTCAGATGATCATGGGCTTCATGCTTGCCTGCTTCCAGAGGAATCCTGTTGTCTGCTGATGATTGATTTCCTCTTCCTGTACAAACATGCAGATCCTCCTGAGCCTTTCATAAGTCATCTCAGGCACAGTCATTGCTGTGACACAGGCCCGAGGACTGGGGACTGAGACTTCTCTCCTGGAAATTGTCCTGACTTCCCTTTGAACAAGTGTCTGAGTTGAGCATCTGCCAGCTGCTCTGCTCCTACAAAAATTCTCTCCCCCTTTTCCTCCTCAGTCCCTCTTGAAGATTATATCATCTTTTCTTAGATCTGGAAAGGATATCTCAATTACTGCTCCATCTCCGGGACCCAGCACACAGGGGTATGTAGCAGGAATCAAGCCATCAGTCATTCAAGGGCAGAGAGTAGCACACTTCTGAATGGAACTGAAGAAAAGGGAAACAAACAGAGTCATGCTCCATCAGGAGCTGAATTCTATTCTGCATCAGTTACGAAACTCATCCCACGTCTGCCTGGTAATGCCATCGGAGACGTCAGCCTCATGTTCAAAAACCAATCCGAAAAAAGTGTACTTAGAACAGCAAAGTCCAATCAAATGTGGCTTTGGGTTACTTTATTAAATTGGAATATTGTATTAAAAGAATAGATGAAGCTTTAGTAGTTATGTCTAAGGCCCATGAAGGAAATGTGAAGGTTGTCAGAATCAAGGTGGGATAAATGGAGCAGAGGATGAAAGACCACGCAGAGAGGTCGCATGGACAGGTTCTGCCAGCACCCTGGACCACCACTCTCACAGAGGACTCCAGGAGCCCAGCCCGCACAAGGCCACCATGTCCACAGGCACCACTGCCTGGCCACTGTCTGTGCCACCTTGGACAAGGATCCCTGGCCACTCACTGACATGGCAAAGAGCCCTGCTTCCAGACATCGATGCAACCTTCTTCATTTTAAAAAATCGCCCTGCCTCAGCCTCTTTGAAGATGCACAGAGCTTCCTGACCCACATTCCCTTGCAATGCTCGGTCCAAATGAATGTCATTACTCCCTGGGGAATCTCTCTCCCATTGGTTATTATTATTATTATTATTATTATTATTATTATTATTATTATTATTTAGTCAGACAGGTCACATTAATTCAAGATTAAAGATCAACTTTAAAAGCAAAATTGTGTTTTTCTTTTAGAAAAATTGGGAACATTTCAATTTCCTTTTATGAGATTAGCCCAATACTAAAAGCAAAACTGAATCATGACATTAAAAGAGTATTCTCACATGCTGATGGGTAAAACTGTGGGCTGTCACTCCTGCCTTTATATAAGAAAAAAATGGACAGGATGAAAAACCAGAGTTTTCTCCACCCATCGCACACCTGAGGTTGCAGGGAAAATCAGCACCACAGATGTTGGGAGTGAGTCCAGGAAGTCCAACTGGAGATCTGCTCCTGGAGTGGGGGCCGAAGCCATTAACAGCAAGATGTGTCATGGTGCTCTGATGAGGTGCAGTGTAGACACACCTGAGCACAGGCACTGCTCGGGCCTGCAGACACACAGGGACCACACTTTTTGCTCCAAACCCCAAAAATGTCCATGAACGATCCCCTCATGGTTGGGAGGCAGAAAGAGCTATCACACTGAAATGTATCCAGAAACCTCGGGACCACAGCCTCCCCTGGAGAAGAGGGTGCCAGAGCCTTGGACCAGGAGGGGAGGCAGTCCCCACTCCAGAGACCCGTCATCTTCTCACCTAAAGGATGAGGACGCAGACAGAGACACTGTGGCCACTATAGCCAGTAGGTGACAAGAGGAGGTAGAGCAGGACCACTGGAGGAACTTGCCCAGTCTCAGTCCAAGAACTGGCCCACAGCACACGGGACTCTCCTGGAAGACCCGGCTATGGCTGAGGAAGCTCCCCGTGGTCACAGAGAGTTTTCTGAGTGATCCAGGAGCCCTGGACTGTGAACTGTTAACAATAGGGCCGCATCAAGACTTCAACCATGGGCGCAGGTTCAAGAATGTAACTTCAACTTCTTTATTCATGGTTCAGCCATCCAAGTGGAGTCCAGAATTTAAAGGATCCAAAATCATGTGACATCAGAATGTGTGTACAAGAGTAACACATGGTCACCTGAATCCTTTTACAATAAGAAGTTCAGATTCAGAACATGGAGAACCTCTATCCACCTTGAATTTCTTTCCAATGTCAGGCAGAAGATGAAGCCCGCCACAGTTTGATAATCATGTTTTAAGTGAGCACCATTTTGTATTCCTTATTGATGGATTAAAGAACTTACAAACTGAAAGTGGTTTTGCATACATGCCAGGACAGGAGGCTTCCTGGTATGTGGCATTCTGAGGACACGGCAGGCAGCGTGTGCTCAGGCAGGAAAGCAAGAATCTCTAGGGTCGTGCCTTTTCCTGCTGTCCCTATAGGGTATCTACAAGGACACTGTGGCACATATATGTATATACACGTGTGTGTGTGTGTGTGTGTGTGTATTATATATGAAAAGTAATGAAATAGTAGCGGCTTTCTGTTGTGGTGGCATTTTGAGAACTAGGCATGGCCGTTTTCCCACACTGACTCCAGAAGCCGACCTCACGGCAGAAAGCCGGGGTAGAGCCCCACACTGGACAGTTACCGTGCATCAACTCATCACTTGACTGAGGTGTGCCAGGCTGCAGTGCTGGTTGACATTCCCCTGGGAGAACTTGTCTGTGGACTTAAGGCGCCCCTGAGAAGTTCCACAGTGGTCTGCAGATGATGGGCAGGTGGGCCTGGGTCACTAGCCTGTTTTCCACCCCTGGAGGAGGAAGCCTAGGAGTCCCCCTGGCCTCAGCCTCCTCACAGAGCCCTCCCCTGTGGAATGTGGAAGAAAGAAAAGTAAGAGGCGCATGGAGGTCAGACCTTCGCGTGCACAGCTCAGTGGGTAGAGTCTTGCCTCCCATGCACAAGGCCCTGGTTTGATACCCGGCTCCACAGAAAGAACACTTGACATCGTGTCTCCAGCATAACTTTTAACAGCAATCTCTGAAGAGAAACCAATGGGTTACCAAGTTATCATGGTCAACAGAGGAACCTGGCCCTGTGTGATCCTCCTAAAGGATGTTGACATCACTGATGATTTTCCATTAGCTTTCAAACTTAGGTCCACCCTATTTCACTTCAATCCTGAAGAGATCAAAAATGATCTCTTCATCCCTTCCAGCTCCGATGGAGAATGGATCTGACCACAAAATGGAGCCCTCTCACTTTACCTCAATGGGCGGAGAACCCAGGGGGATTCAGTGTGAGGATCTTCCTGAGGAAAGCAGGTGAAGAAGGCACCAACAGTGTGGTGGGGCGTAGCAGGTTTGCCCACCTCCTCGGCTTCTGCTGCTGGGTTTCACCTGGGGTTGTCTGAGCCCACGGGCAGGTGTCAGCAGACACTGAGCCGTCTCAGACAGTGGGATTTCACCAACAGTTCTCAGCAGAGCAATGCCCCTGCCTTGAGATGGTCAAGCAAACCCACAGTTCATTCACAGCCCCAGCAACCGAGCATCAGCCTTTCATGTGTTCAGAGGCCGTCTCTCACTTTACGTCTCTGGCCCACGTGAAGAGGTCCCAGTGTCACCCTGATCTCCACCACTAGTCTTAATTCTGCAGACACGTAGTGTAAACATGTGTCCTGCGTGCTGCCCTCAGTCCTCATGCCAGGGCCTCTGGCTAGTTTCATCAGTGAGCTGGTTAGGAGGGTCGACGCGAACAAGACCCTCCTATTTATTGCTAGTTCCTTCATCCTTCACAGTCGATTCAGCCATACTTAAAGCTATGTCCCACATTGTCTTTGAGAATCTTAAATATGTTACTCTGCTGTCTTTGACATACAGTGTTGATGCGAAAGTCTGATGTCACTCTACTGCGCTCTCTTCTTTGTAAGTGACCTGGTCATTTTGCCTAGGTGGCCACTGCATTTTTATTCTTTTTGTTCAAGATTCAATAGCTTTGTGAGATTACATGTCAGAAGTCTTGATTTTGTGTAGAATTTTCTAAGTATACAGAATGTTCTAGTAATTAGGTTCAGACCTTCTTGCAGCCCAAGGAAGTCTACATGAAGCACAGTTGTTCTCTTCTGTTCCTTGAGTGTTTTTACATATTCCTGTGGTTGCATATTTGATATTGATGCTCTTTTCTCATGCCTTATCTCTCCTTCAGTCCTCACAATAACCTTGCCAGATAGAACATCATTCAAGAGGGGAAACCTGGGGCCCTGAGGAGGTAACTCAGATGAGTAGGAAAATGTAAGGAGGATAACACATACAACAATCGTGCGATTTAAAACATCACCCATGAGATGAAGCAGGTAAGTTCTCTGTGCCCTCCGTCCCTCCCAGGTTCACAGGCTCACAGTTCAGTAGCTGCCAGCTGACATGAGTGGGGCTCATGGCCAAGTGCAGCAGCACCCAGGACGGACCCACTGGCAGCTGCTGCTGCTGAGTCTGCCAACTGGAGATGTTTGGTTCCCTGGCTCAGCCTTCTGGTTTTGCAGAGCACTTGGTAGTGTCCTTAAATCTGCTGCCAAAACTATTAGAGGATCCCCAGGGTGTTTTCAATGTTCTCTTGCGGATTTTTCCAGGCCCTACCCCCTCACTAATGCAATAATCAGCCTCAACTCAGTCTGCTTCTCTCTTGATGGCAGTTCATGGGGGAGAACCTCAGCTCCAGGAACACGTTTACAATCCAGTCCAGCCCAGTCGAGGAGGAACATCAGTGCACCGCTGGAGGCCAGCGCTCTCCCACACCACCTGAGATCTTCAGACCAGTGGTACAGATGGGCCCCAGGTGGGATGAGGGGCCTCCATCCCCAGCCACGTGGCACACACTGGAGCACCAGTGTCCCCAGATAAATTACTTCTGGTCCCAGGAAGCCCTTCCTGTGGCTCACTGGAGATCACCAAAACAGCAAGATGTGAGGACCTGAAGGTGGTCCGTGCCAGTAGTCTGCCAGTGGCCCAAGCAGTGACCCGTGATTGTCAGTGATCCATGATAGTGGTCCCTGCTAGTGGTCCGTGCTTGTAGTGCACTTGTGAGGGAGACCACTGTGCTGCTGTCTCTGGAGCACAGACAGGTTGGAAATCAAAAGCGGGGACAGAGAGAGTAAGCAGGGAGCCCTGGAGAATGGCACTGTGAATATGACTGTATTTGGAAAATGGGTCTCTGCCAATGTATCTAAGCACCTTGAAACAAGACCACCTTGGATGATCTTGGGTCATCCTGGGCTCGAGTTCAGTGCTCCTCCTCAGACCTCCCTGTGCTCTCCGACCCTCTGAGGCCTGCCACCAGGGAGTCACCAGCACTGGTCTGCTCTGCCATAGCCAGAGCCCAGCACTCACCTTCCCTACCCTTCTCCTTAAGCAACCGGAGCCGCCGGCCAACGTGCTGACAGGGGGCGTTCTTCACTGTCTGCTCCGGGGAAAATGCCCCCAGTCGAGCTATGATGTTTTACACCCGTGAGAACCAGGCGTCCAGCTTTCCAAGTCCCTCGGCCACACCAAGGCGCTGAAAACACAGGTACGTGGAGGCCCACGCATTCCAGGCACCGGCTCTGTGAGATGGCGACATCAGACACAAGCCCTGGCAGTTTGGAAGGCAGCTATGAAGCAAAGAGCTACAAACACCGACGATTCTGAGGCAAAGTGCTGCGAAGACAGCGTTAGCCCCTCCAAGCGCAGGGAGGTCTTCCCACGTCGTGTGTCTAACCCAAAGGATGACGGACATTTAGTGACGCAAAGAGAAGGCACACCCTGGCGCTTCAGCGGCGGGACGGCGGGAACAGATCCGGGCCGCCAGAGAAGCAGGGAGAAGGCGTGGGTGGGGGCAGGAGGACCGCAGAGTCCACTCGAGAAGGTCAGGTGGGAAAGGAGAGAGGACTGACGGAAAGAAGGAGGACGGGATGGAGGGGAAGGGGTTTGTCCAAATCGGGGAGCACAGACGTGATGAGGAGCTGACAGAAGGAAAGGGGATGGTGGACAGGCTGGCTGAAGTGGCATGTCCCCTGCGCAGAGGGGACAGAGCACAATTCCTGGGAGGTGTCTCCTAAGGCTCTCACCCGCAGTGAGGCAGGACAGGGAGTCCTGGCAGAGGGCGAGGAGCGGGGAGAGGGTCAGAGTAAGAGTCCAGTGCAGAGGGCAAGCCCGGGAGGATGGGATCCTGGGGCCGCTGACCTCCTCACCGAGAACCCAGGCCTTCCTGTGGTCTCCTCGGCTGGGGTGTCATTGTCTAGAGCAAGCTCCGGCCTGGCAGATCCAAAAGGATCATGGGATTCACCAGCAAAGCAGACGAGGTGCACAGGAGTGAGGGTCTCGATGCCTTGGGAACCAAGGGTGTAGGCTGTGCTGTCCTGGCCACCAGGAGAGTGGCTGCCTGCAGAGGTCACCTGTGAGGGCGTCACGGCTTCCAGGGTAGGGCAAGGCAGAGGCGGGCTGGCTGGAGGCAGCCATGGCCTGGCCTGCCAGGAACAGGGGGCCTCACCAACTCTGAGGCAGGGGAGGGGGTGAGAACCACAGGCAGTGCCTGGCAAGGACACGTTGTCCTTTGTCCCCAGTCATGTTGACATGAATTCTGGTGGATCAGGGAACAGTTTCGGAGAGCCTGGAGATTTGGAACCCAAATTCCAGAAGAAACAGGGTAGTATTGAGACAGGGGCCCTGATATAGGGCCAGTGTTTTTTCTAATGTTCACTGACGGGCCTTACCCAGGCCACAGCCCAGGTCCACGGTGGAGTACCATGATTGGAGGGGAGCTGGAGGCCTCTGGGAAAGCCGGCTGCAGGGGCATGGGCCTGCAGCTAGTTCTGGGACGAATCAGCTCTGCAGCCCGCGAAACTCTGCTCACCACACAGACTTCGCTTCCCCTGGCTGAAACAGAGTGTAAGGCCAACCACGCAGGCTGTTGTGAAGAAAGACTCTTAATGCGAGGTTATTGAGGGCAAAAGCTTTCACTTCAGAAAAGAGATACAGATGCATTTTCACAATGAAGATGATGCAAATTTGAACCCGTGTGTCTTGGAAGGCCCGCTCCACCGCCGGTGTCCAGCCTATCTGCCTGGCTCAGCCTCCAGGGCCCGTTACCACTGTTCTCTGTTCTCCTGGCTTGGGGCTCCCACCATCATCTCATTGGCCCAGAAGCTGTGTCCAGCTCCTTCCCTGGCTTAAACAATCCAGGAAACCACTGTGTTTGCTCATTTCCTTGAGCAGCTTTTCTGAGGATTTATAGAGCAGGTTTATCCACTTAAAACGCATAAGTCAGTGGCGTTAGCATATTCACAGGTGTACGCAACGTCAGCACAGTCAGCCTGAGACCCGCCTCCCCTCCTCCAGACGCCTGGTGCTATCCAAGCTCTGCAGAAGGAGCCCCTAGAAAACGGTTGCCACCCAAGAACCACCCCCACACTATGAGCCTCATGGGTTTTTTTACTTTATTTTTTATTGTTATTTTTATTGATTTTTTATGTGTATATGACAGCAGAATGCGTTACGATTCTTATTACACATACAGAGCACGATTTTTCACATCTCTGATTGTATAAAAAGTATATCCACACCAATTCGTGTCTTCATACCTGTACTTTGGATAATGATGTCCATCACATTCCACCATCATTTCTAACCCCATGCCCCCTCCCTTCCCCTCCCACCCCTCTTCCCTATCTAGAGTTCTTCTATTCCTCCCATGCTCCCCCTCCCTTTCCCACTATGAGTCAGCTTCCTTATATCAGAGAAAACATTCAGCATTTGTCTTTTTGGGATTGGCTAACTTCACTTAGCATTATCTTCTCTAACTCCATCCATTTACCTGCAAATGCCATGATTTCATTCTTTTATTGTTGAGTAAAATTCCATTGTCACATTTTTTTATCCATTCATCTATTGAAGGGCCTCTAGGTTGGTTCCACAGTTTATCTATTGTGAATTGTGCTGCTGTAAACATTGATGTGGCTGTGTCCTTGTAGTATGCTGTTTTTAAGTCCTTTGGGTATAGACCAAGAAGAGGGATAGCTGGGTCAAATGGTGGTTCCATTCCCAATTTTCCAACAAATCTCCATACTGCTTTCCATATTGGCTGCACCAATTTGCAGTCCCACCAGCAGTATATGAGTGTGCCTTTTCCCCCACATCCTTGCCAACAATTATTGTTGTTTGTCTTCAAATAGCTGCCATTCTGACTGGGGTGAGATGAAATCTTAGAATAGTTTTGATTTGCATTTCTCTAATTGCTACAAAGGCACTAAAAACATGCATTGGAGAAAAGATAGCCTCTTCAACAAATGATGCTGGGAAAACTGGAAATCCATATGCAGCAAAATGAAATTAAACCCCTATCTCTCACCATGCCAAAACTCAACTCAGAGTGGATCAAGGACTTAGGAATTAAACCAGAGACTCTGCGTCTAATAGGAAAAAAAGTAGGCCCTAATCTTCATCATTGGGATAAGGCCCCAACTTCCTTAATAAGACTCCTTTGGCACAAGAATTAAAATCAAGAATCAATAAATGGGATGGACTCAAATTAAAACGTTTCTTCTCAGCAAAAGAAACAATCCGTGAGGTGAACAGAGAGCCTACATCCTGGGAGCAAATCTTTACCCCACACACATCAGATAGGGCACTAATCTCTGGGGTATATATATAAAGAACTCAAAAAGCTAAACACCAAAAAAACAATTAACCCAATCAATAAATGGCCAAGGACCTGAACAGACACTTCTCAGAAGAGGATGCACAATCAATCAACAAATATATGAAAAAATGCTCGTCATCGCAAGCCTCATGCTTCTCAGGAGAAACACCAGCACCGGCTGGGTCCTCCCAGGGCAGCTGAGCTGCGTCTCTGACCCTGGCTCCTGCAGAGACCCACTGTGGGGCAGGACTGTGGGAAGCTGACCCAGGGAGGAGATGGAGCTGAGGTGGCTGCAGGGCAGGCCGTGCTCCTGAGTTTCCTCCTTCCCAGGGTCCTTCTGGCACAGGGACCCCTCCTGAGCTCCCCTCCCTGAGAAGTTGCCGAGAGCACTGTGCCGCGATGGGACAGGAGGGCTGAGGACAGCGGTCTTGGTCCTGCAGCTCCGTGCCTTTCCTAGGCCCAACTTCCCATCTGTCTAAAGGGGTCTTCACGTAGGAAAACCTTCCCCTGGATAAAAGCCATGCTGTCTGACATGCCACTCACACCAGGGACACATGCTGACCCCCTCAGAGCTCACTTCCACCTGGAAGGGTCCCCAAGTGTCCACACGCAATGTCTTGGGCACCAAAAGCGTTTGATGTCACCATGTGCAGAGACCTGAATGTTGCACCTATGGCTGAAGAGGTCGCCAGGAATATGACCCTTGTGCAGGTCTTGTCTTGGGGGTGGGGTCTCACAACAGCACAGGAGGCACCCCAGGAGGGGTGGTGACCAATGCCCTGAATGTGTGGGTGCTGTGTCCAAGAGCTCCGCTGTAGGCCTCCCATGAGGCTCAGCCTCTCTCTGCTGTGCAGGTGCTTGCATCCTGGCGCACAGTTCATGGTCTTCCCCGGGCGGCGGGAAGTGGCTGGAAGACCTGGGGACAGAACCAGCATGCACCACTGCTTCTGATCCAGCAAAGTCAGACTCTTGCAACTGACCCAGGGACTTCAGAACCTACTCAGCTGCAGATCATACACAAGCAGTGATTATCTGGAGATCGTAAGCTAAAAAGTGCTCAATTACATGCAGGTAATTGTTGTAATTAGAAAGGTAATTCCGCTTGGAAAAGCTGCACATAAAAGTGCTACAAATAGTCTTGGTATTGAGTGACAAAGGCAGTGACATAGGTCAAACATAATTTTGGTTTTAGAGGCCCTTTGGAGAGGGGCATCTTTAGTACATGGAGACTGTTAATTAATCCATCTGCTTTACTCCGGCGCTCAGACTGCACCTGGGCACACCTACTGCATTAAGGCAACGTCTTCCTTCAGGGAGGGAAATGGGGGATACTAGTGTGTCATTTTACCCACTTATGCCAAATTTACTAGTCTATGTGGCTTCCTTGCCTTTGAAAGACTATAACCCACCATTTTTAAGAACCAGTCTGTCATTTACTCACTGAACAGCCACAAAGTGAGTTGACATTTTCATTAAAGGAACAAGAGCAAATGGTTATGCCTGTGACATTCATCTAATAAATAAATTTTGCTGACCTTTCATGTGTGAAAGTCCATGCCATTTCTTTAATTATTTTACTCTTGGGAAGCTCAGAAAAGGAAAGATAACAAGAAGAGAATTTTAAGCTCCAAAACTTAAAGTACTGAGGAACTGGAGTCGGACGGCTCAGGGTACACAGTGCCTGAGGGATTCTGGACCCACAGATTTCAGAACCTTGACTGCAGCTACTTGTGTGCTGCTGGTCTTGGGGCAGATGAATTTTTAAGTGGATGTTTTGTGGTGGTTGTGGCTTCTGCTCAGGATGAAGAAAGCCAGGACACAGGAGACCAGGGCACAGAGGCTGCCCCTGCCGCCCTGAGCTCCAGCAGGCCCAACACCGGTCACGGCTTGGCTCAGGACTGTGCCCCAAAGGCTCGTGTGCTCAGGGCTTGGTTCCCAGTGCAGCAGTGTTCAGAGGCAGGGCTTTGGGGAAGGACTGGATCACGAGGGCTCTAATTCTTTAGGTGGATTGATTATTGATAATTGATTATTCCATTGATAAGTGAATGGACCCTCAGCAGATGGCAGAACTTCAGGTCCTGGGCTTTGGAGGAAGTAGGTTACTGGGAGATTTCTCGTCCTGGGTTTTTTCCTTCTCCCCTCAGTAGCCTAGGAGGAAAGCCAACAATGAGCAGAACTAAAGAAACAGATCCCAAAATTAAAGAAAGAAAAAACACAGATTCAAGATGCTCAGGATACACTAACCACAATGAACAAACAAAAGTGCCCTCAAATTTCTGGGAGGCAGGATAAAGAGAAAATCTCCAAAACAGACAGAAAGCATAAACATCGGTCATCACACCCAGAGAAACGGGGGTCGGCAAGCTGACTCCGTGCACTGCAGAGGGTGGGGTGCCATTGGAGAGGGGCTAATGAGTGGAAAATCGCTTCCTGGGGCAACCCTACATTCAGAAACTGCCTGTCAATGAAAAGCTGAGATAAAGAGTTTCCAGACCTCCTGCTCTCCAAAAAGAAGCTGAGACAGTTCACTGCCGACAGATCTGAGCTACAAGAAGTGCTAAGAGCTGGGGCGCAGCACAGGGGTGCACACCTGCCCAGCCTGTGTGAGGTTCCACCCTTGGCTCCAAATGAGAAAGAGAAAGGCGTCTGATGCCAAATGGCACAGGGGTTGCACAAGTCTTGGAAAGGGGGCAGACACAGGCGGAGACACAACAGGCTTTGGGTTTCATACAGTTAAGTGTGTAGTGGCCTCTAATACTGAAGCAGTCACAAAGCATGAGAAGGTCACTAGCATACAGGGGTGGGCAGAATGACCAGCTCCCAGAGCTGTCCACTTTAGGAACACTGAATCCTTCAAATATGTCACTTACCAGGCAAAGGACCTGGGGACAGGGAGAGCAGTCTGGATATGCAGTGTGATCACATGGGCCTTGAACAGAGAGAGAGCTTCCCCACCTACTCGGAGGGAGACTGGCTAAGGAGGCACACTTGCAGAGTTGCAGTGTTGCTTGATTTGAAGATGGAGGAAGAGGCCAAGAGCCAGGAAAGGCAGGCGGCTCAGAAAGGCAAAGATCAGTTTCTCCCCCAGTGCCTCCAGAAAGGAGCTGCTGACACCTTGATTTTAGCCCAGGGAGACCCTGTGCAGGACCTGTGACCTCCAGAACTCTATTAAATACAAATTACTTTTGTGCTGGTTTGTGACCATGTCACCATGAAAATTAGGAAGATTAATTACTCTGCAGAAGTGAAATACGTAAGAACCACATGGAGGATGTGCACATCTCTCAAAGACAGGAGCAGGGGACACCATCACCCCTCTTCCTACGGAGGCATCCACCCTGGAGCACCTACAGGAATAAGAGGTGCCACAAGCAAGCAGGTCTGGGGAAGACAAGGAGCCACACAGGGCTCAGTCGATCCAGGCAAAGGGAGGGACCGAGGGAAGACCACACAGGACCAGGACCTCACCTCCAGGGCAGGGGATAAGCCCCAGCATGACAATAGTTAGTGCATGACACCCAGAAGCGGGGACAGTCCAGTCAACAAAAGAAGCTCACTTTAAGGAAAAAGGGTAGAAAACAGACACCATGCTAATAAGGGGGAGACTGGAGCAGGTAATGACTATCCAAGAATATTCTTAGAGACAAAGTGAGATACAATGAAGGCAATGATTCAACAGGAAGACACAAAAATCCCAAATGTGCATTCACCTAGAAACAAAGCTTTAAAAAAAAATAATAAAGAAAACAAAAAAACAGACCAGCATTTATCATTGAAAACTTTCATAGTTGCCCCTCAAAACTTTACAGAAGCATCGCAGAAAACCAGCCAGGACATGGGGAAGTGAACGAGGTCCATGACTGATTTAAGGCAGTGAGTACAGTCCACCAACAGCAGCAGAAGGTAGGTGTTTTAGGGAGTCCACAGGAAATTTGTCACCAAGGGCTATACTCTCAACCACAAGGCAACTCTAAATGTTTGAATGTAAAAGAATTGAAATATCCAAAGAAACGTTACAAACTCCAACAGAACTAAACTATAAATAAGTAACAGAAAGGCACCTCAATATCGTGGGACAGCTGAAGAGAATTTGGAAGTATTCTGGATGGAAGCTCAAACATATCAAGACTTGTACATTGGATCCCGTCAACATTAAACTTAAAAGCCTTCCCTCTTCTACGTGCACCTTTAATAAAATGAGATTGTTGACAAGAGGATGGGTAGCCATGTAAAGATTCTTCTTTTGTTTTGTTTCACTTTTGTTTTAAGTTGCCTGCCCCTGGAGATGGGTGAGACTGAAGAAAAACCGCTCACATCTGAGGAAAAACTATTTGCGTCTGAGGAACAGATAGGGAGAAAGGACTGATGGACATTTCAGGAGGATACAAAGGCTGATATAATGATTGTTTGTTGTTCCATTTTTATTTCATTCTGTTTCGGTTTTGCTTGGTGTTATCTTGTTGGGTTGTATTATAGTTATAATAGAAATATGGGATCAGAAATTAGTAAAAAACAAACCGAAAGAGTGTTAAGTAAATTGTTAGAGGAAGGAGGCATCCCAGTAAAATCAAGAGCAGTCAGGGCATACGTTGATACAATACAAAAATGTAGCCCATAGCGTTTTAGGGAGGAGTCGTTAAATATATCACAATGGAACCATCATGGTGAAGATTTAAAAAGAATAGAAAAGAAAAGCCCAGGGACTCTACCAATTGGCACATTGCCATTGTGGACATCCATATCTTGTTTGCTTAGTCCAAAGCCTTCAGTTCAGACAATGGTAGAGGAAGGAGAAGACACATTGATTCAAGTAAAAGAGAAGGTCTCTCGAGTTAGTCAGACAGAGGAAAAGATTCAAGTAAAAGAGAAGGTCTCTCGAGCTAGTCAGAGGAAAATTTCAAGTAAAAGAGAAGGTCTCTCGAGATAGTCAGATAGAGGAAAAATTCAAGTAAAAGAGGAGGCCTCTCAAGATAGTCAGAAAGGGGAAGGAAGTTTAGAGCAGAAAAAGCGATCAGGGGAAAAGTTACAACAGGAGACTGCTACTAACACCTTTCTATCACCAGAGGGCGTCAGTGTCCAACCAACAGCGCCACCTCCATATGCTGGGAGGCCCCCAACCCCCGTAGTTGATAGATGGGATCCTGAGACAGGACCTCAAATATTAACATGCCCTGTACTTGAGCAGGCAGGAGGGCAGCAAATTCACCGTGCTCTAGATTTCAAAACAATGAAGCAGTTAAAGGAACCTGTAACAACCTATGGTCCTCAAGCACCCTTCACTGTAAGCTTGGTCGAATCCATTACCAACTTGGACATGACGCCAGCAGATTGGGCTAGTATGTGTAAAGCTGTGCTAAATGGAGGACAATACCTGTTATGGAAGGTTGCCAATGAGGAATTTTGCAAGGAGATGACTAGGCGAAATGCATCAGCTGGTTATCCTCAGAGAAATCTAGATATGTTGTTAGGAAAGGGACCTTATGAGGATCAGTAGCAACAAATTGCATATGATCCTGCCATATACTCACAAATTGCTGCAGATGCAGTTAGGGCATGGAAGACTTTACAAGGACATGGAGGTTTACAAGGTCAATTATCTAAGGTAATACAAGGAGCTAATGAACCATATGCTGAATTTGTAGATAGGCTTATTCAAACAGCTACCAGAGTTTTGGGGAATACAGAACAAGCAATGCCATTCATAAAACAACTGGCTTATGACCAAGCAAATCGTTGGTGCAGAGAGGTCATTAGACCATGGAAACATGAAGATTTAAACACATATATTAAATTATGTAGAGATATTAATGAACAAGGGCAAGTCTTGGCAGCTGCAGTACAACAGGCTTTAGATGCCAGGCCAAAAACATGCTACAATTGTGAACAAACAGGACATTTTAAAAGGAATTGCCCCATAGGACATTTTAAAAGGAATTGCCCCATAGGCGATTCTACTCCTTTGATACCTAGTTTTGTTAAACCCTCCATAGGAGGAGAGTTTAGGAGGGTTTAACAAAACTAGGTATCAAAGGAGTAGAATACCAGGTATTTGCCCACGATGCCATAGAGGGAGACACTGGGCTAATGAATGCCGTTCTCAAACCACCATAGAGGGTACTCCGTTATCAAAAAACGAAAAAGGACCAGGTGTTTATCCACGATATCATGGAGAAAGGAATCGGGCTCCATTGCCAAAAAACAGACAGGGGGGCCCAATGCTCCATGGCCCACGACCACAAATATATGCGTCACTAGAGGAACCCAGCAACACCATCAAGGTAGTGCCCAGGACACATTATCCATTAGATCCCTCACTAGACAAACCAGAGGGAGCGCAGGGTTGGACATCTGCGCCTCCACCAGAACAGTACTAACTCCAGAGTTGGGAGTTCGAATCATTCCCACAGGGGTAAAAGGACCTCTTCCCAAAGGAACAGTAGGCTTATTATTGGGACGCAGTTCTTCTACTCTAAAAGGACTTATGATAAGTCCTGGGGTAATTGATCCCAATTATAAAGGTGAAATAAAAATTATAGCCAGTTCTCCAAGGGGTATATCAGTAATTTCACCAGGAGATAGAATAGCACAGTTACTAATAATACCCAGCCTACATGATAAATAGAAAGAGGTTCCAGGGGATTAGGCTCCACAGGTGTAGATTGGGCTATGCTGTCTTTAAATTTAGATTCTCACCCCATGCTAAAACTAAATATTCAAGGACATGAATTTAATGGGCTACTTGATACAGGTGCAGACCTTAGGATCATATCTCATCAAGAATGGCCAAAACATTGGCCATTACAACAAGCCACTCAAACGCTTCGAGGCCTAGGAGTGGCAACTAATCCCCATAGAAGTGCAATGGTATTAGATTGGAAGGATCCTGAAGGATGTGAAGGAATTATACAGCCATGTGTATTGGATCATCTTCCTATAAATTTATGGGGACGAGATGTCCTAGATCAATTAGGTTTGACATTAACAAATAACATCAATCCAAATGT
Source organism: Marmota monax (assembly GCF_021218885.2). Classification (NCBI taxonomy): domain Eukaryota; kingdom Metazoa; phylum Chordata; class Mammalia; order Rodentia; family Sciuridae; genus Marmota; species Marmota monax. The sequence continues at coordinate 9,328,535 of NW_026692826.1, read as the reverse complement.
GCCCACTATTAGGGCTAGACAAGGTTTTAGGAAAGAAAAAAGATTAGGAGGACTAGAACAAGGTATAGCAGCACCAATTCAAATAGATCAAGGAATAAATAGACATGGATTGGGTTTTCAGAAGGGGTCACTGAGACAATAAAAATTACTTGGAAATCAGAAAGACCAGTATGGGTTCCTCAGTGGCCCCTGACTAAAGAAAAGATACAAGTAGCCCATGACCTGGTCAAACAACAATTAGCGGAGGGACATATACAGCCTTCCGTATCTCCCAAAAATACTCCCATTTTTGTCATCAAAAAGAAATCTGGTAAATGGAGATTATTACAAGATTTAAGAGCCATTAATAATGAGATGGTTATTATGGGACCTACTCAATCGGGGATTCGCCAATTGTCTGCTTTGCCAAAAACCTGGTATGTTTTAGCTATAGATATTAAAGATTGTTTTTTTTCAATTCCAATTCATCCTGAGGATAGTCCATGTTTTGCATTTACTATCCCTGCACTGAATCATGAAGGTCCTGATCAGAGATATGAATGGAAAGTACTCCCTCAAGGGATGGCTAACAGCCAAACTATGTGTCAAATTTATGTTAACAAAGTAATCCAGCCACTTAGAAATAAAAATCCTGAACTACAAATATTTCACTATATGGATGATGTATTATTAGCACATAAAGATAAAAACACATTGCTAAAATGTTATGCCACACTTACAAATTTATTAAAAAAATTATAATCTAGAGATAGCAATAGATAAAGTACAATTAAATTTTCCAATTAATTATTTAGGAGTTCTATTATCCTCAACCATGGTCCATCCACCAAAAATTCAAATACGAGTAGATCAACTCAAATCACTTAATGACTTTCAAAAGTTATTAGGAGACATAAATTGGATAAGGCCTTATCTAGGCATACCAACAGGAGAGTTGGGACCTTTATTTGACCTTTTAGGAAAAAGGTCCATCAGATCCAAATTCACCCTGAATGTTAATGCCTGAAGCAAGAAAGGCATTAAAAATCATTGAAACATATATGAAAAATATGCATTTGGATAGAATTGGTATAAGTTTCCTTTATTATTTATTGTAATATCAACAAAAAATGTTCCTACAGGAGTATTTTGGCAAGAAGGTCCATTATTGTGGATACATTTATCTTATTCTCCTAACACTATTCTTACTAGGTAAACTGAGGCTGTAGGACAATTAATACTCAAAGGAATAAAAGCAGCAAAGGGAGTGTTTGGAATTTCTCCCAATAAAATTATTACTCCATATACTATGGATCAAAGTGATGAGTTAGCTAATGAGTTAAATACTTGGGTAATAAACATGTGCAAATCTATTGTTTCATTTGATAACCACTTACCATCTAATCCTTTATTGTCTTTTTGGTCTTTGCATCCTGTAGTTTTTCCAAAAATGACAAGAAAAACACCTATCATGAATGCTCCAAATATATTCACTGATGGGTTAAATAAAGGTACAGCAGCAGTAGTTACACCTGATCAAACTTTTACATTTTTAGTAACCAAACAATCAGCTCAAAAGGTAGAGTTTAATGCAGTATTACAAGTTTTTGTGATGTTTATAGATTCTGTATTTAATTTATTTTCCGATAGTCAGTATATAGTTAATGCTATAGTATCCCCTGAAGATGCTAGTAGGATTTCCCCTTCCTCTACTGTTTTCTCTTTGTTTTCCACTATACAAAGTCTAATCTGGGACAGAAAAGATCCATTCTTTATAGGACATATCAGGGCACATACAGGATTGCCTGGAGCCCTTAGTTTGGGCAATGATTTAGCAGATAAAACTACACATGACATACATATTTTTCTCTACACTAGAAGAAGCTACAAATTTTCAAAAAAACTTCCATGTCAATGCTAATACTTTACAAAAGCATTTTAAAATAACTAAGGAACAAGCTAGACAAATAATAAAACAATGTCAAAATTGTGTGACCTTTTTACCACAAGTTAACCTTGGAGTCAATCCTAGAGGACTGATACCTAACCATATTTGGCAGATGGACGTCACACACTTGCCAGAATTTGGAAAATTAAAATATTTGCATGTTACAGTTGATGCTTCTTCCAGATTTTTGATGGGCTCCCTTCATACAGGAGAAAAAATTAAAGATATTTTAGCTCATTGCTTACAAAATTTTGCCACTGTGGGCGTTCCAAAACAGTTAACAACAGATAATGCCCCTGGTTATACTTCTACCTCTTTTAAACAATTTTGCTCATCATTTGGCATTACTCATATAACAGGAATCCCATACAATCCACAGGGACAAGGCATAGTTGAAAGAGCTCATCAAACTATTAAAATGTACTTATTAAAGCAAAAAGAGGGAATTGGAAAGGGGTATATATCCCTCAAAGATAAACTTAAAATAACCCTTTTTACTCTAAACCTTTTAAATTTGGATTCATCATGGCTTAGTGCTGCGGAAAGGCATATGTGTCCAAAAAATGTACATAAGCCCAAGGTACTTTGGAAGGATATTCTAACAGGACAATGGAAAGGTCCTGACCCAGTGATTGTCTGGAGTCAGGGGTCTGTTTTTGTGTTTCCACAGGGAGAACAGCAGCCAATTTGGATTCCAGAGAGATTAACTAAGGTCCTGACCCAGTGATTGTCTGGAGTCGGGGGTCTGTTTTTGTGTTTCCACAGGGAGAATAGCAGCCGATTTGGATTCCAGAGAGATTAACTAAAGCGATTTCTACAGACCAAAAAGAAGATGATTTGGTTCAAATCCATAACAGCTGATATCCAGAACTCCAGTTTGGCTATCCTTACATCTGCAACAGTGGTTCTCCCACACCTGGAGGCTAATGAACCCAGGATGCTTTTTTCAATATCTATTTTATTGTTGCCCTTTCCCACATCATGAAGTTCTACTTTGTTTTTTGAGCTCATACAGACCTAGGTTAATGTTTTGCTGATCAGTTCTATTTTTTGACTATAGAGTTTTTAAACATTGCAATGGAGATTTCACCTGTAAAAAGTTATAAGGCCTTTACTATTATGTTATGTGTTGTATGCATTATCTTATGTGTGGACACTTGTGTTTTATGTTGTATGTTTATGTGTGCGTATGTCCATATATCATATATGATGAGCACTCATGAAAAAATGGATCCAAATATTTTTTTTCTTATTCACGTGATTTAAATGGTTTAATTTAAATTGGGTAAACAGCTGTTGAGGATTGTTTTAATATATGAACAAAAAAGGAGGTTAACAGATCTGTTTGTTTACTTTCACCTTTCCTTTTCATTTCATTTAATAATTCTGTTCAGGATAATGTAAATTGTTCAGAAAATTGTTTTCTTTTAGTGCCTGCTGGAATGTTACATAATTTTTTCTTTAGCCATTATTGCCAGAATACCTATCTTCATCCAATCTACAGCTTCTGCAATACCTATCACTGAACTGCTTTCAGAACTTGTCTGGACTATGTATCATTTGTATGCATTGTGAACTCACTTGTATGCATTGTGAACTATCTATTGATGCAGTGACTTGTGGTAGTGTTGGGGTATTTTTGCTGATGATGTCATCGGTGGTACAATTTTTCCAAAAGGAGCTGTCAATTGACTTGGTGTATCTTCCTCCCTTCTGCTTATGATGGTCATTCAGCTAAAATTTGGGAGCCAACAGAGGTGAGGCAAAGAACCTCACCCCCCCACACACTGGTACAAATGCCTATCCACAGGTGTGGCTGTATGCTGGACCAGTAGTCAATGACGGGTAAGATCCAATTGCAATGATACCAACCTAAGACAGGAGGCTGACGCCTTGAGGTCAGCTCATCTGATAACGGGTAAGGACCATATGTACTATTGGACAATGTAAGGCAGGCATGGTCCCTAAGCCACATGCTTGTTGTTTAAACAGTGAGGGGGAGATGTTGAGAGCCACAGCTGAAGGGGCCCCAGCAAACTTCCAGCTGATTGGCTCACTGTGGCCCCAGCAAACTTCCAGCTGCCAGCTGATTGGCTCCTCTGCAGTGATGCTCATTGGGCTGTTTCCCCACCATTTCAGACCACAGAACTGCTCATTGGGGGACTCTTTTGGCTCCGCCCATGCAACCCAGCCAATCAGCCTCAAGAGCAGGAGGAGTGGGGAGTTGAGAGGCTCGCTGGAAGCCCGTGGTGGCAGTTGGGCTCTGAGGGAATTCCTGAAGAGCTCGTGTGGTGCGGTGTGTGTGTTCTAAAAATAAAGTTCATTTCTGCTTGACAAGTGGCTCGTGAATTGTGCCCAGCCAGACTGCGGCATAGATGACACCTGGAGAAAGCCGGTGCACACCAGTGTTGGGTACGAGGCTTACAGAGTGCAGACAAGCACATAGCTGTTCACAACTCAGCTGTCCGAAGACGGCCGTGCAAATGAGCACTTCACCAGGGAAGAGACTCACACTGGCAATGAGCACATGAAAGGGTGTCCGTCTCCATCGCTTAAGAGGGAAATGCTAACTAAAATCACGGCTCTCAGGTGGCAAGTTTTTACTTTTTTTTTCTCTTATTGGTGCATTGTAGTTATTACACATAGAGTTGATTCATTTTGAAATAATCATTCAAGTGTGGAATTTAACTTACTCCATTTCAGTCCTCGGTGTCCCCCTTTCCCTCCTTCATGGCTCCCCCATTCATCTTCCTCCACTCTACTGTATATCTACCACCCACTGTGTGTGTGTGTGTGTGTGTGTGTGTGTGTGTGGTGCTGGGGGTTGAAACCAGAGCCTTGGGCGTGCGAGAGAAGCAGTCTAACAAGTGAGCTATGTCCCAGTTCCCAGGTGGAGTTCACTGTGGTAGAGCTACATGTGCACATACTGCAGTCTTATCAAACCTCCCCTCCACGTTGCTCTCTCTCCCATCCTCCCCAGTCTCCTTCCTCTACCCCTCAGTGCTCTGGTCTTTAGGATGCCCACCCTCTCCCCTCTTTTTCCCTCTTCCTGTGCTCTAGCTTCCACATATGTCAAGAGAAAACATTTGGCCCTTGATTTTCTGAGTCTGGCTTATTTCATTTAGCATGATATTCTCCAGTTCCATTCATTCCCAACAAAAGCCATAATTCCATTTTTTTATGGCTGAGTACAACTCCATTGTCCATGTGCCATCTTCTCAATCCATCCCTCCATTGACAGCAGCCTGGGCTGGTTCCATGACTTGGCTATAAGTGAGCTGAGTTGCTATGAACACTGATGTGGCTGTGTCACTCTAGTAGGGGATTTTACTGCTTTTGAAGAGTGGGATAACTGGGTCATATGGTGGTTCTATCCCCAGTTTTTTGGGAGTCTCCCTACTGCTCCCCAGAGTGGTTGTACAATTTGCAGTCCCCTCAACAGTGTCTGAGTGTACCTTTTCCCCCACAGTCTTGTCAACACTTGTTATTATTTGTGTTCTTGCTAACTGCCATTCTGACTGGAATGAGTGAAATCTTAGTGTAGTTTTAATTTGCTTTTTCCTGATTGCTAGGGATCTTGAACATTTTTTTTCATTTATTTGTTGACAATTTGTGCTTCTTCTTTTAACTGATGTCTGTTCAGTACCTTTGTCCATTTATTGATTGGGTTATTTGGGTTTTTTCGTGTTCAGCTTTTTGAGTTTTTTCTGTATTCTGGATATTAATCCCCTGTCAGAGAAGTACCTGGCAAACATTTTCTCCCGTTCTGTAGGATCTGTAATCACACTCTAAATCATTTTCTTGGCTGTGCAGAAGCTTTTTAATTTGATGCCATCCACTTACTAATTCTTGGTTTTATTTCTGGAGCTTCAGGGCTCTTGTCAAGGAAATCCGTGCCTGCATCAGTATGGTGAAGTGTTGACCACTACGTTTTCTTCTAGTAGTTGCAAGGTCTCTGGTCTAATTCCTCGCTCTCTGATCCACTTTCATTTGACTTTTGTAAAAACAGGGTTGTAGTTTCTTTCTTCTACATATGGATATCCAGTTTTCCCAGCACCATTTGTTTAAAAGGTTGTCTTTTCTCCAACATATATTTTTGGCATCTTTGTCAAGTGTCCGATGACTGTGAGTACGTGAATAGAAGTGGTGATAGTGGACATCCTTGTCTTATTCCTGATTTTAGAGGAAATGCTTTCTGTTTTTCTCTGTTCAGTATAATATTGGCTTTGGGTTTGTCGTATACAGCCTTTTGATGTTGAGGTAAGTTCCTTCTATCCCCAGATTCTCCAGTACTTTTGACATGAATGGGTGCTGGACTTTATCAAAGGCCTTTCTGTGTCTATTGAGATGACCACATGATTCTCGTCCTTGATTCTCTTTATATGGTAATTATGATTACTGATTTGTGTGTTGGACCAACCTTGCATCCCTGGAGTGAAGCCCACTTGATCATGGTGCACTACCCTGTTTTCAAATATGGTTTGTCATATTTTGTTAAGGACTTCTGCTTCTGTGTTCATCAGGGATATTGGTCTGTAGCTTTCTCTTCTTGATATGTCTTTGTCTGGTGTTGGTATCCAGCTGATACTGGCTTCATAGAATTATTTAAGAGTGTTTTCTCTCTTTTGATTTCCTGTAATAATTTGAAAAAGACTGGTATAAGTTCTTCTTTAAAATTCTAGTATAATGTGATCTGCAACTAGTATACTCAGAAAAATGAGACATTATATCCCATCTGATTCAAATGTATGGTATGTCAAGGTCATTGTACTGTCATGTGTAACTAATTAAAACAAAAAAATGCAAAAATTTTTTATAAATAAATAAATAAATAAAATTCTAGTAGAGCTCAGCTGAGAACCCCTCTAGTCCCGGGCTTTTCTTTTTAGGAAGGCTTTTAATTGCTAATTCAATTTCATTGTTTGATGTCGGTCTGTTCAGGTTTTTTATATCTTCCTGGTTCTATTTGGGCAGGTCATATGTGCCTAGAAATTTGTCAATGTCTTCTAGATTTTCCATTTTTTTGGAGGATAAATTTTCAAAATTGTTTATGATAATCCTTTGGATTTCAATAGTGTCTGTGGTGATATCTCCTTTTTCATCCCTAATTTTATAAATTTGAGTCTTCCCTCTCTTTCTGTTGGTTAGATTGGGTAAAGAATTATCAATCTTGTTTATCTTTCCAGAGAACCAACTCTTTGTTACGTTGATTGTGTGTCTTGCTTCTATTTAATTTCATTAGCTCCTGCTCTGATCCTAATTATCTCTTGTCTTCCACCGATTTGGGATTAGTTTTTCCTTCCTTACCTAAGTCTTGAGATGAGCACGTGATTATTTATTTGGAATCTTTCTATTTCTTTAACGTTGGAACTCAGTGTTATAAACTTTCCTCTTACAACTGCTTTCCTGCAGAGATTTTGATATGTTCTCTCTGTTCTCTTTCGTTTCAAAGAATTTCTGAAATGCCATTTCTTTAATTTAAAAAGTTAAAAACTGAGCCTGTTAACAGCAAGTGCTAGCAAAAGCAAACAGCAGCTGAGCTTTCTGCCCGCTGCAGTTGGGCACACAAAATGACTCCGACACCCAGGAGAAGCACAGCGTGACATTCCTTAAACCCTTAAACTCAGCAATCCACCATACCCCAGGTATTTATTCAAGAGAAATAAAAACACACGTGACATGAAGCCTCACATGGGAATGTGGCGAACGCTTGCTCCCGGTGGTAAGACTGGGAGCCTCCTTCCAGAGGCCATCTTCTCTTTCCAGGACAGCGTGGGGCAAGGCTGTCCCCACTGGGGGACATGGTGGTGCTAGTACCACAGCGTGTGTGGAGTGCTGTTTGCAGACCGCGACAGAGTGAGGCAGGGCTCTCAGGTGTCGTTGGGGGTGCGTTTGAGATTTCTGGATGTGAACTGAAGTGAAACCTCAAAGCAAATGATTAAGGGGAGCCGTTGGAGGTCATCTGCCAAGTCCTTCACAGGTATCCCTGGAAGCAGCCCTAGCCTTGGGCGCCTGCTCAGCAGCAGGGTCTCTCCCGTGCTGGAACTGGAGCTGCTGCCTGCCCGGGAGTTCTCACAGGGAAACCTCCCCATCGCCCAGCAGGTGCAGTCAGTGGACTGAGGGCGTCTGCCAGGGCAGGCTGCATCACGGCTGGTCGCCCCGCGGAGCCCCAGTGTCTCCCGTGTGAATGGGAACAATCGTGCTTCCTGGAGCAATGTTGAAGTTCGATCATCAGCTACATCGGACATGTTTAATGACTACCTGTTTTCAAAATTATCACCCTAACTGGAAACCTCGTCCGTTTGCGATCTCTGATACAGAGGAAAACATTTTATTGGCACTTTTTCTTAGAATAATTACTTAGAACAAAACCAGTCTTTAAAAGATATTTCAAATGAAGCTCTAAAGCATTCGGGTTAAACTTCTGCAGAGGCCGGAGTCGAGCCATGAAGATGAGCCCACGGTGGTTTTGAAAATGTTGAAGACGGTTCCCTAAATATTTGTCACCTCTCCCGCCCAGTCTTGGCAAAGCAGACAGACAAAAAGGCAAACTGAAATGCAGACCGTGAAGGTTCACCCTCCAGTGGGAATACAGAGGGCACCAGGTGGCAGGCTCCAGGCAGGGAGCGCCATGCCCCACACGCTCAGGTCTTCACCCAGCCTTGTCCCCTGAGTCCCCACGGGGCCCTCCCAGCCGCCCTCCGAAGACAGGCCTGGGAGCAAGTTTCCTCAGCACCAGCTTTATAAAAACAACAGAAACCACCCAGAGCTACTTCGAAAAATCACTTGTGCGATTCTCCAGAAAAATGGGATCCTTAAAAAATATACACAAGACTGAATAACAAAGATGAGTGTCTGTGACAAAGTAAGAGAATAAAAACAAAAAAACGTTGGGGACGAGTGATATCAATGTCAGAAAATGGCCCTGAAGTCCCTTCCTAGGACAACACATTTAGGGATGTTGAAGCAAGTAACCCCCCAGTCAGGGAAAGGAAATTAAATCATTGCTCTTATTACACCCAAAAATCAATTATGAGTGGACTAAATAATTCAATGTTCAGAAAGGTAAGGAGAACCGGGGACAGAGGCTGGCAGACTCAACCACATGAACGAGCCAGACCTCTGTGCTCCAAAGATGGCAGCAGGACATCACAGTGGAAGTGACAGGTGGATGGCAAGAGTCACAGTGTGCGTGTAGCCCGGGTAGCCCTCGGCCGCTGTTGCTAGTGATCTTTCCTGGAGGATTGCTGCCTGCTTCCCTCTTGTGACAGTTCAGTGACTTGGGGACTACGATCGGTGCTGACCTATCCGCACATGAGAGGGTTCCCTTTCTCTTCATTATCCCTCACATGTGCGTAGACTCCATCCAAGAAAAAATTTATCTCTGAAACTTCGTTTTCGTGGTTTGTTGACCCCAGAGCTCAGCAATGAAAAGAGGAGGAAGAATTGAGAGGTGACCAACAATTTTCCTTCATAGCTCTGTACAGCAATGACTGTTCCACTCAGGTGGCTGCCGTTGTCACCGCCATTGTTACTGGAAACAATCTGTCTGGAACAAGCTTGGTCTCTAAATGACAGTGCACCAGTGTGAAGTCCAGGCCCTGCGTGTGTTCCGTGGCCTGATCTCCTTGACCTGTTCACGTTCACACTGCTAAACGTTTTCTTATATAAAAGTCATCCTAGGTCAGCCCTTCTCCCCAGCCAGCTGTCCCAGGGAGGAGGCATGTAGTCATCAACTTGGAAAGGGGCTGGGCTTCCAACCCAGCTCTGTACTCAAGCAGCAAGGAGACCTGTAGTAAATCGATGCATTGCGGGGACAAAATGCCTGCCCTAGGACAGCTGTAGAGTGACGGAGGCTCATGAGACCCCCCAGGGCTAAGCCTGTCTTCAGTCAGCTCTTAGTGCCCTGGCCGTCAAGGTCCCCGCCCATGGTAGGTGGGACCTCACCACATTCACTGATGGCTTTGGGAGGGGTGCTTGGCCATTGCTTTGAGACAATGGAGGACAGAGACGCTTCTGGCTCGTGCAATCTGACCTCGGCCACGTGAGTGTGGACGATGCAGCTGTGGCCTGGCTACTTCTCTGCGGGTTGAGAAAGCTGACACCTGTCCCTGCTGTCATCACACAGCCAGGCACCTCCGCCCTGAGAGCAAAGGAGCAGGAGGAGGGTCTCGGGAGGGTCTGGGAAGCTCGCCTCCTCTTCTGACACACGTGGTCCTGTCACCCGGCCGGTCGGCTGCCCCAGCAATGGCGGTGTCCTTCAGGTCTCCTGAGTCCAGAGTGGACAAGCTGAAGATTAAACCACTGCTCTGAAATCAGGAGTTTCCCAAACGACACTGGATGCTTACTCCGATTGACAGTGCACGGCCAGCTGGGGGTGAAGAGGGGCTGGCCTTCCCCATCCAGCAGGGGCTGGGACTCAGCCTGCCCCCACAGGAGGGCTCCAGAGCCACCAGGGCTGACCACCACCTCTTCCTGCACATCTGCCCACAGCTGCCCCCGGATGCAGCAGCCCTGTGGGCCCCCACAATGGCCACTTCCTGACAGGAGGGGCGGTCCCTGGGATGCAGACCCGGGCACATGCCCGACCCACACACCTCTGGAGGAAGCAGGAGCGTGGGCATCAGCCTCCGATCAGTGAGACGTGGGCTAATTAAGGGTCCCCACGAATCCACTCCTGGCCCCACACCATGGGACTTGAAGAGCCCATCTCAGAGGTTGTGCAGTCCAGATGGCCCTCCTCTGACCCCAGGGGCAGGGACCGGAGACTGCAGGGGCCCAGCTGACATGACTGTAGACATAGACAGACAGAGAAAACGTGTCCGTGCCAGAGCCCTGCACGGCGAGGCCCGGCCTGCTGCAGCTCCCAGCTGGCTCCCACAGAGCAGGGCAGGGAGGGACGGCCACCCCCGGCTCACCTGCTCCGCGACCCCTGCCGCAAACCCTCACACCCCTAGCCACCTGGACCTGAGCCATCATCTGCTCCGTACTTTCCTAAGGTCACGGGTCTGCACCCGCGTGGTTTTCTCCCCGACTTTGCCCTCTCCGGCCTCTCTTCAGAAGGAAGCTGCCCAGACGGACGGACTCCCACGGGCAGCCGAGACGTTGTCAGGGTAAGGCCAGGTGGGCCCCCTCCTGCTTCAGGGAACCCACGGTGCCGCTGGCTGTGCACCCCACAGACCTGCTTTGCAGCCTCCTGGAGACGCCAGCTCACCTGACCCAGGTCCCTCTGCTCCCCCAGGGCTCCTGGGGCTCTCCTCCAGCTCTGCCGCCATCACCCAGCAGTGGTCTGAGACAACACCACCCTGCTCTTCCTCAGCCCTGGAGACAAGGAGGCCAAGGTCAGTTTGCTGAGCTGCAGGGGAGGTGTCTGGGCCGATGGTCCCTCTGAAGGGCCCGGGAGTCCATTTCCCTGGCTTTCCCAGGGCTGCGTGTGGACATCTTTCCTTGGCCTGGGCCCTTCCTCCGTCTTCAAAGCTCTCTCTCTCCACCTTTGCACCCACCCTGTAGCACCCGTTCCTGTCTGGGAAGTACCGTGCACCAGGTAAAGCAGGCCAATCAGGGGGCATGTGTATGGCCAGCAAGAGCCACAGCCACCACCCCCACACTGGCCCTGAGAGGAACAAGAAAACAGATTGACGTGAAGTGACAAATTCAACCAGAAAACAAAATAAAAATCCGAGCAAATCCTTCTCAAATCTTCAATGAGGTGGGAGGGAGCACGCACCCCAAGGTGGTGTACTCGGAGGAGAGATACCAGGCTCAAGGAAGGAAACCAGCAAAGCTTTACAAGTGAAGCCATATCACAAGCATTGCTTAAAGTAAAAGCTTGATTAAAATAAAATAAATGAAAAGAAAGGTGGGAGCGCGTGGTGTGTGCTGCGTTCTCATGACAATCTAGGAGAGATCAGTAGAGGGAAGGAAGTGGGGGAGGGAGGTGGAGAGGGAAAGGGAATTACTGGGGAGTGTTACTGGGCACATTATATTGGTGCATTTTGTGATGTACAAAAATATAACAACAAATCCCACCATATGTGTAACTATAATGCACCAATAAAAAGTATGGAAAATAGGAAAAAGAAGATATCTTCAAAGGATTGGAGAAAAAATGCTGTGTGCTAGATGTCATGGTGCACGCCTCTGATCCCAGCTACTCAGGAGGCTGAGGCAGGATGATGGAAAGTTCAAGGCCAGCCTGTGACACTTGGCAAGAACCTGTCTCCACACAGACTGGGGTGACTCAGTGGTACAGTGCTCCTGGGTTCAGTCTTCAATAAAGGGAGGAAGGAAGGAAGGAAGGAAAGGAAGAAAAAGAGAGAGAGAGAGAGAGAAAGGAAGGAAGGGAGGGAGATGGAAAGAAAGGACAAAGCCTTTTCTAAAATAAAAGAACACCTGATTCTCAACATTAAAGGGCGCACAGCAGATCCAGAGAATAACGGCTCTGACCACCACCTCAGCACGTCCTCCTGCAGCTGAGTGGGGCTGGAGAGCAGCCGGGGGCACTCAGCCGAGGCACAGGCTCCTGACAAGGTGACACGCAGGTCGAGCAGGGCAGAGTCGGCAAGTTCCAGTCTTCCAGTCTCAGGAACGTCCGCTCCCCGACTCCCTCCAGCCATCCCTGGAGAGATGCATGGACACCGAGGACCCAGGAGGGCGAGCGCAGAGCAGACCAGCAGCACACAGACGACCCACCCAGGAGTAGGCTAAAGACCCTCGGGTCATTGTGTCAGGCAAACCCAAGGCTGGAGCTCCGCGGTGTGCAGACAGCTATGCCGTTATTATCTAGGTGCACCGGAGGCTTGCAGGCCTGGCGTGGCCTCCCCCTCTGTTTTCAGTCCTAAGACCACTTTTCACGAAGCATCTGGCACAGTTAGCGCTCTGCCAAGTCCACCTTGGCAAACTCAGCGGTAAATAAACAATTTAGGCTTCTAAAAATGCAGACAGATTTCCAGCAGGTCTGCCGTAAAAAATGCCTTCCAATTTGACGTTGGGGCCACTTGTTGGTTTTGGCTTTTTCTCCTGAAATTTGGAAACTACGACTACACATTGTTGCCAAAGCCAGCAGCCAGGGCCTCCCCCACACACCCATCAGTGAGTTTCCTGTTTTCGGGTCTCACATCGGGTCTGTATTCCGCCTGGAGATGGCTCTTGTGCCCAGCATAAGGTAGAATCCAGCTTCATCTCCCTGAAGTTCTCCCACTGACTGCAGAGCCTGGGCTTCCCCAGTGTCTTCTTGGTGGCCTTGTAGAAGGGGTTGACCACACGCGCTGTGTGGGTCTGTCTCTGGGCTATTTTGGCACACGTCTCTGTGCTGGGTTAAGGCCAGTGCCGTGGTGATCCGCTTACTGCACCTATGTAAGGTGATTTGAAATCAGCAAGTGGGATGCCTTTGACTTTGTTTCTCTTTCTCAAGACTATTTTGGCTATTTGGGATCTTTTGTGGCTCAATATTAATTTTAAGACCTTTCAATTTCTGTGAAAATGCCATTGGAATTTTGATAGGGATTGCATGAATCAGTACATGGTTATATTTGATGATATTAATTTTCCCAATTCAAGACAGAGCAATGGCCAACAGTTATGTGGAAAGTCAACGCTCTTACTCACAGGGGAAACACAGATGGAACCTAGAGTGAGCTATCACCCACCTGTCAGCATGGTTGATGATAGAGAAAAACACACAGGAACAGGTAGAGTGGTTCCTCAAAAGACGACCCAGCCGGACTGGTATTTCTCCACAGGAAACGAACTCTGCACACAGTAGAAATGTGTGCACAGGTGGGTTGCATGTCTTCTCAACAGCCAAGATGTGGAAACCCTGAGAGCATACCCACAGAGAAATGGATGAGTGCAGGGAGTGTACACAGACACAGGAATATCATTCAGCCTTTAAAAAGCAGAAAAGGAAATGTGGTTGAACCTGGAGGAGATCATGCTAAAAGAAAAATCCAGACATAGAAAGATAAGCACTTAATCAACTTGCTTATGAGTCTATACTTCAAAAAGACGCCAGGGGCACAGAAACAGAGCAGAGCAGTGGTTAGCAGAGGCTGAGAGGGGAGGAAGTGGGACACTGAGGTCATTGGGTACAATGTGCTGTTTGCTCTGCAGCATAAACAAGGGCTCGAAGACCACAGTGAACAACGTGTAGGACACTGAAACTCACCCGGGAGCCGTCCAGACACTGTCCCCAAAAATGAAGGACAGAGTGGACAGGGAGCCAGGGAAGGCGGAGAGCCAAGGGCACGGGAGCTTCAGCACCGGGTCTCTGCCCGGCAGCTTGCCCGCTGTGAACAGTGCCCCTGGGTTTCATGAACGTGGGTCCTGCCCGCGTCCACACCACAGGCCTAACTGCAGGAGAGGCCCCAGGCCGAGCTCGCTCAGGCACTCTGATGGGCGGCGGGAAGGGAAGGTCCACTGAGACCCTAAGGGTCACTTCACTCACACCACCTCCTCCGGCCTGCTGCCGCGCCAGGTGTTGGCAATGGCTGTTCAATTAACTTAAGGGCTAAGTGTTTTCAGCCAGAGATTTAAAAAATGTTCCAGCAAAGATCTTCCTAGGATGGATCAATTGGTTGTCACTGTCACCCACCCACTTCGGAGAGATGAGGTCAGAGATTATCACCTAGTTGACATAATCGGTGGGACCCCACACACAGAAGTGCCTGGCTCCATGCCCTCTGCGCAGCTGATGCTCCATACCCTGGGAACATCTCCTAAATCAGTGCTCGTTCCCAGGTACCTGGGCAGTCCAGGCCGCGCTCAGCGGCTCCTGCCCTTAGAGCGTTACCACGATGCACTTGCCCAGGCTCATAAGGGCTTGAGATTAATTCCCTCAACATGAACTTCAAATAAAGACGGCCAGCAGTGCTTTTCTCATTGTGTGTCTCCATGTCCTCTTGCATATTGTGTCCAGTGTCCAGCTCACGTGCCAGTGCAAAGTGCTTTAAAATAGTGTCGTCCCCCCTTGGACTTAATCCTTGTAATTTACTCGGTGTTGATTCAAATGGCACATGAACAATTTTTAATCTGCATTATCTGATCTAGTCGCATGTCTCTTCAGGTGATAATTGTTGTTTGTTTACTTAAATTGACTGTGACACTGCCAAGAGTGCTCTCAGCAGCTGGCAGTACTGCAGAAATCACAGTGGACACTCCTCAGGACTGCTGGGAAGCTTGGGGTACAGGATGTAGAGACCCAGAGACCCCCTTGGATTCCAGGCTTGGAAGTCCTGTTGGACAGCCCAGTTCCCCTACTTCTTCCAGGCACAGGAAGCACCAGCTGTCTCCGAATAAGCTGTTCCTCTACCCCGGGCCACAGCTGCCCCGTCTGAGCAACGTGCCTCAACCCAGCGGGCCTGTCTGTGGGCCTCACGGTGCCATTTCCTGGGCGGGAGGGCGTTGGCAAACACGCCTGCAGGCGGCATCATGAGTGCTGGCACGGGAGGCAGGGGCCGCCCACAAGGGAGGCCAAGTCCCCCGGAGAGGCCCACCCAGCAGTGGCTACACATTGAAGAGTTCGATGACCCCTGTGGCCAGGCCTCTGCCCAGGCACAGAGTGCTCATGCATGCCTTAAAACGGAGCTGGCCAGCCTGGGCCAGTGGCCTCTTCTCAGCCCTCGTCCTCCTCTGCACTCTGCCACTGCTTTCTTCCTGAAACCCTGCTCTGTGGGCTCCCTTGTCACCCACTGATCTGTGTCCTCCGATGAGCTGCTTGCCCTCTCCTTGCAGCCCCAGCTCCACCCTCTGGTCCTGGATGACCGTGGCTGTGTGTGCACTTCATTCCCCACTTGGTGACGCTCACTTCTGCATCTCTGGCCCAACTTTTCTGCTGAACCCAGACTCCTGCAGTTCCACCGTGCATGGCATGTGTTTAACTCTGAGTGACACAGAACGGGCTGCTCGCTGTCGGGAGGCCCCAGAGGGGGAAAGGCAGCGGGGAGGACAGCTATGTCACGGTGGGCCAGACTTTTCTTCCCTTTGGTGCCACCTTACATGCAGGGTGCAGCTCCTTTGGGGCTCCCCAGAGCGCAGTCAACCACAAGAGCCAAGCGTGTGCTTATGGGGTGATCTGAGGCAGCCACACTGCTCAGGGCTCCTGACCTGGGGTCAGGAGCCAGGGCGTGGGGTGCTGTGAGCCACATGTCACCAGCCAGGCTCCGGAAGGCGGGCAGCAGCTGTCCTGAGTCTGCTGGCTCACTTGTCCACACCAGGACGGGGGCATATGACTCTCATACTGACGGGAATCTCTATTTCTTAGCGCTGCAGAATGGTGGGAGACCCAGAGAAGGAGCCCACATGTTTCCGTCGCAAGTGTTTTGCTTTAGGACGGCTCTGCCTGGGGGCTGAGTGGGCTGGGCCAGGGAGAGGCAGGTCCAAGGGCCTATCAGCCTGCCTCCTTCCAGAAACTCACAGCCCTGGTTCTTTGGAGATTCAGACTTATTTTAAGTTAAATGCTGTGCATGAGTGCGTCCACCTCCACCTTCTCTTGATCTCAGGCAGAATCGAGTCCTGCAGGGACCGTATTTTGGTAAAGTTTCCCTGCAAGAATGCAGAGGAGGGGGAAGAGGCCGGGGAAGAGGCCGGGGAAGAGGCCGGGGAAGAGCCGGGACTCTTGTCCTCTTTTCCTCCCTTATCTGTTTTAGAACTGTGAGCAGCTGCTGAGGCTGCCAGGTCCTGAGGGACCAGGGAGCCAGGAGCCCCCCACACCATACTGGGGGGAAAAGGATCTCGAGAATGCACAACAGAAAAAGCACAGAAAATTAAAACACTCGAAGCTTCTACTGGGACAAACTGGCATCCTACAAACACTCTGGTAATTGAGTTTCGTCTGGGTTATTGTCTTATGACCACAAAATTGAGCTGATAAGCAACACGATGCAGAGCACTGAGGAAGACTGAACACAGAAAAGCAATATTCACATGAAGTAACTCGGAACATGTGAAATATAAAAAGGGATCATAAAGTATATTAGAATCTCACAATTATGCAAACTAACACAACCAAAGGGGTTTGGCTACAGTTTATTTGCATTTTAATTTAGTTTTTCCTCATGTAGTAATCAGGTAGGGAGATGCCTACGGGTACAAGGAAGACACTGTTAAATGAATAAGGGTATAATGAAGGATATAGATATTCAACAGGGGCTGCTAGCAAATTAAAAAGAAGAAGCTAATAATGTGGAGTGCCACAGGGGGGCAATTCAGAAGCCATAATGCCGCTCCTTGCCTTGGCCAGGGCAGGCTTCTTGGGCCACCAAATAATGAATACATGTTATTAGATCAAAGTTAAGGTACATTTGTCAAAAATGAAAACATAACGAAGCAATATTCAGGACACCCCTATTCTCAGAATTTAATTTCTGTCCTAGTAAATAGACCACAAAGGCCTTCAGGGTTAAAGCAGAAAGGAACCTAAACATGTCCTCCTTAGAGATGGCTGCCCTGGGGCCAGGCAACATCGCTCAGAGTTGGTGGCTGGGAGGGTGGCAGGTGCTACCCCAGGAAGGACCAGCAGGAAGTGCCGGGAGGCGGGTGACCCTCCCCAACCCTCCCCAGACTCCAGCCGTGGAAGACCTGCTCCTTGAACTTGATAGATGGCACTTGGCTCTTGCCTATCGGGAGCCCTCCTTCCACATCCCAGCCAGGCACGCTGCTGCAGGAGGACCCTGCAAGGTTCAGAAGGAGAATGACTCCTCAGAAGAGGCTGCTTTTTAATTAATGGAATGAAAACTAGGTTTCAAAGGATGGCCCTAAAGCCAACCTGGCCTTATCACACCCGAACGTCCCCCGTCCACCAAGAGGACAGGTTTGGGAATCCACATGATCCTTACAAGCTCAGATGCTCAGGTGACCTAGGATGCCCAGGTGGGTCTGAGGTCCCCATCCCCAACACAACCTTCGTTCTCTCTCTGATAATTCCACAAATTAAAGGTAAAATCAGAAAAGCCTCAAATATAAATGTGGTGACATGCATCACATTCAAGGAAGGGCTGGCTTTCTCTTTTTTTGGCAGTTGTGTGTTTGGATCTGGGTGTCCTCCCTATGCTCATTTTTAGGCTGTGCAGCAACATTCAGAGGTGCAGAGATTGGGTCATGAGGGCTCTGACCCCATCAGCAGGTGGACCTGAGTGGACACCTGGGAAGGAGCTGCAGGCAGGTGGGCGTGGCTAAAGAAGTAGGTCAGTGGAGGGTGGCCTTGGACTACACCCTCGGTCTCTCTCTCTCTCTCTCTCTCTCTCTCTCTCTCTCTCTCTCTCTCTCTCTCCCTCCTTCCCAGCTGACATGAGCTGAGCATTTTTGTTCATCTCAGATACAGACTCACAAATAATAAACTAATACCCCACAGCAACATGAATCACGCTTCTGAATTTGCTTTCTGTTTTTAAAAAGGAGCAGGTCTGAAATTTTTCTGCTCATATAATTACTGCTTATTAACTTGACTAATTTGGAAAATATATATTAAAGCAAAAGAAACTAAAAGTGATGCATACTTTTTAACCAGTCTCTTCAAAATATGTGTTTATGATATACATGTTTCCAATGAGCATGTGAATAGACACTCATGCACACACCAAAAAAAGAGGTACTTTTTGTTGACTTACTATCACATGCACGTGGCTGTGGCCACCTGTGAACACTGAGAAGCGGGACCGGGGGGGCCACGCCCTGTCTGACTTCAGGGGCCTGCCTCCTCCTCCTGACAACAATCAGAAATGGCTAAGGCTGTTCACGACCCAGTGGTCATGGGCTGTTCTTGTGTGACAGGATGCTCACAAAGCCTCTCGTCTCCTGCACATGACAGTTCTGGTCATGCTCCCACGATGCTGGACGAGGTGGTTCCCTGTCACCGAGGGAAGTGTCTGGCGGGATGGGTTCTGCCCAGGTGCGTCTCATAAAGGCATCAGTGGGACATGGAATGGGCAAGAGTAGGGCATGGAGCCCGTGGAAAGGTTGTGGAAGGTTCCAGGCCGCAGCACCCAGCAGCTGCTTCCCAGAGCCTGCGCCATTCTGAGGGCCTGGAAATGAGTGTGGCAGAGGACGGGGGGGGGGGGGGGCTGCATGGCCTGTCCACCTGGGAGTCACGTACCTTCCCTGATTCTCACCTCCTTGCAGAAATGCTCCGTTGGTCCTCACTCGGTTTCATTTTACAGAAATCCCCTGACGTCCGTGGAACCTGTTGAATCCCAGGGTTTGTTCCTGATTCTCCTGGGACGCTCAGATCTCCACACTCTGGCTCCACCTGGGCCCTGCTCACAGTTCAGTGGTCAGCTCTTCATCACTCTGTGGGCACCCCTCACCCATGACATCTTGCGTCAGAGAGTCGCATGCCCACAGTACCTAAGTCCTCACACCTGGGCCTCCCCTCGCCTCTGGGACTCGGGGGCCCTGATGATCACCACGTGTCCAAGACCCAAGCTTTCTTCTGTGGTTGAGGCTTCTCCTATTCTACCAAGGATTCCAGTTGTTAAAATTTAGAGAAAAATCTCAAGCTTGCTCTTTCCATCCTACCTGGTGTTTCGCTCTTCGGGGCTCCTGTCTCTGATAGGTGCCGTGTTGGCAGGACGCAGGGTGGAGAGAGAGATCCTGCTGGCTGAGCGCACTCACCTCTCCGTGGAGCTCAGGCACGGGCTGGGATGGCTCCTTCCCGGCAGCCCACATCCCCACTCCCTGAGACAAACCAGGGCAGGGCCCGAGGGAGAGCACTCGGCACTTCTGTTACCGTCTGGGGTGCTGGGTTTGCTGTCTCCACTGGCACAGAATTGAAGAAGGACACAGAGACAGCAAGCGAGCCGCAAGGTTTATTGTCAAAGTGACAGAGACAGACTTCTCTGAGGAGAAGGGGCCCTGGAGCCGGGATCCGATGGGGGAGTTTGGCCTGTTCTTTTATGGTCTCTGGACTGCCCCCCTTTATCCTCCCCTGTCCATGCTCTCCTCTATTGTTCTTTGGTGGCCCCTGTGTCCACGTTGTTTTGTCTTTTCTGCTGGAGCCCTGCTTAGGAGCACAAGTACAGAAGTGTCTGTCTGATTGGGTCCCCGCTGGTGTCCAGAGCACCTCCTCCCAGGACCCTCCCAGCTCCTTGGCTCAGGCCCTGCCCGACCCCCCCCCCCCAGGCCCCCTGCCCTGGCTGCCTCTGCCCCTCTGCAGCTCCGTCACTTTCACCAGCCTGGCGTTCAAGGTGGTAAAGATCTCTCCTGGTCTGGGACAAGAGCATTTTTATTAGCTTTTATTAGTAGCATTTCAAAGTGTCTAACTTTTCCTGTGAGATAATAATGTTTTTGTAGGTAAAAGGAGGGAAAAAGATGTATTCAGAATTGACTACCAAACCACAATCCCACTTGGTACATTGTTTGATTTACCAACTTAAGGCAACACATTATACTGCAGATGATTACAGACACGTAATTTATTCAACAACTAAATAATTGAAAAGCAAGGCATAGCAAGCTGAGAAGGACGTAACGCATTCTAATTCTGCTGGGCTCTGGTGACATTAGAGAAGCCAGCGCTGTCACAGTGCAGGAGTCCCTGAGGGACGAATGTCAGTGTGGAGAGGATCTTTCCTCAGGTCGGTGACTCTGGTGAGCTATCTCTGGAGAGCCCCGCCCCCTCAGGCCCCGTGAGCCTGTGTGTGACCGACGGGGTTCCTAGCCTCTGTGGTCCTGGTCCCCTCTTCTAAACAAGCTTTAATTGTGCATCCTCTGAGGTCTGCGGGGACAGCCTATCCGGATCACCCCACGTTCCCTCCACCATTTCATCTGGTGACATGAACCTCATACCTGTTCTGAGCAGCATCCACGGTAACATTAGGGACAGTCCCACAGGATGTGCTGTGGGGACAGCCTGTGGGACGACTGCAGGTTCTCAGCCACTTCCCTCTGTTCCCTGCAGAGCGGCCCGGGAGGGAGGCGTCTGCTTTCCAGGAGAGCAGCTTTTGTTTGAAAGGTTTTGCTGGCAGCTTGGGGCTTATTAAAGCAGCCTTGTGTGGATACGGTGGGAGTGATCTAAAGGAAATCAGAAAACCTGTCCTCTTGCTCTGGGCACCAGCTCCTGCTGGGGGCTGCAGGGGACAGGGGTGGTGCTGCTCCCCTATCCCCAGGCCTGGCTCTGGGTGATTGTTTTCATGCAACCCGCTTTGTGATATCAAAGTCAGAATGCCCAGCAGCTTTCCCTGTGGTAGCAGAAATGTAGCTACCACCCCTTCCCTGTGTTGCATCAGTGAATCCGTGTTAGGGTTTCTTTTTAATTTTTTATTTTTTTTTTTGGTTGTAGATGGGCACAATATCTTTATTTTATTTATTTTTATTGGTGCTGAGGATTGAACCCCGTGACTCACATGTGCCAGGCAAGTGCTCTCAGGGAGCCACAACCCCAGTCCCCTGTGTTAGGATTTTATATGGTATTGAGTGAGCCTTACAGAGCTTCAAAGTTTCAAACCCTTTCCCCCAGTTAGCACTAAAGAGCGAAAGTTGCAAATGAGAAATAGCAATAATTTGAGAATATAGAATAAATCTTTCCAAAAGCTCCACTTGGCATATTGAAATTTAATCCAAATCCCATGAGAAACCACAGGAGGAACAACAACCTGGTCTCCGTCAGTTCTGAGGGCCTGCAGTTGCCCCACAGGCTGGCCCCACAGCCCGCGTCCCGTGGGACATGCTGTCCGTTTCTAGGCTGGACCTGCCTGTAGGCCTCCTGAGGGCACAGTCCTGGTGCCCCACTCTCCTCCAGCTGCCCAGCCTGTATCAGTGCATCTGTCAGACACCATGTCTAGAAAAACTGTGGGACAGACACACAGGTGCCGTGCTGGGAAACGTGCCCCGCGAAGGGCTTGGAGCTCCCCACAAGGCTGTTTTCCATGTTTGCCAAAAATGGGGTGTTTACAGCCACGACTTCACCTGCCCTGTGCACGTGACAGCAGGAACAGCGATAGCCAATTTACAAGGTGCATGTAGGACTGGAATATTCCATATGTCAACGCTCCAACTCACCAAGCTCCCACGGTGTGTCATGCTCCCTAATGACCCTCTTCTCCTAACTACAGGAGGCTGACTCAGGAAACGACAGGTGACTGAGTGTTTGGAGAGTTGGTGAAGTGGAACGAATGCCTACAAACAGTCAACTACGATGCAGATGCTTGATACAGGCCAGGCTTCGACCCAGTGGAACTAAGTCCTAAGCAGGGAAAGTGCGGGCAGCTGGGACTGCAGGCGGCTGTCGAGGGGAACGGTCCCTGGGTGTGTTGTGCACCCGACTGTGTTCTTTCTTCATTTAAAACTGTCAGCCGAAGCGTCGTTCTCCAGATAGTGCGACCTCATCATGGGTGGCAGAATATGGTCATTCATTTAAACAGCCCTCTAAATTGCACAGAATTGAGATATTTTAACAAATGAATGTTTCATTACAAACCATCAATGTACATTGTTCAATAATAATGTTACCACGGTAATATTAAAAAATTTTAAGTTACATTATTGTATCGTCTTATTAAACAAAAGGCATTCAAGAATACTAAAATTTTAAATAGAAGAAACTAACAACGGAACAGAGTGCAAGTGAATTCTAATTAAGCTTTGCTAAGGAAAGGCCTTTTGAAGCATTGTACTAAGACAAAATAACCTAAAGGAAAACTGTAATAAATTCTCCTATAAAAAAGTCAGTTTTTATAACAACAAAAAAAACAAACAACCCAATCAATAAATAGGCTAAGGAACTAAACGGACACTTCTCAGAAGAAGATACACAATTGATCAATGAATATATGAAAAAATGTTCAACATCTCTAGTAACTAGAGAAATGCAAATCAAAACTACTCTAGGGTTTCATCTTGCCCCAGTCAGAATGGCAGCTATCAAAACCACAAGCAGCAATAAGTGTTGATGTGGATGTGGGGGAAAAGGCAGACTCATACAATGCTGGTGGGACTGCACATTGGTTCAACCACTTTGGAAAGCAGTATAGAAATTCCTTAGAAAACTTGGAATGGAACCACCTTTTGACCCAGTATCCCACTCCTCCAAAGGACTTTAAAACAGCATACTACAGGGACACAGCCAGTTCAATGTTCATAGCAGCACAAATCACAATAACTAAACTGTGGAACCAATCTAGATGACCTTCAATAGTTGAATGGATAAAAAAAAAACCTGTGGTATATATACATAATGGAATATTACTCAGAAGTAAAAGAGAATAAAATCATGGCATTTACAGGTAAATGGATGGTGTTGGGAGAATATCATGCTAAGTGAAGTTAGCCAAGCCCCAAAAAACAAGGGCTAAATGTCTTCTCTGATAAGTGGATGTTAATCCATATGTGGGGGGCATAGGATGAGTGGAGGAACTTTGGATGGTGCAAAGAGGAGGGAGGGAGGGAGGGAAGGAGCAGGAAAGATGGTGGCATGAGTCGGACATTACCCTAGGTACATGGATGATCGCATGAATGGTGTGACTACTTCTTGCACAACCAGAGAAGTGAAAAATTCTGCTCCATTTGTGAATGGATTGAAGAGCTTTCTGCTGTCATGTATAACTGATTAGAATTAATACATTTTTAAAAGTCAGTTTTTCACCAAAATTGCGTGCAAATTAACAGCCATCCAGCAAACCACAAAATATCAGTCACTGAGGAATGACCACATTCGGTCCTATTGGAGCCCTTGGACCTGCCCCCTGGGGGCCTGCCACACAGGGCCACACCAGCCCCACTCCAGGTCTCCTGCCAGGGCTGCCACAGCTGCTCACTGGTCATTTCCCGCCTTGCCGCAGTCTGGCTGGGCACAAAATAACCGAGCCACCACACAGCCTTGTAGGTTCAAAACAGGAACTCTTTATTCTCCGCACTCCCGCGAACGCCACGCACTCGGCCTTCCCCCCAACACACACACACACACACACACACACACACACACACACCACACACCAACCGGAAATCCCTCCTCCGGCACTTCCCCCACCAATGGGAACTCTCCAGGAATCCCTCCAAGAACTCCAAAGTAGCAGGCCGAAGCAGACAGCAGGGGTCTAATAGTCACAGCTTAACATAACCATCATCATCTCAATGGCTCGCTGGCGTCACCTCTCAACCACTCTGTTCTGGCAAAAATGCCACGCGTCATTCCGACTCGGCTGTGGCTCTCAGCACCCCCTCACTCACGACCACGAGAGTCTTGGCACAGGGCCAGATTTTAGCCTGGTCTGTGAGGCCAGGGCAGCTGGGCCTCGGCATCCCCCTTCATTTCCGTCACTTTCCCTCTGACCATCACACCCCAAATGCCCCCGTGGTGCCTCGACTGCACGTGCTTCTTGGGTGCCGCTAGGTCTGCACAAAGCACAGCCTGCACTCTGCCCAGGGCTGGCCACGTCCTCTCTGCACGTGGGCCCGAGGGCAAGCGCCTCAGAGACTGCTCCCTCTTCACGCCCCCCACAGAAGAGCTCCTTTTCTTCAGCAGCCGGGTGTGCACCCACAGCCCTGTGTGTGGGCTTGTTCCACACCTGCCTCCTCTGCAGGACTGAGCGTGTGGCGAGGGTTGGGCGAGGCCTGGCTCTTCTAGGACACTCTGCTGAGGGTGCAGCCTGGCTGAGTGTAGACAACTCTCAGCACTTCCCAAAGGGTATGGCAGGAATGATTGTGTGACCGCCACATGCCTGTCACCAGGGCCACCAGGGCAAGTGCTGTGTGTGTGTGATCCCATTTAGTCCTAAAGGGTCTCTTGAGAGGAGTAACCAAGGTGCACGTCACAGCCGCTCAGTAGCTGGCCCCCGATGTCGGCGCTCATGGCAGATCTACTGCAGATCAATGTGACCGAGTCTGTCCATCCATGCTCTCGGTCAGCGGGCCTATGCCATGGCATGAATCGAAGGGCTAAGTCCAACATTCCTTTTTAAAGAGCTTTTCATAAACTAGTTTTGTTCTGAGGGACTCCAGGGATGGGGCTGCGTGAAGGCTCCACATTCCCACTGTCCAGCTGCACCCAGCACAGAGCCTGAACAGAGACGTGCTCAGGACGCAGCCGCCCGCACCGCTGTCTTGCACCAGGTTCCCTGAAGGCAGACAGACATGGAGGTGAGCTTTATCAGGATGTTGGAAACAGAAGATGCACAACTGTCCACAATGCACTCTTTTGTCCCTCGGGGTCACCGGGAGATGAATGCTCTGGTCACAGCTGCTGCTGGCTCCCTCCGCAGCCCCATGACAGAGGAATTCATAGCCCATGTGTGCTGTGAGGAAACCTAGCTCTGAGAGGTGAGGGAGGAGCAAGGGCAAGGGCAAGCCTGGGGGTGGGACCAAAGCCCTGGCTCCTCTGCTGGAGCTCAGAGCCCGGGAGCCCTGGGGAGCCAGGGATGGTGCAGGGCACAGTGGCCAAGTCAAGGATTAGAGCCCACCAATGAACTGCCACTCACCCCCAGCCCACGCAGAGCCAAGTGGGGCAGCTTTGGAAGGGGGTCCGCCCTGCCAGAGGCCTGAAAGGGGAGCGGCCCCTGCTGCGCAAGCCTTCACCTCCACGGCAGGAGGGCTGCAGAGAGAAGCACAGGGAAGGAGTGATCGATGGCCCAGAAACCTACAATGTCACCTCACAGCAGCCAACGCCGAGTTGGTGGCTTGTAGGTCAAAGTGAGCTGCGTGGAGCTATGGGTTTGGGATGGAGTCATTGATCTATCTTTAAGCTCCTGGAGCTATGAGGGCCCATGGAGGTCCTGACAGGTCAATGAAAATGTATGGATTTTCTGACAATAATAGAAACAAAGGCAGAGCCTCGGCAATGGGAACTGTCATCCAAGCAAGACCCCACAGTGTGCAGGGTCGTGAGCTCGGGGTGCTCAGTGAGGGGGTGGCGCTGAGAGCCAGCACCACGGGGGAGAGAGTTACCCTTTCCAAACAAGAGCATTTCACCTAGGGCACCCTTGGCTGAACGTCACCTGTGCCCAGGGACTTCTTCTCACCTATGTACCTCCTGTGTCATTCACTCCTGTGAACTCAGGAATCAGTGGCTTCTTGTGAAAGTAAAATAACTGATAAACCAGTAAAGTTACTCCCGTGATTTAACAAAGGTCTATGGCATTTTATAACTTCTGTGTATGATTGTGACCAAGGCCTTACACCCCATGTGTGCACAAAACAGGAAATCATCCACAGCCGGGCACCCTGCAGGCCACTCCCGAGTGTGGCCCCACCCTGTGGAGGACCTGGAGAAGTGGGCAGGAGCACACCCCTGGAAGGGCCCTCTGCCTGTCTGCCTGTACTGCCCAGGTATGGGAGCGTCACTAAGGACTAAGGTGACGATGTCGATGACAACGATGATGGCAGTGACATTCAAACAGCACTTAACACCTGACAGCACTCTGGGACATCCGTTAGCTCCTGTGACCTCACAGCGATCCTGAAGGAGGTTTGTCCTTGCATTTTGCAGTGTGGTGTCTCCGCGTCTTGCAACAAGAGCAACTGAAGCAGCATTGAGCATGCCTTGCGTCTCCTGAGTTAGGGTGGATGGCAGTCGGCCTGAGGCTGACTCTTCAGTGAGCCGTGGCTGTGAAATAGGAGACATGTCCATGTTGTGGTGAAGCCGAGACAGGAAAGGCATTAATTGTTTGCTTAGCAAATTAAAATATTTTTATGACCCGAACACACAGGATTCTGACTTATTTTGAAATCATCCTTTTCGAAACATCTAAAAATATCAGCTGAAGCAATATTCAGAAGAAACTCAACTCAACCAAGAAGCCAATTTCCCCGGTCCTTCCTTGCAGGAGGAAATTGCAGATTTAAAGATCTTTTCAGGCAGGAAGATCTCCTCCGCAGAGCATCGGCGCCGTGTGGTGGGTGACCATCCAAGGGCAGAGGTGCCTTCCCGAGCGTCCTGGGCTGTCTGCTCAGGTCTAATGCAGGCAAAGGCCGGGCGTCCAAGCACACAGCTGTCCTTTCTAAATCAACATCAGGCCAGCCCTCCGGGACCACGGAGGCACGTGGAGAGCAGTGCTCTTGCTGGGCACTGGCTGGTGACATGAGGAGCGGGACGGGAGAACCAGCAGGCAATCCTAATGGAGAGAGATGCTCTTCCTCCTCGTGCGGGACTTTCCCGCCAGTCCCTCCAGCTCAGCACAGACCGTGAGGCTGCCTCGGGGACCGTGGAGGGTTGCCCATGCACTGCGCTCCTCTTTCTTCCCTCCCAAGCTGGCTGATTCTTTCCTCCATGCTCACATCTGCTGTCAAGCCACCCGGTGGGACCGCCAGCTTCATGCCCGGGCTTGCCAACCTGGGTGCCATGCGTTCATTGTGGTCACGTCGACCCTTCACAGCATCCTCCTGTTACCCACCCGTCACACACCCCTCTAGGCTGGCCGCTTGGCTTCCCTCAGCCCCGTGAACACCTTCACCGTGGCTGGGTCAGAGCCTCCGCGTGCCCACACAGGAGCACACCTGTGCGCTGCCCAGCTGCCCACGGGCCCATGGAGGGTGGCTGGAGCCCAGGAGCTCTGGCCACCGGGGCAGCACAGCAAGCCTCTGCCTCCAACCCCAGCACCACTGTGGTCTGGTCAGCCGCACCTGGCCTTCCCCGGGGACAGTCCCCGGGTTATTTCCCGTGTGGGGATCATACGCTGCTGTTTCCTCTTTTGTCTCACATTTTCCTCCTGAAAATTGGACATTTCAAATAACACGATGTGGCGACCCTGGACCCCAACCTCCCTCCCAGGGTCGTGATGCGCATTGCTTGGGCTGTAGCTTTGTGCTGGATTTCTCTTAGTCCTGCCAAGCCCATATCTGTGACAGGTGTCACCAGAGAAGTCTCCATTTGATCCAGCGAGTGGTTGGCTACAGATTTGACTGAGATTTCCTTAGACACCTGGGACCAATAAATCTTCAGTGTTGTCCCAAAGCTCTGTGTGAATGTCACAGAAGGTCACACCTTCAACAGGCGGCCAGGTCAGTTAAGCCCTGCCTCAGCCTTCCTGGCCTCTTTGTTCTAAGCCTTAAGGTCTGGACAAGTGAGAGCGCAGGACTTTCTCAGGATTTTTTCTGAGGATGTACAAAGCCCTGTGCATACACACAGCCCTACACACGCATATGGCCTTCTAAATTCCCAGGGATGCCAGAGCTTTTCAAAATCCCTATGGACATCTGTAGTATTTTTCATTCTTACAACCGAATGCCAGAGGCTGGGTAACTTATAAATAAAAGAGGTTTTATTTAGCTCACAGCTGTGGAGGCTGAAAGTCCAAGCGGCATGGCACCTGCTTGGGGGGGTGGGGGGTTCCTCCCACCCCATCACATCGTGACAAACAGATGGGGACTGCATGTGACAGCAATCACAGGAAGCCCAAGGGCAGGGAGGGCCAGGCTCCCTGTTTTGTGAAAACTCACCCTCAGAGCAGACCTGGATCCCACAGAGCTGCTTAATCCCTCCCCTGGTGGTGCCTCCACTGGCCCCGTCACTTGCAGGGGGCTCCCCTCTTGACGCTGCCACCTGGAGACCCAGATCCCAACACGTGGCTGAAGGACCAGCCACACCAACCCCAGCAGCTGCTCCTTCCCCAGCCTTCCTCAGGGCGTCCTGGGTGGTCCTGCAGCTGTCTGACTCTCACCCTTGTCTCAGGCAGCGAGGACACTGAAACACGTGACCACACCCTGGGGAGAAGCAGTTAGGACTGGCTGAGGCCAAAAGGAAACAGGCAGAGGTGAGTCTCCCAGGGACCCAACAGGGCGGCCCCCCCACACACCCGACTGCTGTGGAGCCCAGAGAGGCCACCAGGTTAGGGAGCGGAGAGTGGGGCCAGGTGGTCAGAAGCCTCACCCCAGCCTCGGCTGCTTTTCTTGACCTAGGTTCCCTAAACTGCTGGAAATCTGGTTAACTTCACAGTTAAAAAGGAAAAAAAAATGGTTTGGATGGGTCTTGCCAGCTTTGCTGTTGCTCTGATGGCAGCGAGGTTCTGCATTTCCACTGGGGCTCCTGGGGGTGACTTACCCACTGTCTAACCTTCAACTCCTGCATCGTCCCCGCCTCAGGAAAGCCGAACGTGCAGAGCACCGTCTTCAAAGGAGAAGAGACGTCCGGAACGAAGAGCCAGGTGCTTATGATGTGCTGACCCAACTGGAAGGCCAGAGGTCCCTCTGACAGCGGTTCTCAGAAGATCGGCCATGGACCACCTTGTAGGGATGAAAAACCCGGATTCCCGGGCCCCTCCCACCTTGTGAGTTGGGCACCCCACGCTGCAGCCTGGATTTCCACTCCCACAGCGACCCAAGTGCAGGCAACGTAACAAGTTTGCCAAGTCTTTACACTGTGCGTTAATGGAGTGGTGCGTGGCTGTGGGGGGTGTTCAAGGACGCACAGGAGAGACGCCGTGGGCTACCCTCCTCCCGGTCTTCCTCTGTGACTTTGCCAACACTGGATACCAGTGGCCTTTTCCCGCGGGGTGGAAGGAAGATTCACCCCTTTCCAAGAGTCAGGCGCCACGACCCTGGCACTGGGTAGCTGCATCACAGTGGCGGAGACCAGAGCGGCGGTGTCAAAGGGAACAGGAAGGCGACACTGAGGGTCTTCAGGGTTTAACACGGGAGCTCCCAGGGAGTTCTTGGGTACTTTGCTGCTCAGTAGGGTTTCTCTCTCTTAATTCTTACAAGACCTTTGTTACTTTTGTGAATTTGTCTCATTTTACTTCTTCCTTAAAACTGCTTGTTCCTTGAGGACAAGGATCAGGTTCACATTCCTTTGCATCCCTGCCAGTGCTTCACATGGTGAGTTGTTGTTCAAGAAAATGTTAGTTGGTTGACTAAGTGAGAAAGAGGATTCAATTCAAGGAACGTCTATCTTTGGACCACAAATTATGATTCATTAAGATAGTGTAATCTTCATAAAGTCATGTTCATGAAATACTTTATAAGAGACAAATTATAGTAAAATACGTCACATTGGCTTATTCTTTAGTTCAGCAATTATTAAAATAATGTATCTTAAGTTTTATATGAATATAAGCCTATGTACATTCTATACCTACCGAGCGATTGCCTATGCAGAATGAATTCCTGGCATTTCATTCATTCTCCCCCATTCCTTACTTCTTCAGAGCTGTGCATTAGAAAGGTTGCCTGATGAGAGGGTGCAGGGCACCTCCTGTTAGGTCAGACTTCAGAGGGTGAAGTGCATTTATGGGTATTAATGCCTTCATTTCTGTCTCTGCAAATGGTCAAAGCACATTATACTTCATAGTTTAAAAGACAATGAGCAGCTTCAAGTGTAGCAATTTAGTTTCTGAGGACCTTGGACAGCAACTGCATTCTCTCAGAGTAGCTCTGAGCACTGCCACATGATTTTCTGAAGACAGCATCTCTGAGCTGGCCTGCAAAAGCCTGGATCTTAGAGTGGGGGTTGTCTTCATGGGCATGAGCTGCCCATCCCCTGCAGGGAAGGGTGCACCAGGAACAGAGGGTGTCCAAGCTCATCCCTTCGGAGAGCCCAATCCCCTCAATGCCTGGGGAATCCCTGTCATCATGACCCCTGGGTGGGAACCGAATGTCGTCTTCCTGGGTCTTCAAGTCTCCCGACTGGCAACCGTGAGAAGTGAGTGGGGAGTGGTGTGAAGCCGGGATGACCCGGACCTGGGAGACCCCAGGGAAGCCTCAGAAGACCCAGCTGGCATGGGCCATCCTGCCAGCAGAGAGACGCACTGACGGGAGCCAGGGTGGCCAGAGGGACTGCCAGGAGGGGGCGAGAAGACAACCATGCTGCAGCACAGCCTTGTGGGTGGACCGGGGGCTCCTTTGATGTTACCCCTCTAGGCCCATTCACAGGACAGCACTCAGGCTGGATTTTTTTTAAAATATTAAATGACATTTTTCTGTGCCTTAAACATTACCTATATCTAGGGAAAATAGTATTGGAAGCACATTTATTTATTTATTTGTTTGTTTATTTATTGGTACCAGAGATTGAACCCAGGGTTGCTGAGCCAGATTCCTAATCCTTTTAATTTTTTTTTTTGAGCCAGAGTCTCCCTAAGTTGCTGAGGCTGGCTTCCAACTTTCTATCTTCCTGCCTCAGCCTCCCAAGCCACTGGGATTAGGGGCATGCGCCACCATGCCTGGCTTGGAAACACATTTTTCAATGTCTTATTAAAGACATTATTTATCTCTTAACCACTACCTATTAATCTTTTAAATAAATACTTTTCACTTAAAAGACACATAAATGACTGTTTTTTATTACAAACATAATTGCAATAATTTTTTTTAGTTTATTTTCTTAATTATCTTCACTGAGGATGACCACTCTTTCTCATGAAAGTATAGAGAAAACATCAAATTTGTGCATTGTGCCAGAAAAATATGGTGTTTCATCTCACTAAATAAAATACTAAATATGATGGAAAGTGGGAAGGAAATTTCCGTACTAAGCAACTTCCACAGCATTAAAGAATTGAACACATTTAATTGTGTCAGAGAACAATGATATTTAAAAATCTTTATTGTACTAAAACTAGATTTCATCTCAATATCTCTTATTAATGATTGCAATAGAGACACCACACTGGACAGACCTGGGGGCTCAGCTCTGACATCCCATGGCCAAGCCCCTTATTTAGGGTCTCATAATTTGAGGCAGGGAACAAACAAGTCCCAAAACTGGAGGTGGGAGCTCTGACGTTTCGTCAATAATCAGGTCAGTTTGAAACAGCTTTGTCCGAAGACTGAATAAAACACATACAAGCCTCTCGACTTTGAGTGCCTGGAAGTCACCCTGTGATTGATAAAATACAAATCACTCAAGTGACCCGGTTCCTGTAGCAGTTCTCACTTTGTGTTTCATGTGTTGGTCTGTTATGCCGTGACCTGCTGACATCACTTACTGGTTCAGGCCTCTTAAGGACTTGGCGGAACTCCTGTGGAGGCCGCCTGTCACTACAGTAGTCTGACCCTTCCCTCCTGGCTGCGAGCCCTTTACTTTTTCTTGCCTTATTGCAGTGGTCGGAACCTCCATACTGTGCTGCTGAGACAGTCTCCTCTGCTACATCTTTGCCTTTTCCTCAGCCACAGGGGAAAGCATTCAGTCTTTTGCAAGTAAGTTTGATGCAGCTGATCAACTAGAGGAGTTTCCTCTGGCCTTAGTTTGCAGAGTTTGTAACCAGGACTTGGCTTTGGGTTTAGCCTGATGCTCTTCTGTATCATTATGACCGTAGGATTTTTTCCCTTAGGAGCCTGAGGCTATGATGGATTCTACTCACTGATGTCTGGATACCATCCAGCCTTGCCTTCTGGAACGAATCCTACCTGGTCATAGGGGTAGGGTGTACATTTAGGGTATAAAACACAATGTGAAGAGATCGCTGCAGCCAAGCAAGTTGACGTACCTAGACGTCTCACAATCATCTTTTCTGTGTGGAAAAAGTACCTAAAACCTAAACTCTTGCTGAATTTCCAGCAAACATTACTGGATGTGATTTACCAGTGTTTTGCTGAGGAATTTCATATCTAAGTTCGTGAGAAATATTTTTTTTTAATTTTTATTTTTGGTTGTTCAAAACATTACAAATTTCTTGACATATCATATTCCACACTTTGATTCAAGTGGGTTATGAACTCCCACATTCACCCCATACACAGATTGCAGAATCACATCAGTTACACATCCATTGATTTACACATTGCCATACTAGTGTCTGTTGTGCTCCGCTGCCTTTCCCATCCTCCACCCTCCCCCCTCCCCACCTCTCCCCTCCCCTCCCCTCCTCTCTCTCTACCCCCTCCACTGTATAACCCTGAGGGTCTCCTTCCATTTCCATGCAATTTCCCTTCTCTCTCCCTTTCCCTCCCACCTCTCATCCCTGTTTAATGTTAATCTTCTTCTCATGCTCTTCGTCCCTACTCTGTTCTTAGTTACTCTCCTTATATCAAAGAAGACATTTGGCATTTGTTTTTAGGGATTGGCTAGCTTCATTTAGCATAATCTGCTCTAATGCCATCCATTTCCCTGAAAATTCTATGATTTTGTCATTTTTTAATGCAGAGTAATACTCCATTGAGTATAAATGCCACATTTTTTTTATCCATTCGTCTATTGAAGGGCATCTAGGTTGGTTCCACAGTCTTGCTATTGTGAATTGTGCTGCTATGAACATCGATGTAGCAGTGTCCCTGTAGCATGCTCTTTTTAGATCTTTAGGGAATAGACCGAGAAGGGGAATAGCTGGGTCAAATGGTGGCTCCATTCCCAGCT
Organism: Marmota monax; assembly: GCF_021218885.2. Lineage (NCBI taxonomy): Eukaryota > Metazoa > Chordata > Mammalia > Rodentia > Sciuridae > Marmota > Marmota monax. The sequence goes on along the minus strand of NW_026692826.1, from coordinate 9,295,398 downwards.
TTCCAAGAAATCTCCATACTGCTTTCCAAATTGGCTGCACCAATTTGCAGTCCCACCAGCAATGTACAAGTGTACCCTTTTCCCCACATCCTCGCCAGCACTTGTTGTTGTTTGACTTCATAATGGCTGCCAATCTTACTGGACTGAGATGGTATCTTAGGGTGGTTTTGATTTGCATTTCTCTGACAGCTAGAGATGGTGAGCATTTTTTCATGTACTTGTTGATTGATTGTATGTCCTCCTCTGAGAAGTGTCTGTTCAGGTCCTTGGCCCATTTGTTGATTGGGTTGTTTGTTCTCTTATTGTCTAATTTTTTGAGTTCTTTGTATACTCTGGATATTAGGGCTCTATCTGAAGTGTGAGGAGTAAAGATTTGTTCCCAGGGTGTAGGTTCCCTATTTACCTCTCTTATTGTATCTTTTGCTGAGAAAAAACTTTTTAGTTTGAGTAAGTCCCATTTGTTGATTCTAGTTATTAACTTTTGTGCTATGGGTGTCCTATTGAGGAATTTGGAGCCCGACCCCACCGAATGTAGATCGTAGCCAACTTTTTCTTCTATCAGATAGCGTGTCTCTGATTTGATATCAAGCTCCTTGATCCATTTTGAATTAACTTTTGTGCATGGCGAGAGAAAGGGATTCAGTTTCATTTTGTTGCATATGGATTTCCAGTTTTCCCAGCACCATTTGTTGAGGATGCTATCCTTCCTCCATTGCATGCTTTTAGCCCCTTTATCAAATATAAGATAGTTGTAGTTTTGTGGATTGGTTTCTGTGTCCTCTATTCTGTACCATTGGTCCACCCGCCTGTTTTGGTACCAGTACCATGCTGTTTTTGTTACTATTACTCTGTAGTATAGTTTGAAGTCTGGTATCGCTATACCGCCTGATTCACACTTCCTGCTTAGCATTGTTTTTGCTATTCTGGGTCTTTTATTTTTCCATATGAATTTCATGATTGCTTTCTCTATTTCTACAAGAAATGCCTTTGGGATTTTGATTGGCATTGCATTAAACCTATAGAGAACTTTTGGTAATATCGCCATTTTGATGATGTTAGTTCTGCCTATCCATGAACAGGGTATATTTTTCCATCTTCTAAGATCTTCTATTTCTCTCTTTAGGGTTCTGTAGTTTTCATTGTATAAGTCTTTCACCTCTTTTGTTAGGTTGATTCCCAAGTATTTTATTTTATTTTTTTTGAGGATATTGTGAATGGAGTGGTTGTCCTCATTTCCATTTCAGAGGATTTGTCGCTGATATACAGGAATGCCTTTGATTTATGCGTGTTGATTTTATATCCTGCCACTTTGTTGAATTCATTTATTAGCTCTAATAGTTTCTTTGTAGACCCTTTTGGGTCTGCTAGGTATAGAATCATATCATCTGCAAATAGTGATAATTTAAGTTCTTCTTTTCCTATTTTTATGCCTTTAATTTCTTTCGTCTGTCTAATTGCTCTGGCCAGTGTTTCGAGAACTATGTTGAACAGAAGTGGAGAGAGAGGGCATCCCTGTCTTGTTCCAGAGTTTAGAGGGAATGCCTTCAGTTTTTCTCCATTCAGAATGATGCTAGCCTGAGGCTTAGCGTAGATTGCTTTTACAATGTTGAGGTAAGTTCCTGTTATCCCTAGTTTTTCTAGAGTTTTGAACATAAAGGGATGCTGTACTTTGTCGAATGCTTTTTCCGCATCTATCGAGATGATCATATGGTTCTTATTTTTAAGTCTATTGATGTGGTGAATAACATTTATTGATTTCCGTATATTGAACCAGCCTTGCATCCCTAAGTTCGTGAGAAATATTGATGTGCAGTTATATTTTTCACACTGTATTTTCTCTAGCCACATATAGGAAAAGTACATTTAGTTTTATACAAAAGTCCAAGAATTATTTATGTATAATAAAGAATTCCTATTCTCTAAAAGGTTAGAAATCATCAGGCTAAGTGATCACTGATATCCCCTTTGCTTTTATGCGACCATAATGGATGTTCCCCCACCAAAAAAATGAAATAAAACGACCCTATGATCTAGCAGTGGCACTACTAGGCATACATCCAATGTATGTATGCCAGAAAGAATCTGCACTCCTTGCTTAATGCAGCACTGTTCACAACGGCCAAGAGACGGAATCAGCCTGAGAGTCCATCAACAGGTGAGTGGGTACAGAAAGTGAGGTACATGTACCCCGGGGAACGTGGTTCAGTTCACCTGCATGACCCTAGAGGGCGTTATGTCAACATGAGGCAGACGGACAAAACTGCATGATCCTGCTTACGTGTGGAATCGGAAGGAGTTCATATTGAGACGTTGAGAGTGAGCAGTGGGTACCAGAGGCCATGTGGAGTGGGCAGGAAAGGACAAGGACAGGTTGATCAGTAACTGCCAAGTAACAGCGAGACAGGAGCAAGAAGTTCTCTATCTGACTGCACCGTGGGGTGACTCTAGGTAATGAATATACTCTGTGTTCTCCCAACACTAAAAGAGAGGATTTTTTAATGTTCTCATCACAAATAAACGACAAATTTTTTGAGGTGCTGATATGCTCAGTACCCTATTTGCTCACTACACAACGAATTCATGTATCAAAACACCACATTGTGCCCATAATTATTTACAATTATTGTAAATTAAAAAGAAACACTCACAAGGGCTTCTCACCCCGACACCTGAGTGAATCAAGAAGCGGGATTCAGCATGGTGTCCAGAGAGTGATCACAACTGTATTGAAATGCAGTCTAAAAAGTCCAAAAGGTGGAACATCAGAGTTGTTTTTTTTAAAGCCTGTTGGTAAGCAATTTATCAATTTGTACTTGTAAATAAAGTTCATAAAAGATCTAAATATAAGATGAAGGCAGGCTTGGGGGCTGGAAGGAGTGAGTAGCTCATGTCTGAGCAGGAAACGAACCCTGCCGCGGCTCACTGCCTCTGTGGAAACACGCCAGGACTCCAGTTCCCCAGAATTTTGATGAGCTTTGTTTAAACTTACAGCTATCAGCTATTCAAAGTCCAGCGACTGATCCAACTTCACTTCATTTGGTGGGGGATTTAAGTGAAATGGAAGTCACTGATTTTTTAAAGGATTTGCACAGTATAACCAGCTGCCGGTCCTGCCCAGCCGGTCCTGCTGCTGCGCCTGACCCTGGAGGCATCCACGGGATGCTCAGACGGTGGCAAGGAGGCCACCTCTGGGGTGGAATTGTGGCAAATGCTACCTTCTTTGTAATTTCTTGTAGTAAATTTTGTATTCTTTTTACAAAAATAAGAGAATTCATTATTTTTTAAAAATAGATAAAGGGAAAGAGAAGAGGAGGGTGAGAAGGGAAAGAAGAAAACATTTACAGATAGAAGTGTCAATTTTCCACCAACAGGATTTGTCCTATCTTCCATACGGGCATCCAGTAATAATGAAGCTAACTTCATTCACAACGGCAGATTGGGCTCCCGTATTCGGGGAAATGCCTTATGAAATGAGGGGAAGCACACTCTTAAACTAAACACTTTGAAGAACAAATTTTATTTCAATTAAAGAAAACGGGTTCACATCACAAAGTCCAGCCAGATTTCATGCAGCGCACAGAGGTAGGGTGATTCAGAGTGACTCTGTGGTGGTAAATGGATGAAGTTTAACTCTTAGTTTTGGGTTCTGGCTTTGAAGCCTGCGGCAATCATTCTGCAGCTAACAGTGATGAGATGAGTCTGCACCCAGCTCCCTAGAGGGTGAGAGCTGCAGCGCCCACCGTCAGGAGACCAGGTCCAGTGTGATCTGTAGAGCAGCATGTGAGCAGTCACAGGTCAGTGAAATCAAAATACAACACACACAGATTGTTTTCCTTGCTCACACTACTCATGTTATCAGGGAATGTTTAAGTAAAAGTTTTAATGATAAAGAATATTACATTTATCTCTTGTAGAGAATAACGTCAGCAAAAACTAACAGCCACATAGAAAAACATGCACATATTTAATTTAAACATTAAGTTAAAACACTAAACATCCCGTTCAAAACTCCATCCCGCAGCCATTTTGACCTTGGTATGGTGGGGGCAGAGTGAATGCATAGGTGCCCTTTCCTTTCTGCCACCAGCTCTGAAACCTCCAGGGCAGGCCAATCAATCCCTCCTGCTCTTGGACACCCCAGTTCTGTGGCAGGCGTGACGTGGTATTTGAACAGATACTGTGAATCCAATCAATGTAAACAATAAGAAAACGAGTGATTTAAATCCCATGCAATTTCCTTTTCCCACAGAACCACAGAAGTTGAGACCTGTGAAGGGCCATCTCTCAGCCTGGAAAGTTCCTGACTCTGGGAGTGCAGGTGAAGGCCATATGGCAAATACCACGGACCCTGGGCTCCAGCCTCACCTCCTGACCAGTCACCAGCTAGTGGTTCCCAAAACCCGGCCTCTGGGCCAGCAGCATTGACTCACCAAGAGAATGCACATCTCAGACCTCACTCCAGCCCACCCCGGTGCCAACCAGGAGGAGTGCCCAGCAGTCTGCTGAGCAGCCCCTGGGGATTCTGTTGCTCTGTGAAGCTGAGGACCTTCTCCTAAGGAGACCAGAGCATAGCACTGCTGCCGCTGCCCTCTGAGACCGCAGCTGGGATCTTTCTCATGCTGCTGGCCAACGTTGGCTTTGAGTGACACCATTTCAGAAGTAAGGACACAGGCCCACCACTCCCAGGGAGCCAGTTCTCAGGGGCACAAAGCCCATCGGGGGCAGCACCCCAGTGAGGCCTGCTCTCATGCATCTGACTGAAGGCCCCTGAGATCTGGTACAGTCTGATTTGCTTATGAAGCTCGTGTTTCTTACACCCTGCTGTACAAACAGGGAAATCCTGAATCCAGACACAACCGTGAGGACACGGGAGGTGTGGGCCTGGGCTTTTGCAAACCCCTCAACCCTGACAGACCCTGCAAGATCCAAGTGCAGAAATACAACTAACCATAAGAGAGGAGCAGAAGAGCATGAAAGACAAACACAGGGGAAACCCTGGTGGGAAGGAAAGAGTCACTGGAAACGTCAGCTCCACAGAGGGATGGCCCGCTCCTAAACCACCTCTTCTCCAGCTGATTGTCAGTTACTGCTCCACGCACGGCCCCGGGCTGACTGAAGCAGAGACGTGTGGGCGGATCTGGGAGGAGAAGCCTATCTGAAATCATGCCCTGTGATCTCATGAACAATTTAGGTGCCTGGATCAGCCCGTGACATCCAGAAGGCCTGAAGTGCCATCCTTGTCCAGGACAGGCACTGATCTCAGTCCCCAGAAACCCTCTTCCTCCACGGGACACATCAGCAGGTAGGCCCCACAGACAAACCTGCCCTGCAAGGCCCCCCCACCCTGGGGAGCGCCTGGAGGGCCAGCCCCACTCCCTGGGGTGCCTGCCATCTGGAAGAGTGGCACTGGACCCCCCTAGGTCCTGGACACCGCAGGACACCATCACATGGCATGGTGGTGTGGCTGTCCCAAGCCAGCCGCTGAAGGGAACTAAAGTGCTGGCAGGTCCACAAGACCTTCAGAGTGTGAGGACGCAAGGCCCCTTCACAATCCACATGCAACCAGCTGAACTGATTCAGTGTCCAGGGTCCCCTGAACCTGAGGGCACGGAACTCAGTCCAGCCCAGAGGCAGCTGCAAGGATCCCCATTCCCCATGCGGCTACAGAGCTCATTTACTGAACCCAGTTCCACATACTCTGGCGGCCAGTGGTCTTTTCTTCCCTTTGACTTCTCTAGCAGTTAGAAATCTGGAGCTGTGCCTTGTACCTTGTGATATCCAGAAACCGCTCTCCGGCAGAAAGAGGAAGTTTTCCCCACAGACGCGCCATTGCAACCTCCCGCTAAGGGATCTGCTCCTCGAGCAGTGATCTAACACAGCAGGAGCAGCAGTACTGAGAGAGGGATGGGAACCCCACCTGGGGTGGTTTCTCACATGCCACCTTCCCTGTCTCGGCACTGCCACCCACCATCCTGGCCCTTCCTCTACGGATGCACCAGGACAGAGCCCTAGTGTGTAGGGCACATGACGAAGCTGATGGGGCGCAGGAGAGCTCACCAGCCACTTCACGGGCAGCACTGAGTCCCGCAGAGAAGCATCTGCTCGGGGCCTGCTGGCATTTCTACAGCTGGCTCAGGAAGTAGATATGGTGGACTCAGGATGGCAGGCCAGCCTGCCACACCAAGAAAAAGACACCCTCACCAGCGAGCCAGCCACGCCCCTGACCAGTGCATCACAATGCCAATATCAGAGACAGCAGAAACGCTCGCCCTGCCCAGGCACAGCGTACCAAAGGTGTCTGAGCATCGCAAATGGTACGTCAAGCTCAGCTTCTCCACTTCCAAGGGAGAAAACACCAAATTCGCTGTCAATTAAAACCTGGTATAATTCCCATATGATCATTTTTATTTCCATGCCAACAAATTAGGGTGAGAATTTAAGAATTTCACTCTATCTGCAGTCATAAAATACGCAAGTCATGAACAGGTCATCAGCATCTAATTGAGAAGAAACCTAATGTGCAACATCTTAACAGGCAAAAAGAATCTGATTCCCTCCAACAGCCACCGACAAGCCGCTTTAACACATAGGAAACATTTGCAGCCCATGCAAATGAAATTCACACTGGGCAGACGGTGAGTTTCCCGAGAAGAAGCCACACGGATGCATTCTCCCACTTCCCACGGCTGCTGAGTCACACGCATGGATGTGGCAAGTCACTGAAGCAGAGCATGAGGAAGCTGGCGGCACCTTGCTTTCCTCAGGGCAGTGCTGCTCCAACCCCGGCACTGGAGCTCTGCGAGGTGTCTGTGGCCACAGGGGAAGGGAGCCGAGGCTCAGGTGTGCTGTCCTCCCCTGCACAGAGGCTGCCAGTCTCGGATTCCACGAGCAGTAGAATTAGCACTGCAGGTCTCAGTGCACCCGAGACGACCAGCAGCAGGACTCAAAGCTGAGTCACAAGAAGTCTGCACCCCGTGTGACTCATGTGATGCAGACATCCCCTCTGCTCTCCACCGACTCACGCCGTCAGGGTTGGAGGAACTCAACCGTGGTAAGCATTAGGGTGATGAACTCTGCAAGAAGCTAGCAGAGAGGAGAAGACGAGAGACAGGAGGTTGGGGAGGGGTCAGGAAATGATGACTTTACTCCCAATGTGTAGAATAAGACACTGTAGATCAAGCAAAAGTGCTTGTCCTAAAATATCCTGAAACTGGCCCTAGTCTGCCATGCTGCTGAGCTCATGCGTGATCAGAATAACCCAGAATGACTCTTTAAGGATATCTCCTAGGAAGGTAAAATAGGAGAGTGTTCCCACCCACATCACCATGTTCATCAGTGGGAAACCGGAGTTGTCATCTGCACACATAAAAGAGCAAGCATTTCATCTGTTTAAATATTCCTGAACCCATCTGTTTCCCCATGTAAAAGCAAAAATCACAGAAAAGTGGCAGTGTTTCGGGCCCTGAAGCAGCCAAACCTGGGCAGAAAGCCTCAGTTCTCTCTGAAGTACTCTGAGAGCGTGGTTCTCACAGCCTGACTTCAAAGGCACAGGCAGCACCTCCTCACTGCCTGGCTGCCCGAAGGAGAGGTACACCTCTCCCAGACGCACAAAGGCCTCGCAGCTCAGTCGTACAAGGGAAGGCACTTCCACACCAGGCATGGTAATTAATATTAGGGACAACACCTGCAAACGCCCGGCAGAGGCACAGGGCTCCTACACTTCTCCAGGTAACAGCTCTGCCACAGAGCGCCCAGAACCACCCATTCAGATCATTTCACACAGGTTTAGATCACTGCAGGAAGTAAGCTACTGCCCATACTCAAATTTGTTTTAGAAGAAGACTCGACCTAAACTCAAAACAGGAGCAACTGACTAGAATGGCAATGTGCAGGAAGAACAAGCTACCTAAAGATTAAGTGTAGCAGTCTGCATTCATGTTCCGCAGCTTGCACATATGTAAAGCAAACCGGGGTGGGTGGGGGTGCAAGTGCATTATTACTCGAGCCTGTGCTGGACCAGCAGCATCGGGGGAGGACCAAGGCCATGCAGGAACAGGGGAAATAGACCCTGAAGCAGGCTCACTCACGATCCAAGAAAAGCAGCATCACCCCCGCGTTTTCAACAGTCCCATTCAAGTGCTGTGATCTGAACCCTGAAGCGAAGCCCAGGCAAGCAGGTTGGAGCACAGGAAGCACTCCACAGCGTGGCCCGTGCACGGGCTGGCCCTGTGGTCTGCAGGTCTGCAGCGGCAGCTTCCCGCTCCCCAGTCCCATGGGGTCTCATCCCCAGGATACTAATTTTCTGCTCCCGTATTTCAATAAAGTGCAAAAACCGCCCATGCACAGGACTCACAAAGCTCTTTCACCTCCACCTGTCCCACCTCCTTCCCTAGAATATTCATGAAACCTCATAATTTCTCATCATCCTAACAATTTTCTCCTATTCTGTCCAGAGTTACTTACACCTTTCCAAAGGTAAACCCTGTGCACCGGGGTATAGTTATGAACTAGCAAAGTTAGGGTGCCAAAGGCTCCCGCTGGACTTGGGTTTTTTAATCTAAAATTTTACATTTCACATGGAGTTCTGATTTGACACAGGCATATGCTTCACAAAACCCTTTTCACAAGAAATCTCCCTGTTTTAGTGTCCAAAAATACACTAGTCTTGCACCTGAAAATGACTTTCCTAGTACACACGATTTGATAGTCCATATCATTTTCTCATTGTTAACATGAATAAACATGAAATTATTGTGAAAATCACATTTGGAACTCTAGTGTGAAGATCTTAACTCCAAATCAACATTACCAGAGGGAATGATATTTGGTGAAAAATACATTAAACATTGGTACAAATTTGATGAAAAAGCCTATTCTCATATAAGACGGAATGTTTCTGGTATTTTCTTTCATGAGATTTGTTTTCATCTGATGATATTTATCAAACAATGGGCATGCCTTGTCCATGTGGCAAGACCACTGCTCGTGGGACTTACTGATCCAACCTTTGCCCCAATAACCTACTGTCTCCACATCATCCTCACCAACTTTCTAAGCCCTCATGGTGGCTCCGCTGCAGGCCCAGCTCTGGGCTTCGCCAGCTGCACACGCCAAACCTCAGCAGCAGCCTGCAATACGTCCTGTGCAGCTCCCATAAGCAGGGCACAGCAACTCCTTCCTCTGGTCCACACAGTGAACCACAAGAGCCCAAGTTCAGGGACAGAGCTCCTGACACAGCCTACACTGTCCTCTTGAGGTGGACTTGATGGCCTCGGGGTCACAGACAGGTGCAGCCTATCTGCAGAAGGCCTGCATGCGGCTTACCAGGGGAGCAGAGGCCACCCACTCCACAGACTCCAGGGGGCCTCTCTCCACAGTGCAGACGTGTGTAAACAGCTGAAGGATGACAGTCATCACTCTACGTGCACAACCATACTTTAAAACACATAGCTTCTAATATGACTTCTCTTAAAACTGAGGATTAAAACATCAAAGTTTTTTTTTCTAAATAAATCTACTTTAAAATGTAGATTGCAGATATTCTTCACTATATTTATGGGGCCTGTTCTTATTTCATGAAGAATTGAACACATTATAGAACTCTACTGACCTCTTTAAGAGGTCTAGAACTGGTTGGCCTTTTTGTTTTGTTTCTGAATTACAATTTAGGAAGAAAATAAGACTGAAGAACGCTCTTCACTGAACCTGGGAGTTCCTAAGTGGGTCAGAGTTACTCTTGAACACGCATCTGAAAGGTGGGAACCGCAGAGGCCGCCCAGGGCCTGGGTGGGCTCGCACCGGGAGAGCTGGGCCTGGGCTCACACGTGAGTGCAGTTGGTGGACGGAGGGGTGTCCACTCGACTTCTGGTCTCTCTATTGTCACTGGGCGGTGATTCGTTGTGGACGTGGCACTTGAACACTTGCTTGTAGGCCTTCCTGAAGTTCTCGGAGAGAAACGCGTATATGATGGGGTTCACCGAGGAGTTGCTGTAGGCCAGGCAGTGGGCCGTGATCCTGAAGAAGAAGGAGGCCGGGGTCAGCGGGAAGACCCCGAACTCGGCCCAGAGATGGATGACGTGGTGGGGCAGCCAAGATATCCCAAACACCACCACCACCACCAGGACCGTCTGCGCCGTCTGGGGGAGAGAGGGGAGGGGAAAGAGAAAGAAAACTGTCTTTTACAACAGAAAGAACCCAGCGTTCTAAAGAGAAAGGAGGAATTCTGTACGCGCTTCCCTGGGATCAGGGAAAAGGCATCCAGACTGCTGTCGGGGTCAGCCTCCACTTCCTGTAGAATCTGTGTTTGAAACTGCATCGGACCTGCCAGTACCTTCCACAGCAATTTTGTGATTGGTGTGAAATACACAAGGATTGAACCGAATGTGCTCCATGGTGTGGGGCAGAGAGGGACAGAGGCTAAGGACCTCGGCTCGCAGACGTGCAGGACGCTGCCAGTGCCCCTGAGCTGCTCTGGCCATGAAGCTCGGATGAGTGTGAACTTTGCTCCCGTGGTCACCTCCATGACACACCTGAAGACGCTCACTTCTCCTCATGAGCCTCGGGGACTCAGGAGCACAGTGACTGGTGCGCTGACCTTTCGCCGAGTTTGACTGCTGGACCACCTGCTCACTGGTGGGCGTCAACCTTCCCTCCCTGCTGCTAATTCAGAACTAATTCAGCAGAGTGGAGGCAGGGTCTGCGTTTTCCTTTTCGAATGACCGGAGGAGGTCGTCCCTCAGCGGTGCCCTGACACAGCGGACTGCACCTTGGTCCCTGGCGCCCATGTGCATGGACGTGGACAATACCTTGCCAACTGGTTGCACTCTGAGAGGGCTGGGACGAAGCCCCAGGAGGACTCGGGCCTTAGGAGGACTTTACTGCTCACCACATGTTGAAAGGCAGCTCTAGATAGCTCACTTGTGACTAACTGAAAACCACCGCTAGAATTCAAACAGGAAACAAAGTTCCATTTTATTTCAGTGCCTGAATTAAGAGAATATTTTAAAGGCACTTACTGTATGGCACTCATACTACAGGATATGAGGAGCCACTGGGGCTCTTCCTTAAGAATGCAGCTCCAGCACCACGCAGGGCCTCCAGGCCCTTGAAGGTGGCGGCAGAACCAAGAGAGTCCTCCTGCCGACCAACCCTGACCATGGCTGGCTGCCTGCACCTTCCACCAAGTCCCTGCCACCGCCCTGTGAAGCGACCCTAAAGGATCCATAGGTTGTTGATGGGGAAACTGAGGCTCAGAAGATTGAGGCAAGTGCCCAATGCCCCTCATGGGATGCAGAGTCAGAGCTAAACCAGGCCTGTGTGTTCCCAAATCCACGTGCAGAGGCTGGCAGGAGGGGCCCACAGATCTCCCCAGGCACTTCAGCCCCTCTGCGGTCACCTGGGCTGCTTCTCAAGGACAGAAGGTGGCAGTTATGCGGTGGACAGAGAAGACAGGAGTCACCTCTGCTCTGTGAGTTCATCAGACAAGGACACTCCTGGCCTCCCCATGTGACCACTTCCAGCCCCAGCCCTCTACCACGGTCCTCACTCTTGGTAAAGACAGGGAGCAGCAAAACATTGAGACACATTCTTGCCTCCCCTTGTCCAAGGGGCAGAAACCAATTGACCTGTCCTTTCTCACATACAGCCAGGGTTGTGCACCTCACATGTGGAGTGGTTAAAGGACCGCTAGATCTCAAGTCAAACTGCAAACGTCAGAGTCAGAAGGCAGAAGTGAGCTCACTATCAAGAGGCAAGGTTCTGGGACTGACAGCAGGTCTGTGCCAAAAGCCAGTGGTTCATGGCCTTTCGAATATGATATGACCTTGCTGGATGTGCAGGAGGATCACAAGTTGAGGGCCAGCCTCAGCAACTTGGCAAGACCTCATCTCAAAATAAAATAAAGACTGTAAATTAGTTCAGTGGTAGAGTGACCCTGGGTTCAATCCCCCATGTGAGATATATGTTTATAATTTACACACACATACATATATTATTACATATACCTATTTTATATATCTAGATCTCCTCCCTGAGCCTCAACTTACTCATTTGTGAAGATGATGAACCAAGGAAATGGTTCTTTGACTGTGCCTAGTCCATTTAAGCAGTAAAACAACTCAACTATAAAAAGCTGTGGACAGGTGTTACCGGGTGAAGGCTTGTTAAAGGCACTTACTGTATGGCACACAAGGCAAATGGAAGGTTTGCTCGCCTATATAAGGGGTGTTTGCTGTCAGTCCATTTATCCATTAGACTAAGAGAAACGCCGTTCTCAGATGATTTAACCAAACAATCCAGATATGATTATAGCCACAAATTGATCGGAAAACATCCCCTTTTCTTCCCGAAGACAATCAGACTATCTCTTCACTTCAAAAAATAACAGCCCTTATCGATACTCTATCCATTTCATTGCTTCTTTTCAGAAATGTTTACTAAGATCAAAGCTTAGGGCAGAAACAGATCCCAGCACCTTATGAAGATCCATATCTTATCAAGATCCACAGGGCACATGACAGTGTGTCCTGAGTACGGAATATTTTTTACGACACTGTTTGTTTCCTTGTTTGCAAGTTCATAAAAATTTTGCCTTTAGATTTTTAGTAATTCCACTAGTTTTCTCATAAACATGAAAGAAAGCCACTTTTTTCTTGGTTAACGGTAGTTTTGAAATGTGACTGAATTATGACCTGCAATATAAATATTGGAAAGTATACCAAATAGGTATTTGCATAAATGATCATTTATCTAAGGCTCCTAAAGGCCTGTGATCGTGTACTTGTCCCACTAACTGCTCTCAGTGGAGGCTCTTCAGCGCTTGACTGCTGCTGGGACCCTCATCCAGCACCACACCCGCTGGGCTGGCGTTCCCTGGCAGCTCACACGTCACCCTGCACATAGGCCCTGTGTGCCTGGTCCTCCAGAGCTCGGGCTGACTCCACCTCAGCATGGCTGGGGACAGTAGATGGTTTGGGTGCTCTTTCTCCCTTGAGCGGGTGCTGGTAGACCTGAAGGACAGGACATGGGGCAGGAAGAAGTTCCACACCGGTAGGAAACCACCTTTCTCGATTCACAGCTTCTTCCAATATGTCAAACTCTGAAAACTGAGTGTCTGGAATGTACTAGCTCAAAAGTCAAGATCTAGTCAGAATAATGCCTGTGTGCTAAAGCCATCCCTGGGACTTCAGTAGATCAGCATGCCATCAGGACCCAGCCCAAGGGCCTTGGAAATTCAGAAGTCTCGACCGGGTCTCCATGGCTGATTCGGTCAGTAGTGGTTAGTGGACAGTTACCTGGGAACCGGTCTTTTTAATAAGCTCCGCCAGGAGCTTGATGAATTACAATAAAAGTGAATCATCTCACCCACCTCAAGTCAAAGACAACCCAAGACATTTCACTGAACACCCGCAGCCCCGAGGCTGGAGCAGCCTCCTTCTCAGAACAAGCAAGAAGAGCTGCTTCCCTTCTTTCCCTCTGAAACACCAGGGCGCAGACTCCCCTGCGTGGGCATGTCAGAAGCAGAGCAGGGGCTCCCCTGGTGGAAAAGAAGACTGACTGTTTTTCTTTTCTAACATGATATTTTTTCTTACAGAATCATTTTGCCTCTCCCAGAGACAGAGTTACGCCCAATGTATGTGCCACTGACCTAACTTGCCAATTTAGAGAACAGAGTCCCGAGATTCTGATAGAAAAGTCATGGAAGTTGTACCAAGTTTCTGTACTAATCTTACCATCCTTGAAACTGGGTCATTAGTATGGCTTCCTTTTGTTCCTTAAGCTAACAGGAGAAAAGCTGGTCTCTCTTGACTGCGGGACCCTCTTTTCGAGTCATCTGAGACATCTGTCCTTCTTCAAGCAGCCTCATGCACACTGTGCCTCCCGGAATTCAACTGGGGAGAAAATGACTCACATGAAAAGCATCGCCTCAGTCGCATAGATAAGGCCAACACTGCAGGAACACTTCAAATCGGAAAAACAGAAGAGAAAGGAGAAAAAAAAGCAGCTGGTGACGACCCCAGCCGTTGGAGGGACCTGAGACGCCTGTGCCCGACCTCAACCTGGGGCACCCACCCAGCACACTTGCACCCTGCTCTGAAGCATTGCTTAAGAATTTATTCTAGAATCCAGTCAGTCTCATGTCAGAAAGACATCTTCACGTCTAACCGACCGTAAACAAGTATTTCATCAATCACAGGCTCTACACTATTGCTTCTGCAAGAGAATCACATCTTCCCTTGTATTTTCCTCCAAATATGGAGAATAACTGCTTAGCATGTCTTTCTTGCTTCAAAATAATGATCAAATCCTACTCAGCAAACCTGTGAACATAGAGATGGTCTGAACACTTGTGCCCTCCCCTCTGAGACTCATGCTGGACCCTGGTCACCGTAGGAGGAATCAGCAGGCAGGGCCTTTGGGAGGCCACTGGGTCATGGAGTGCAGCCCTGCTAAGTGGGATTAGTGCCCTTTCAACACAGCCCAGAGCTGCTCCACCTCGGGAGTGGGCAGAGAAAGCGCATCTATGAACAGGAAACAGGCCCTCACCGGATGCCAGAGCTGATGGCACTTGACCTTGGACTTGCTGCCTCCAGAAACGTAAGAAATAAATGACTGTTGTCTGTAAGCCCCGAGGGTGTGGTATTTTGTTGTGTCATCCTCAACCAAATAAGAAAAACAGACAGAGCCCAGAGAAAGGAAATTTTACTCAGCCACTGAGAAGAAGGCCTGGAAAGAAAGGAGTTAAAAAGAGTGAAATACCAAATCTTTATCTTTTGGTCCACATGTATCAGAACCTGTGGCCATTGGTCCGCTCCCCACAGTCTGCATCACCTCCATCCGTGTCCACCTGCCTGCACCACTTCCATCCGTTCTCCCCGAAATGTGGAGGACGTGTGCACAGCAGCAGTGCTTTGCACTGAGACCCAGGAAAACACCACCGTGGGTCAGCTGTCCACGGCCAGGGGACAGGCCTCCTGTCCTATCTCTGGTCTCTCTTCTCCCTCCTCTGTCTCCCCTCTCTGCACCTCTTATTTTCTCTGCCCTTCCTCTCTTCTTCCTCCCACCCCCTCCCCACGCCTCTCCCCTGCACCTCTCCTATCTCTTTCTCAGACACCCTCACCCCCACTCCACCACATCTATTTGTTCTATGCAAACAAAAGTCAATTAAATAGATCAGAAGAGATCTGACATCTGTTCAGAGGCTGCAAGGGGTCAGAGGCTGGGAGAAAGAAGATGAATTTTCTCCCCTTCATTCTTATACGGTAAAAATGAACAAAAGAAGACTATATATAAATATGTATTTATGTATATATATATATAAATATATAGACACATACATATGTGTGTATATATACATTTATATAAAATAATTGTTAAACTAGCCATTCATCTTTCTGTTTTTATCATAAAATAGCACAGAAGGCTTCTAGTCATTTCTTATATTTTTTCTTTCTTTTAAGCACTTTGCTCTGCAACCCTTAAAGCTTTTCTCCAACATCTTTTCAAATACACAGAATAAAACTAACCTCAGACACTAATAAAATCTATAGACTACTAAGGAAATGTCTTATTTCATTCTAGTAACCATAAAATTTTTGAATCGATAATAAACATTTAGCATATGTTGTCCTCTCTATTAAAGTCTGATGAGCCCCTTCCTCCTGAAGGAAATCAACATCCCCCCACCCAGGATCTTGAAATGCTCATCACATTGAGCAAGACCTTGGGCTGACATGTCTGTTCTCTGGCACTCCAATGCGGCTTCCAAGGCCCGGTCTTCCAGCAGGTGGTCAGCTATAGATGACTATCCAAGGGGAAGTTATAAACCATCTTTCATTATTTTTAAAGAACTGTTTTCTTGGGAGATGAGAAATGGGGTTCAGAGGAAACTAAAAGACTGGAAAAATGTAAAAACCCCGACATAACACAGTATATCATTAAAAACAGAGGAGGATGAATGGGATGGAGCTGCGTTAGGGGGTGCTATGGTTTTGATGTTGAGTGTCCCCAAAAAGCTCATGTGTGAGACAATGAAAGAAAGTTTAGAGGTGAAACGATTGGGTTATAAAAGCCTTAACCTGATCAGTGCATTAATCCACTGATAGGGGTTAACTGGGTGGTAACTGTGGGCAGGTAGGGTGGTTAGAAGAGGCGGGTTGTTCAAGGCGTGCCTTTGGGGCAAATATTTGTCAGTGGTGAGGGGAGTCTCTCTGCTCCCGGGGGCCATACCTCCAGCTGCTTTCCTCCACCACACCCCACACACCCGTGCCATGATGTGATGTTCTTCCTCACCTCAAGCCCCAAGGAATGACATTGACCATTGATAGAGGGAGAGCTCTGGAACCATAAGCACCAATAAACTTTTCTTCTTCAAGAGAGAGAGAAAGGAGGAGGAGGAGGAGGAGGAGGAGGAGGAGGAGGAGGAGGAGGAGGAGCACACCATTTTTTTTAGTTTATTGTATTCATGTAACTTAACACTATATAGCACTTATAACTTTATAAGAACTTGTCAGATCTTAAAGAGGGGCCTAGAGGTTTAGAATTAAGCCCACATATTCCCCTGTTTAAACATAAAGAAGAATGAATGAAAAGAAGCCATGAGATGTCCTATTCCATATGTTGACTTTTATTCTTAGGCACTTAGCTGAGAAAAGGCGTGGTGGCATTTCTAATGCAAGCTGATTTTGCTTCCCAAAAAATGTCTCAATGTTTTGTACTTTTTAACCAATTTTATGCCATTAGTTGTCAGCTCTAGGAACAGGTGGGTTTTAGCCACGTGGCTGTACGTGAACCAGGAAATCAGGAAGAAGTCTTCCTATAAGTTAGTAGATCTTCTTAGAGAAAATATGAATTATCTAAAAAATATACAACTTAATAAATATTTTTTTAAAAAGCCAAGCATTTTAAGATATTACTACTAAGAGTTGTGGGTTAGAAAGCCTGTATAAATTGTCCCGAATCAGATTGCCTGATAATTTCAGTCCACTGTCCAAAGTCATAATTGCATAGACGTTATCTGAGTAAGAGTTAAATCAACCTGGTGTGTGACATGGTTTTTCCTCAACATGCAAACATCATGAATCCTAGGGAGCTGGTGCTTCAGTGTCCTCAGTGAAGGCTCTTAGGCTGGTGGGGCTCTGGGGAGGGGAGGATGTGGGGAGTGGCATGGTCCCCAGCCTTCAGCTCTGAGCCAGCGCCAGCACAGGGATAGGGAAGAGAAGGCCAGGAAGGAGCTCTTGGGCTCTCGGGGCACTTACTCTCCCAAATGAGAAGCACCAGGGCTTTCAGAATCTCACCGGGAAGGTAGACAGAATAAAACACTCCACTTCCTCGCAAAAACGTCCATCAGCACCCATGCACTCACCAGGTTAGCCTGCAGGTGCCCCCCAGGGGACCCCTGCCTCCTGCCATGGTTTGGATATGGAATGGCCACCAGAGGCTGGCGTGTTGAAGGCTTGGACACGGGCACAGCCGTGTTCAGAGGAGGGAAGTGATTGGATCGTGAGTTAATAGCTGAATGGACCTCTGGGAGGTGCTGGGAATGTGGGGGGCATGGTTGGAGGAGGTAGGTCACTGGGGGCATGCCCTGGAAGACAGCTTCTTGTTCCTGCACCCACCCCACCCTGCTCTGGCCGCCATGTGCCAGCAACTTCCTTCCTCCATGATGTACTTCCTCACTCGGGCCCTGAGCAATGGAGCCCGCTACCCACAGACTGAAGCCTCTGAAATTGTGAGTCAGAAGGATCTCTGCCCTGTAAGTCGTCCAGATCAGGTGTTGGGGTCACAGCATGGAAAGTCGCCGAGCACACCTCCCCGACGCCCTGTAAGTTTGGATGTGATGGTGCCCTCACCAGCCTGACCTTCAAGCCACCTTCACAGTAAGAGCTCATGCCAGTGTCTGTTCCAAGGGGCCAGCACTCACCAGGTTTGGGGAGGGTGTAAGTATAATTAAAAACCAAAGTGAACGAAGCTTGCACAAGTGAAAGTTGCAGTATTTGTTGTGTTACCTTTTTCTTGGACGTTTCTGACTTCTTTGACATGTTCTTCAGCTTTTTATGCAAATGAGTAAGGACCTGCAAAACACAGACCAGTGAACTCAGTTTGCTCCACATTCAAAACACGTTGCCTGCCTGGTACTAACGATTACTGACATTGCAAAATGGCAGTACCATTGCTCATAAAATTGTTAAAACAGAAATACATGTTGGGCAGCAAAACAGCAAGTCTGAATTGCAGAGTGCACCTGTTTCTCCAGCATGTAGGAAGGACTGTCTGGGAAGACTGGTGCGCCCAGGCACGGTTTGTACTCACAGAGTCTTCGTGCAAACAGACCTGGAATTTCCTCCAGACAGAGCCACCCCAGGGCCCGCTCGTGCATGCTATTGGTCTATCTTCTGCCTCGGTTTCCTGGTCCATGTGTCAACCATCACCTGGGCCCTGCTGTATGTTGGGCACAATATCAGGTCATAAATACACTGAAACCTAGAGATGCACATGTGGGAGGTCATCAGCCAATGTGGACAAGCAGGTGATGTGACCAGCTGTCTCTTCAGTGCGGCCACACCAGATCACACTGGCATTCACTTCAGCTTATTTATTCTGTTTTCCCATGAAGACCTCTTTCCACTGCAAACCTCAAAGCAAAACCCTGCCCACCAGGCCTCCTTTCATTGGCTGTGTACTTTTAGACAACTTCATCTCAGGAACCCAGTATCACTGATGGTGGACAGCACATTGTGCAGGGCTTTGCAATGGATGTCCCTGTCGGGGAGCACCCTGGAGGCACATTGGCTTCATTAAATTAAAAAAACATTTGTGTCTTCTCTTGCCAGTGTAATATTCAGAAGACGTGAAAAGCTTTGGTTATGTATAGGAATTTCCAAACTGAACTTGACCAACAGAGCCAACCCTGCAGAACTGATGATGGAGTTCATTTTTCAGTCTCCTCCTGGGGACAACCTGCAGCAAGCGTTGTCTGGATGACTAAGGGCTTTAGACTGACTGTGGGTTGCTGACATGTCTCTCAAGAAGTAAAAGCAGCTTCCTGCCACTGTTCTGTCTCCCTCTAGCACCGCAGCATGAAATAATATAAAGAAGTGGGCTTCCTGCAGCATCCTGCTCCCTAGCTACAAGGAGCACATATGGAGCCATCAGCCAGGTCCTCTTTGGGAAACCACAGGATCTGCCTACCAACCTTCCAAACCCTGCTCAGCTTGAGCAGCCGTCACTGGGGTGTGCATTTTTGGTTTCACATTCTCCATGATGCTAAAACACTTCTCTCCTCCTGAGCTGGCTCAGAATCGTTGATAGCAAAACAAGCCCTACTGTACAGGGGCATTAGGGATAAACGCAGTACATTGACAACGGGTAACTGTCCTGCCAATGGAAGTGGGTCCACAAGCTAGATAAAGGTGAAGACAGAAGGGAGCCTTCACTTCAGCATCAAGGAAGAAAGTCTCCAGGAGGAAGGAGAGGGCTAAGGCAGAGCCTGCCCCAGAGGACAGTCCTGGCCAGCAGGTCAGCAGCAGCCTAGCCACATGAGCTCACAGGGCAACAAAGGGCACTGAGAGCAAGGGACACAGGAGCAACCAGAACAGAAGCCACCCACCTGAAATCAGAGGGGCACACCCGCACAAGCAGCAAGCTTCACCAGGCTAGTGAGGGTCCACGCACACCATCAACAACAAAGGGCGAGTCACCGCTGAGCAACTTCAACACACCTAACACTGAATGCCATTGAATGTTCAAAGGAGAAGAGTCTCGAATATACTGTGTAGCTGTTTCTCCTCAATAGCTCATGCTGTGAGTGCACATGACACATTATGATGCACCCTCACCAAGACTTGCATCAAAAGAGAAAGAAAGTAAGTGGCAATGGTTGCATTCTCTGGAAGATAATGCTGGCATGGTGTCATTTCTCCACATGCATGGCCCAGTGTGGGGGAAGGTGCCCACCCAAATACCAGCCAAAGTCACACTGGGCACACCCTGGGATGTGGAGAAACCAAGGAGGGCTCCAGACAGCAATTCATGCTCAGTGAAGCACGTTTAGGGGGCGATGGGTCTATAGCAGCAGGAACAAAGCAATCCAAGGGGACAAAGGGCCCACCACCAAGATCCCTCTTCAGTCCACACACGCTGTGCCCTTCCCAGGACTTTCAGGCAAAGAGCTGCTCCACAAAGCACTTACCAAAGGTGATTCTGGAATCCACTTCTGTCACTATGTTAGACACACACACACACACACACTGTAACCCAGGTGCCCTTCTGGCCGATGTGTGGGCATCCGACCTGCTCCTCCAGCAAACAGCCATCCTGATCTGAACACTCAAGCACCAAAATTCTTCATCGGCTAGTACACACTTAGGGCCTAAATCAAGGAAAGGCAGCCCAAAATAACTGATCTCCGGCAATTTAGCTCCTAAAGTGAATTTGCAAATATTATCTTGGATGTAAAAGATATTTTTATTTATTCTTGGAAGCAAACTATTTCCATATATAAAATATCCAAATGATCATGCATCAATTATTGTTTTTATTTTTTTCAATTAAATTTTAAACCTTTGTTTTTAGTGTGACCTTTATAAATTCTAAAATGATAGTCCAATTTAGTCCCAAAATTTACCTTATCATTCATTTCTATGAAAATAATAAGTGGTTTTTCTAAAGACTTTGGGGAATTGAAGAAAGCATGTCTTCAGTTCAAATATAGGGAATTGGGAAATTAAGAGCCAGATATTTTAAGAATCCCTTTGGCCCAAGCTTTTTGTCCTCTAGCAACCACCTATCGTCCCTTCCTAGAAGTCTTTCTGAATGCCAGATATTTGTATCCAAGTGGCTTTGGCTTGTCTAATGGTGAAGGTACTCTGAGGGGAGGATGCAGAGCATTCTAGGGTTCACCCCCCAGTACTGCTATCATGGGACTATTAAATCTACACTTGACTTAGTTACTCAAACAGAAACAAGTTGTGCCAAAGAAGTTTGCTTCACACTTCCAACACTCCTTTGCCTTAATAAAATAGGGATGATAGCTCCTCCATAGAGATGTAAATTAAGTGAGATAATGCACATTTCAGATAGCTGTGCTGTTCACAACTGTTTTTGTTTTTTTGTTTTGTTGTGTTTTTTGTTGTTGTTTTTCCAGAAAACTAAATAAATAAAATAGCCAATAGCTAATAGCTAAGCTCCACTTAATTTCCAAATACTACCTCGACTGTTTTTCCTTATGTATGCCTTTTGCTGCAAGCTATTTTTTCAAATAATATCCAAAAATATTATCATTCAAAGTAGACATAATCTACATAGATGGTTCAAATGGGGGATTCGGGTGATTCATATTAAACATGTTTCCTGGGGAAAATACCTTATGATTGAATATTAAAAGTGGCTATTGTTCTATCTTCCATAGTTACTTATGGTCCTGTAGCCAGCCTTATATGTCAGAGTCAGAGAGGCTGGGAGAGATGAGTTAGTTGGGAACTTCAGAATTTGCTTCCCAAGGGTTTTTTTCTGATGATGATGGCACTTCGCTGGGAAGATACTGGGGACCCGGGAGTTCACCCTAAGTACTGCTGTCAGACGATGATGACACATACTCCTGGTTACTCAAACATAAACAGGTTGTGCCACAGAAGTTTCTGACTTTTTGATCCATGTCAACTCTTCACCCTGAGTAATTCAAGACGGAGGAGGGGAGCGTGGATCTCTGTGGGATCTGTAAGGCAGGATAAGTACTACCCCCCCCCCCAAGGGAAGAGAGGCAGAAACTGCGGCAGCAGCGAGTCCTCGCTGCTCCTCTCCAGCATGGGGATTCTAGAGGACCACCTGAAGCCCTCAGCACTGTCCACACCTTTCTAAAACCTGATGCACATGGGGAAGTAGCACTCCCGCCCCTTCCACCAGGGCCCTCTGGAGACTCCATCGAGCCTCTGAAGAAAACTGCTTCCCCCTGGGGTTTGTAAAGCTAAACTTCTGTGTAAAGCAAAATCCGAAGCGCTGTCCCTAAGAGCAGCGGCCTCAGAGAGCGCGCGGGGAAGAGCGCCCCGCCGTGAGCCTCCCAGCCGGTCCCAGGTGAAAACTACCAGAGGGTGACTGCGACCCCATCCTCGCAACTAGCCTGCGCTCACAGGCACTGCGCTCTCGCGGTGGGTCCCACCAAGGCGCCCAAATTACTGCCTGGCGCTGGCGGTTTTTGTTTGAGTTGCTGCAACACCCGGGGTCTCTAAACAGCAGAAGTGCAAGCGCCCTCCGGCCACAGTGGGCTTTACAGGCCATAGTGCCCAAGAAGCAGCGAAGGGTGGACAAAGCCGTTCTACCCAAAGTCTAGAGAGCAAACCCTCCCAGCCCCCCCAGACTCCACCTAACTTTCGTGCCGGTTGTGCAGGAGCCTGCAGAGGAGAAGGCAAACTGGAGTGGGGAAGGCCCGCCCCCCCCCCCCGTATAAGTCAGTCTGCACCCGACCTGGGAGAAGGCAGGGGGCGGGGATGCAGAGAGGGGTGCGGAGACCAGAGGAGCTACAGGGCCCCACTGCCCCTCCATCCATCCTCTCCCTCCAAGTCGCCGCTCCCACCTTGGCGTAGCAGAAGCAGATCAGCAGCAGCGGCAGCAGGTAGCCGAAGACGAAGGTGCACACCACGTAGGCCTTCTTGTGGCTCTTGTTGGTCCACTCTTCCCAGCAGAAGGTCTGATTGCTGACGTCCCGGTGGAAGAGGCCCTGGTGGTAGGCCACAGGTGAGGCCATGGCAATCGACAGTGTCCAGATGAAGCCCACGCCCAGCAGCGCATTGCGGGACACCCTCAGGGAGGAGGAGCGCCGAGAGTGCACAATGGCCACATAGCGGTCCACCGACATCGCGGCCAGAGTGAAGATGCTGACCAACATGGACACCGTGAAGAAGTAGTGGATGAACTTGCAGATGAAGGCGCCCAGCACCCAGGTGGGCAGCACGTACACGGTGGCCTGGAAAGGAATACAGAAGAGCAGGTAGGCCAGGTCGGCGATGCTCAGGTTGAGGATGAACAGGTTGGTGGTGCTGCGCGGCTTGCCGGGCTTGCTCCTCGCCAGCACCGTGATCACCAGGCTGTTGCCCAGCACGCCCAGCGCGAAGATCAGGCTGAACACCACCAGCGTGACGAAGTTCTCCACGCCCATGCCGAAGAGCGGCGGTGCCTCCGAGGAGGGAGGTTCGGGCCCGCTCGCGTTCCCCTCACTGAAGTTCGCAGTCGCCAACTCCATTACCCGCTGCGGAGCAGGGTGGCGGGGCGCACAGAAAGGAGCGCTTGCCTGGGAAAGCAGGCGCTGGGAGCCGCCGGGGATTCCAGCGCAGAGCACTAGGGATCCTCCCGGATGAACAGGACTAGGGGCGCTTCGATCTCGAGCAGTGTATGGCGTGCCTTTGTGCCGGGTCTTGCGGACAGGAGGCGCGGACCCAAACCGGAGATGGTCGAGATCCCAGAGGTCCCCCAGACTCCTGGGTGCCTCCGACCGACCGCTGCGCGGTCACTAAGCTGGAGAGGAGGGAACGCGCCTGCTGCAGTCTGCAAGTGGAGAGAGCCCTCTCTGCGCCTTACGGGCTCTGGGTACCTGCTGGCTGTGCTCCTTTGCCCCTGGAGTGGCTCCAGACCATACCTGTTGCTCTGAGCCTCTCCCTCCCGCCGCGCTGCACTTAGCTGTTAGGGGTGAGGGCTCCGCGCGCACCCACGCGCTCCATGCCACCTCTCCAAGGCGCTGGCTCTTCCGACTCACTCCCAGTGTCTGCCTGGCGAGTTGTCCACCGGGCGAGCGCTCTCTAGGTTCCTCCCGGTGGTGGGCAGAGTCGGGTGCTCCGGGCTCTGCTGCCCTGAAGGGAGTGAAGGTCAACCCAGTTGAAGTCTGCGTGCCCGGTGTCTCTCCCTTGTCCCCCCAGAAGTCACGGTGCTCGGCAGAGACTGGAGGATCCTCACGGGATGGATCACCGCCCACCTCCACAGTCGGGCAAGGTGTTGACAGGCCTGGAGAGCGCGAAGGCGGCGGCTCGGGATACTGAGCAGCCAGGGAGGGCAGCAGAGCGCGCTCCTGTGCGCGCAGACAGGAGGCGTGGGCTGCGCGGGCGGAGGGTCAGTACCACTCCTTTCTCTGTGAGGGAGAGCGCTTGCGCCCCGGGAATGCACCCCAGAAAATCGAGATTTGCCACCGCTTCGTGAAATTTTGTAAAACACGAATGGCCTGAGATCTTCATAAACGAGTATGAGATTAGAGCGGAGTCTATGTGTATATACGACTCCACCAACGGCGTGTTTCCACATCATGGACAATCAGAAGAAGGAGAAGTTATATATACCCCATTTATAGTGTGTCAAAATGCATTCTACTGTCATGTGTAACTAATTAGAACAAATTTTAAAAAATTAAAAAGGAGAGGGTGTGCTGTGTACACTTTACAATGCCCATTTGAGTGACATAAATAGAAGTATTGACAGGTGAAGTATTTGTGAAGTGACATAGCGTGTTTAGTATGGAGCCACTGCTGTGAAATGTGCCTACACCAACGAGAAATTGAGCTGTTTAAGGACGGTAGGGGTAGCTAGCATGATTCTTCTTTGTACTCTTGGTAGCTCCCAAGGAGAAAGCTAAAATTGATTCACTAGGTACAGTGTTTATATGATTTATCTAGGTTTCCTTTCAAAAAGGGGGTGTTTCCAGTGTTCTCCAAACAGAATGAGTGTCCATTGTGTGCTTGACACAGGGCTGGAGAGGATGGGTCCTACAGAGACTCTCAGGGCACAGCATTCCTGGAGAGGCTCCCTATGCAGGAGACATGAGATTTGGGTTTGGAACCAACAAGTGCTGTGAGAAAAGTGTACACAAAGATGAGACAGGAGCGTCTTTGGCTGCAGGTGTTTGGAAGTAAGTACCATCTCATTTCTGCCTCACTGGCTGCCCTCTGCCTCATTTCAGAAAGATGTTAGAGCAGTTCATTAAACATCTATTCTGTACTCCACCTGTATTCTCTCCACCCAAACAAGGGATTCCTTTGCAAGGAAAATTATACCATTCACACATTTTTTCAGAGGACAAAATTGAGCATGGGAAACTTGCTTCTGTGAGTGTCCTACTGAACCCAAGGACTCTCTCAGCTGACCTGAGAGGGCGCTTCCTTGGGCTGTTGTGTTGCCCGCCAACATTGCCTTCCTTTCTCAGGTACACGCTAAGATTCTCCTGTTGCCTGCTGCATTGGATGGCTCTGCTGCATGAAAAGCTACATGTAATGTGACTTGAGGGAAAGCATTTTTATTATTATGAACTATTCCAACAAGGAACACATACAATGGAATGATAGCAACTCACGGAATGATGAACTCACAGACCAGCTTAAAAACTTTAAAACTTATGGAAAGCCTTGCAAATCACTTTTATATTCCCCACTCACAGTCTCCACCCAACCACCATCCCACATAACCAGATGTGCTGTCCACCAGTCACCGTCTTCCACGTTTGTGGCCCACACGTGCTCTTAAATGGTATGTGAGGGTGGATTGGGGCTTTCAGGTTTCACTTCATGTAGTTACATTATGATCAATGCTTTGTTCTGGTTTTTCCTACAACAGGTAATTTGTCTGTTTTTATCCTAGACACATCATCATTTCTTGCATTGTATTTGCACTTTACGTCTTTTGTATACTTCCTACATCCAGCAAACTCTTCAAAACAGCACATAAATTTATTCACTTTATTTATTTTTATGTGGTGTTGAGGATCAAACCTAGGGCCTCGCATGTGCTAGGCAAGTGCTCTACTGCTGAGCCACAACCCTAGCCCTGACTTTTGTGTTTTTAATATCTCCTCTTTATTCACTTGTGTTTTATAATTTCACTTCAAGATTTATGATGATTTTCACTTTCTATCCCCCCCCCCCACCTTTTTAAGCTTCTGAAGCGAGGATATTTTTCATCAATTCTGGAAATTTTTCAGTGCTTGTCTCTGCATATTGAGTTCCCCTTTTCTGATACTCTCCTCTCCTGACTCTGACAGACATGTCACTCTCTTCTCTTGATCACTTGCCACACTGCTCATCTCTTTATCTGTGCCAATTTACTGGTATTTCTCCAGCTGTGCACCCTCCAATTCGCTGCTGTTCCTGAAATCTAACAGGGGCCTCTCTTCCACTGTGCTAGGTCTATTTGAAGTTCCTCCTTCTCACTTAACTTTTCCGGTTACCTCTCCCACTTATTCACACACTTTGAATGTGCCTCTTCATATTCTCAGATTCTCATGCCCCAACTCCTTGGAGCCTAATTGTGCTTTCTCTTCTATGCTCAATCCTGTTCTTGTGTCTTATTTATAATTTTTGGTTTTGTCTTTTAAATTTTGCCCTAAGATTTCTGTTTAGCCAGAATGTATCTGTGAGGATTTTTTGAGCCCTGACTTAAGAGGACATGTCTACAGTCAGGAGTGGTGGCCATACCTGTAGTCCCAGTAACTTGGGATCAAGAGGCAAGAGGATCGATTGCAAGTTCAAGGCCAGTCTGGGAAACTTAGCAATTTGGAAAGACTCTGTCTTGAAATTTAAAAAAATTTTTTTTAAAAAGGACTTGGGGTATAGCTCAGTGGTAAAGCACCCATGGTTTCAATGCCTAGTACAAAGCAAATAAATAATAAATAATTTTTTTAAAAAAACAGAATATATTCCTATAAAATATGTTTATTTGCTTTGAACATTTGCCCCTTGGCACCATCAACTCAGGACATTTTAAAGTCAGTGCCTCTACGTGACAGGCCTCAGGACACACAAAAGCAAACTCAAACTCTAGAAGCCACACAGAGAAGTAATGGGGACACGTATTTGCAGAGATGCCTGTTCCTTCTGGCCACCGAGTTTTCCGAAGTTGTCCTTGGGTAGGGCATTTGGTTGCTCCAGGTACTTCTCCACTCTTGGTAGGAGTTAATGCAACCTGCCTTCACCACGTGGCTCTCCATGGTCCTCTGGGGGCCAGAATGGGCCACAGTCATTCCCTTCTGGTTTTGCTGCAACAGAAGAACAATCTCAGAACCTACAGGCTTGCTCCTCAGTCCCCCCGGGGTGTTCCGTCTCTCCTTGTCCTGCTGGGGGTCTCCTTGTGCTGTAGCCCAGGCTCTGGCCTACTTCCCATTCGTGGCTGCACACCAGAGCAGGAGGCCGACTGCATGGTGACCCAGGTGCAGCAGAGGAAGTGGACACTTGCCTATGGACTGCCCCTTGCTGCAGCTAGAAGTGATGACATCTCTCCCTTTGGCATTTGGGTGGATCCTGCAGCCATGGCTGAGAAAGGCCTGGAAAGCAGAGCTGCACACGTGAGCACTGACTGAGCTCATTGCCATTGCAGGAACAAGTTTGGGGTTCAACCAAGACAAGGAATGGGACCGTGGCCCTGAGAGAAAGCTTGGATCCTTGAAGGGTTGCACCTCGGGCAGAGGAGCAAGCCCTGAAACACCCAGCACATGAGTGCACCAGCAATTTTTATGAGGTTAAGCTGCGGGAACAAACCGAAATTCTATTCTGTGCGCATCCAGAAAACAGTCTGGAGAAGCAGTCCCTGACTTACCTGGGACACGGAGTGCTGTACCAGAGCAATGGCTTCCCACAGGTCTCTCCAGCCTGCAGCTCCAGGTGACTCAGCCACCTCATCCTGTGCCCTAACGCGGTACTTCACTCCATTCATCCGTCCACAGAAGGAATCCAGTTACATTTAAGTCACCACACAGTTGGTTCTTTTAGGAATGAAATGTGGGAAATTTATAAGAAACGATTATTCTGTGCGGCTTTTTCTGAACAAATGTGTCTTACTTGGTGTGTGTGATAAGCACACAGAAAAGCTTACACATCATAACTCCATGGATCAGTGTATCTTCAAGGGCCCCCCTGTGTTCGCTGAAAACTGCATTTACACACCCCTTATAGAATGCAAGTTGCTGTGCTAGAGCCAACTGCAAGAAGGGGCCTGGAGCTTGCTTCTTAAGGAGGTTGTATCTTGTAACAGAAGTCTCTGAGAGGCAGAAAGCATGACATCCCTAAATAATGTAGGCTCCTCTCGCCACGATCCTCGTTAATGTCATCAAGTCAGGCAGAATGTCCCGGTGATGGTCTGAACAGTTGTCAGCACCACAGTGAATTACTTCCTCATCTCAACTGCAAATAAATAGGGGTGGTGAGGGGCATAGCTCACTCCAGCACATCGCCCGCCCACCACGCAGCAGCAAGTCATCTCCTGCAGCGCAGACCTGTCTTCTGGCTAATTAAGCTGAAGAAATGGCCTATCTCCCACTTACATAATTGAGATTTTTATCTGTAATATGTGAACTCATCCTTCCTGAACTTGTTTGACTCCTTTATTTTTTTTATTTAATGCCACTCTTAATTCCAGTATTTAAAAGGTGTTATTGACTTCATCTCTCCAATTATCTTTGTAAATTTACTCCCTAACCCCTTTATTCCATTGCTAAGCTTTGCACTGAAGCAACTGGCCTGTGACCACCATCTTTCCTGTTAGGGAGAGCACGAGGACAGTTTCCTCCGCTGGCCTGCATTTCCCCCACTTCTCAGCCTGACAGCTTACGATGACCCTGTCCCAGGAAGCGTGGCTTCCAGACAGTCCCTCCTGGCTCAGTCCCACCTCTAAGTAGTCATCACACCTGACATGTCACAAGGGGCAGAGATAAGGGACACACCCTTTGAGTGTCCAGACTGCTCTGTCCCTTAGCATCTCCTTATTGGCTGAGAAGAGAAGTGATGGGGAGGGGTCAGCTTCACACTGAGGCTCAAGTTCACCTGCCAGTGCTTACCCACCATGAGCCTTCATCTCCTCACCCGAAAACCAAGAGTGACCATCCTGGAGGTGAATCGCCTTGAACTTGTCCTCTGTCTCTCATTACATTCAACAAATGTTTGAAAGTACATAGATGATACAATGCTCAGATTCTATGATGCTAATAGGTAATTTAGAGAAAGCAAATAGTTTACTTACGGAAAGTAATGTGTGATATAGCCAAGCACAGAGGGTGCACCTGTAATCCCATGGCTCTGGAGGCTGAGCCAGGAGGACTGTGAGTTCAAAGCCAGCCTCAGCAAAAGCAAGTTACTGTGCTGGGAGCCTCGCTTCTTTAAATACATTTATAAATAAAATACAAAATAGGGCTGGGGATGTGGCTCAGTGGTCAAGTGCCCCTGAGTTCAAAAACAAAAAGAAAGTAATGTATAAAATAAAGAATGAAAATCCATAACTATATTTTAATTTTTAGAACATTATTGGACAACAGAGCTGGGGGGACTTAACCACTGCATCCTGTTCTGTCTCTGTCCCCAACAGGTCTTCACACCTGCACACCCCTGCAGGAGAGCAAGTCAGTCCTCCAGGACCCACACGTCCCCTCCTGCCCAGCTGCCCCAGGGAAGTTGGCAGGCGGTGTCCGGTGTCAACGTGGAGAAGAGGCCCCACCATTTCCTGCCTGCCTCACTTTATCTCTGTGTGCCTAGGCAGTAGGGACCCTGTCCAGCCCGACCTGGCTTCCAAGGGGGCCGTGGAGAGGGCGGGTTTTCCTGCCCCTCGGCAGCTGGGCCAAAGGCTGCCAGACAAAGACTCAGGCCTGCTCTTAGGAGAGCGCTGGCCCTGGAGCAAACCCCCTGCTCTATGCAGGACAATGGAACCCACTTGACCAAGGGTCCCAGCAGGTTGATGGGGTGGAAGGCAGCCACAGGGGGACAGGGCTGCTCCCACCAGGGACATGGCTCCAAGGGGACAGACACTTCCTCCCATGGACCCTGGTGCTCTGTGCCCTGAGGTACCTCCTCCAGTGCTTCTGCCAAATGTGACAGAGTAGCTGTGGTCAGTGACATAAGTGACAGCACCACAGAAAAAGGCTCCAGGACTCAGAGCCCCCCAGGGCTCTCCTCAGAAAGACTCCAGGTCTCAGACCCCACAGGGATCCCCGCAGAAAGACTCCAGGTCTCAGACCCCACAGAAAGGTGCAGTCCTTCGGGTACGAGTCCCACACCTCATGCCAGTCATCCTGCCGGCCAGCTCTCAAACTGTCCAGGAAGACATGCAGGTCTTGACTTATTTCTAAAGCAACAGCAGATGTAGAGAATTATGAGTCCAAGGACCTTGGGGGGCTTCATGCTGGCTCTCTGGTCAAGGAAAATTGTTCCCGTCTGTTGTATTGCTAAGGAATTCAACTTGGGCCTCTCAAAAACGCCGTGGAGTACGTGGAAGGGTGAGGCCAGGGAGCAGCCAGGAGCTGCAGGCAGACAGGAGCCAAGGAGGTGCTGGCCTAAGGGGCGTGGCCAGGCTGGACCCACAAGGTCCCTACGTCCCCAAGGACGGGGCTCCTGCAGGGACCCACTGAGCCCCAGTGCTCGCCCCCGAGGTCCTCTGCCGACAGCCGTGCCCAGGAGGTGCGAGGGCTGAGGGAAGCTGTTCTCCGTGGCTGGGTGGCTCCAGGCAGCCGCTTACAGCTGGGGTCTTGCTCCTCAGCCTCCTCCCTTGTACATCAGGTGCGCCTCCGGCAAATCAGAAATAGAAAGTAGACCCCGTGCCGAGTCGTTTCAGAACAGTAAAGAAATGCTTTGCATAGACTACTGACCTGAGGGGTCGCCGAGGTTCACCTGTGAGACAGTGCAAGAGCCTCAGAGGCTAAAGGGTTAGAGTAGAGAGGGGTGACCCAATCAGGGATTAACAGACGCTGGATCAACTGAGGGTAGGACGGAGGGTGGGACCCGAGGAGGGAAGTCTGGGGGCTGCCTCTGGGGCTTACATTTTGTCCCTGGGGAGCAGAGCTCTCTCTGCTTCCTGGTAGACTTGAGCTGCTTTCCTCCTCCATTCCCTTCTGCCATGATGTTCTGCCTGACCTCTGGCCCACAGCAATGGAGTCCGCCGTCTGCGGACTGAGACCTCTGAAACTGTGAGCCCAATAAACCGTCCCTCCTCTGTGTTGTTCTATCAGGGCTTTTGGTCACAGCAAAGAAAGATGACAAAGACACTGCTGTTTTTAAGTTCTGTACCAGTGCTGTTTGTGAATGGCTGTGTCGTCCAGCATGCTAGTCTTTGCTGTGTTTACAACGTACTGGATTCTATTATTCTAAGACACCTGCCTTCATCACGTTCCACCTCTCTCCACATTATGACACAATCAACGCTATGGATCTAACACCATTAGTATAAACACCATCAAATTGCTAATAACTAAGTCAAACTCAAGATTTTGAGTTTTACCTCTCATTAAGTTTCAACTTACCATCAGTCCAAATTTATTTACCTAAATTTATATTAAAGTGGATTTCTATTCCCTAGACAGGCACCATCTTATCAGAAGAAAGAGCCAGGGATTGCAAGAGGCCGAAGGAGAAGGCAGGCAGTTCAGCCCCGTTTGGACGATGAAATTGGCGCACAGCCCAGGTGGTCCAGGGCACAAGACTGTGCACAGCACCCGCACTGCAGCCGGCCTTGGTTTTGCTGGGTGTGCACACGTTACTCCCCTGTGGAAGGAGACTGCACACAGATGGCCCCGTGCGGGCTGCAAGTGTAGGAATGGGAGACCCACTGTGGGCTGGTCACGCTGTAGTGCTGCCTGTTGAAGTGGACTGTTCAATAACTGTTGGCCAGAAGCTTCCCTGAGAGAATATGGGAAGATCAAAGTGAATGCTGAGGAGAGTTGGCCTAAGAACCCAAAGCCACTGCCTGGACAACCGTCCCATGTCCCAAACCCCACAGCTAGCCACCATCACTCCCCGAGATCAACAGGTGCCAGGATGCCATGTTAGACAGCAGCGCCAGCTCTGTTCTGCACCTGGCGGTACAGGAGGCTGGGGCTCTGGTCTGTGCTGCCACTGGCCAGGCACCAGCTTGTCTCACACCTCTCATAGTGTGCATGTCATCTGTCATCAATTAACGTAAGTAATACTGTGATTCCAACAAGTCTACTTAATAGAAGCTATTTCACTATGCGTAATTTAAATCTATGAACGGACAAGAAATGTGCACACAAGGGAATAGTATTCAGCCTTAAAAAATAAGGGAACCCCATGTGTGACAACATGCAAGAATCGAAGAGGACACGATGCTCAATGAAATAAGCCAGTCACTGTGTGATTGCAAGTGTCAATAATAGTTATAGAAGCAGAGAGCAGAATGGCACCGCCAGGGGCCGGGCCAGGCAGCAGGACTCTCCCTTGGTGGATGAAATGCTTCTGTTACACAGACCAGTGAATTATGCCCCAGAGCTGACGATGTGGTACTGTGTAGCGCAAAGATGTAAAGGGAGTGGAGTGCCCGGTAAGTGCTCTTGACAAACACACCCACAACATGACACAAAAGAACACCAATAACTCTGAGGAGAAGAGGTCATGTTCAGGGCCGCAGTGGTGGTGGTGGGTCAGAGGAGTATGCACAAGTCCTCGCTCTCTGAGATGGACACATTAAATGTGTGCAAACTTGTACTTAGTAAAACTAAAAACAGGAAGGGAGAAAGTTGTTTTTGCTTTAGAAACTCAAACGAATTTTCAAAACATATTAATATGTGCCAATAAATCACCTCTTCTCTTACCATTCCTGAAAAAGTTTACCATTATAGTTCAATATTCAAATTTGGGGTGATTTTTTCAGGTTAAACAGAAATGACTCATTGATAATCCAAAACAACTATTTCAGCAAAGTCAGATCTCAGTAACTCTAAGGGATTTTGAGCCCTAAGTTTACACCGTGTGACTTTAATTTTTCACTGTGGTTTGTCTACACATGCTCTATAAATCCTCCTCCTTTGCCTCCCCTTCAAAGGTCTTAGCAAGTCACAGATAATGGCAGCCATCAGAGCATCTTTAGTTCAGAACTAATTCCAGGATAATACCGGAGACCAACAGGTAATATGATGAATTTTGACGTTCACGACTGTGCTTTTAGCAAAGAGCTAATATTCTAAAGTATGGGGGAATGTGCGTTTCACTTGCGGCCTCGAAAGCTTTCAACAGCCTCAGAAAGGAAGACTGGAGTTGGATTGATGTCAGAAACTTGAAGGGAATGAAATAAACAAAGAAGAACCTAAGCATTTCATGAAGCACTTCAAAAAATTGACACATTATAAAAAGGAAGGTGGTGTTGGAGGAGCGTCCTCAAACCCCAACCTCCTCACGTAAAGAAACAGGCAGAACTGCTAGAAATATGGATAGATATTCCCACTGCCCAAGAGCTGAGTGGGACTTGACAAAAGACACCCCACCCAGGCTTCCACCCTCTAAGCATCCTTATACATCCAAGTGCAGCAGAACCAACATCAAATCTGAGAAGAAACGGAGGCAAAGACAAATCAGAACGAGGCGGATGCTTTGGACAGGTGGGCTCTGAGATAAACTGGTAGAGAAGCAAACTGGATTCTTAACCGCCAAAATCTTAATAAATTCAGAGAACAAAGACACAAGAATCAGGTTTAGAAAACTGTGCTTCTCAGTCAGTCACCTGGGGAAACCCTGAGGAAACCCAGGGCTTGAGTGGAAGCGACGTGGAGCCATGGGAATGTGCTTGGAAGGAGGTGTGGTCACCCACGTGGACGGGGAAGGGGCACCAAGAGCAATCCACTGGCCACACAAGTCTCTGCCTGAGCTTGAGAAAGGAGGGAAAACTGTGTAATGAGTTTAAGAAACTGACACTCCTGTTCAGTATCAAACAGTCCAGAAAAAACAAATATCCCAAGAATAATAAAGAAAAGGGTAACAGGAAACAGAAAAGGCAATCAAAACAGACAGCAAAAAAACAGAGATGTCATTCCACATGCAACTGAAAGCAGTCCTCAAAAGGGACAGCAGTGGTGACAAAATCACCAAGGAGATGACAGGAGAGCCGTCCAGGAGCGCTGGGGAAGAGCACGGGTGCAGGTTGAAGGGAACCACTCGGGGCCCACTTTAACACCCACCTAGAGAACTGGAGAATCCTGAGACAAGAAAGAGGCAGACCGTGTGACCAAGGCAGGACCGGCCTCCTCCACTGGCCAGTGCACCCAGCCAGGTTGCTGACCAAGGCTAAGACTCAAAGACTCTCCAAAGACAGTGGTGCAGGACTTGGGCCTCACGCTGTGAGACCCGCTGAGCATGTTAAAGGGCTAGGGTTCATGAAAGTGGCACCATGGCCGTGCAGAATACGCAAGACGCAGGCTGCACCTGAGGATGTAGGCACCTGCTTCTCTTAACAGAAAGACCAGGCCCAGCAGAAGCTCACAGAAAGCAGACTTCTGCCACAGCACAATGGCAAGCCATTGGTGGAGATACGCTGCAGAGAAAGAGTCACGTGGAGTGACAGGTGAGCTGGGTCCTCCTAGTGACCCCGCCTTGGCACTCCACCTCAGGGGTTCAGATGGGCATCTGGGTCAGTCCAGCCTGGCTCTTCACCATCTGAGAGACTGGAGGAAGCTGGTTCCTCTTGTCTTTCCAATAAAGCAAAGCAGCATTTGCAGCATCTCAGTCAAAGTCCTGTTCTGCAATCAATGCCTGACAGACAGCGTTCAAAAGTGCACTTGCATCTCTACATAATGTTGATATAAATCTTAAATAATGTAAAAGGAAGTCCAGCATTACAGACAGACAGAATGCATTCAACAATTCTGGCAAAGAAATACTGATTAGTAAGTTGGCTTATTACAATAATCCAATAATGGCTTAAGAATAAGAAATAGTTTAATCCAGTTTGTTATAGTAATAAAGATAATAGGATGAGTGAGGTAAAAAAATGTAAAAACAAATCCCCATTTCTGATCTTAAAATACCCTTCTATTCCTTCCATGATAAAAAGTGTATCTAGGCCAGGGTCCGCCCAATACTGCCCAGAGAGACCCCAGGGACGTCCCCCTTGGCATCAGAAATGAGGCAAGGATCCGCCTCGTGACCGCCTTGCCCGGCGTTGCTTCGCCTGCTTCCACACAGAAAATAACGACCCGATTTCAGCCACTGAGTTGGTCACACGAGAAAAGAACCAGACAGTGGAGAACGTAGGGATCAGAAGGTCACCGGCTGTGGGAGGGTGAGGCGCTGCGTCTGGAAGGCAGATCTCGCACTCTGGACAGCCGTGGGCGCTGCTTTGACCATCACCACGGCCGCAGTTAGCCCTGCGGGACGTCACCGATGCTCTAAATACGCAGCGCAGGATGTTGATGGAGGGTCTGTTGTTCACGGTGAAATTGAAAACTGATAGCATTTTTTGTGGGGAATTTTTAACTAGCCATCTAATAAGACGGAGTATGAGCGTCACCTTAGGATCTGAAGACTGCTCTCAATACTGCGTTTCTGAAACTAGGTACCAAGCACACGACTAGTAAAAGTGACAATAAAGAGCAAGGAGGAAACTAACCTTACAGAGAAGCCTGTAAAATGCTGGGGAGAGGCCACTCACCACCGTCCTGCCGCCCCCTGCAGGCACAGACCCTGGCCACACAGGGGGCCACACAGGGAGAGGCGGCGTCCCTCCAGCACTGAGGACCCACCTCCTACTTCACAATGCAAACCCTTATAGAGAAAAACAGGAAGGCTTTTTAAAATTCTTCTACTAGACAAGGGCTGGCAAAAAACCAGTATCTGGCCAAGAAAGGGATCAGAACTCCGTCTGGTCGCCCGTCACAGAGTGCTGAGGTAGAGAAGATGGAACCCCGGGACAGGCGAGCTGTCACCTTCCTGCCTGTGAGGGGTGTCTGGACACGTAGAGGAGGCAGCTAAGATCGGTGGAGACTGAAGAGCTCAACACTCCTGTGACTAATCAAAATGTGAGGAGACACTTCCTTGTCTACGCGGGCAGGTGACACCCTGGCACCCGAGAACAGAGAGGAAGGAGACAGAGCTGCAAGACCCACTTGCCCCCCGCACCGTGGCAGCTGGCACCCGGCAGAACGACTCAATCCCCTGGAAGAGTCCTTTGCAGAAAGGGCCAAGTTTTCTAGAACCACCACATGAGCAGTCCAGCGAGGGAAGGGACCGGAGCGGACCGGCCTTTAGGAATGTGTCTCGCTTCAGTGGCTCCGTGTGAAAGAATCTCACTGGTGCTGCCCTTGTAACACCAAGAGAACTGAACACTAGCTACACACCTGCCTTCACCTGGGTGAATCAACGTGACAGGTCTGTCCCAGGGACTTGTCGATCCACTGGAAAGAAAACAGCGCCCACGTGAGAGGCAGCGAGGATCCCTGGCCGTCGCTCACCTGTGCTAACAAGGAGGAACAGCAGCAGTGCGATAGGAGAGAAAAGCAGGCTGCCAAACACCGCCAACAGCCTGTGCATGTTCTGCGTGTGAACGTGTAGATTTGCACATGTATGTGGTTATGTTTGGGAAGGGCAAAATGTAGGCAGACTCAGAGCACACTCCCACAGGGCAGAAAGGAGGAGGGTCTTTCACTTTTTACTACACACATTAAGCATTGTTTGATTATTGAGCAGATATTTTGTGATTTTTAGTTTTAAAAAAGGAAAGTAAATTACTAAATGACATAAACCACGTGCAGTAACATCCCTTGCTCCAGCCGGGTCTCTGCAGCCCAGAGCCTTTGCCAGCTGACCAGGACCTCTGCACCCTGCACAGATAGACTCCCTCCACCTGCAGCCCAGCACAGACAGGAGGGAGTTGGATCTTCCCATGGAACCTCTTCACACACACACACACACACACACACACACACACAGGCTTCCTTTTCACATCACGGTTTTACAACGCCCCCTTGAGTTCTTTCTAAAGAAATATCTAGAGATAAAAGGAAAAAATACTGGGGCTGGGATGTGGCTCAAGCGGTAGCGCGCTCGCCTGGCATGCGTGCGGCCCGGGTTCGATCCTCAGCACCACCTACAAACAAAGATGTTGTGTCTGCCGAGAACTAAAATAAATAAATAAATAAATATTAAAATTCTCTCTCTCTCTCTCTCTCTCTCTCTCTCTCTCTCTCTCTCTCTTAAAAAAAATACTGAAATAACCCAGGTTCTGATAACCATGTGGTTGTTTCTAAAAACCTAAAGCTACTCCAAGAAGTGATAGAGTCTTATCTGTCAAAAACATTTAGCTGAAGAATCAGGAAAGGTCGAGTGTGTGGTGTTAGAATGACTGAACTGAGAAGTTTACCTGGTGACACGGTGTATTCACTTGACATGTTTACCAACTCAGCACAACCAAACCACGAGCAGCTGGTCACCACCCAGAGCTGGGTTAGAACTAGCGCTGGTACTGAGAGGTCGCCTGTGAGCTTGTTGTCCACGGTGGCTGAGACCAAAGTGACTGAGGAATACTGTCATCCTCCTGAGAGAAAAGTAATGAGGACAAGTAAATAAAAGCAAAAGTGTTTTTACTTTACTCTTTCACATCATTCTTAGGTTTTAATTTGAAAAAAAAAAATCATTTCTTTGCTTTTGGGACCCTGAAGAAAGAGGAAAAATACTGAATAAATGTAAGCTGAAAGGTAATTGTCGTTCCATCAAACTGTCTCCTATAAAATACACAGGCATTTTGAAGATGGGTGATCTCCTGATGCCACCCTGCCAGCTGTCAAGGAGGGACAAGGAGCATAGGGAGGTGTCTGCCTGGGACCTAGCATCGTCACAGTGCTGGGGACCTGGCATTGTCACAGTGCTGCCAGCGCTTCCTGGGGGTGCCCCCCCAGCATTTCCACTCTGGAACCTAAAGATCTGTTGCAGCACCCTCAGGGCACATTATAGATCTCAACCCCTGTCAGTGACTCAGGCCATAGATTTTGTCACTCTATCATTTTTGCTCTGTCCCCCTGGAACCGATCCTCTTCTGGGCGGGTGCCAAGGTCCTCTCAGGACAGACGAGTACAGAACTTCTGTGGTGGACGGTACCTGCCACCAAATGGCCTTTCTCTTCACCATGTGAACGATGTCTGTGTGTCCAGAGGAAACCAAGGTCCTCGGGAGGGA